>NC_068947.1:41282929-41590337 GCF_026419915.1 Harpia harpyja
TAGTTGGACTAATAGAATGTTACCTCAGCAGCAGGACTCTCCACAGGTTTTGCAAACAGCTGCTTCATAACTTTTTCAAGAGCTAGTGAACTAATAAACAGAGACCTTGCTTATGGTGAGTCAGGCAAATTTGCTGATGTGTAGATTTAGAGAACAGTTCTGCTTCAAGGAACTTCTTTTGTCTTTGTATTTCAAATCAAGGAAAACCTTTTCACAAATAAAACAAGTCAATAACTGATTTCATAGTAATTATTTAGCTTATTCTGTGAAAATATTATCAGAGGCATTCAATTAAAAGGAGGAAGGAGAGGGTATTGCATGCTCAGGCATCCAGCTCTGCATATACAGAAAGTGGGAGTCATCTCCTTGCCAGCTGAACTGTCTTGAAGGTTGCAACCTTCTCAGAGCATCAGAGCTGCTTACTCTGAATAGAAGAGAAGTTAATCAGGTTTTTTTAAGATGCATTCCAAGAGGATTTTTTGTCTCCTTCAGAAAAAGCTCAATGAGTTAATTAGAGAACACCAGGAATGAAAACAGTGGGAGAAGCTCACTGACGTTTGCCTACAACAATGAAATCAGTTAAGTCACTAAAAATCTAATCAGAGAGTTACAAAGATCTTAAGGCCTTTCCCACACTGGGAATACAGTTGTATTAGCTCAGCTTACAACAGAACGATGCTGTTGCTGGCTTAGCTCCACTGTCTGCCCCGACCACCATGTACAAAGATTTTGTCTGAGCTGTTTTACATATGCATTTTGAAACACTGTTACTGGTCTCAGCCATGGACATGCGGGCCTTGTGTCATACAAGCGGTATGCGTAGCATACCAGTTTCCTCATCTGTAACTTCTTTTGTCCCCTCTGGATTTTACTCTGTTCTCTGTATGCTGCAAGAAGCTCATGCTTTCACTGGTGCATGATATCAGCAGTTTGGAAGAGTTGTTTTTCTACCTCGATTTTATGTGTGTTTGGGGTATTTGCATATTAATGCACACACATAATGTGTACGCGCATGTTTATATACACACGCACACAGAAGACACATGCAAAAGTTACTAGCAGGTATGAAAGCTTGAACTTTTTTCTTTTTTTTTTTTATATAAACAGTAATTTACATTAGAAATTACATCATTGTAGTATTCATTGTCAGAGCACGTGACATGAGTTTTTGGTTGGCTGTGGAAACTATTGCCCTGTATTATTTTCCTTTTTACATTGCATTTCCACCTCCCACAGTTAATTCGTTCCAAGAGACTCTGGTTGCCACCATCTTCTGCAATGCAACTTTGACAGCAGGTATTATTCTGTGTTCATCAGCATTGTCAGCTCCACCTTTGGATTTCAGAGCTTACTACTATCTGATTAAAATGTGTGTACATTAATACAGATATGCTCATGTTACCATGTCTTGTCTCTTTTATCTGGTTTGTTTCTTCAGGTGTTTCCTTCTGTCCCATGTTGCCCTTTCCCTTTGAGAGTACAAAGGCATGTCAAAGAAGAAGGAGCACGTAATGAGTCATGCTCCATCGCAGAGAAGTAAAGAAGGCCACTGTTCTTGCGTGTCTTATACACGTTTTCTTTGACAAGTTATCAGATTTTCTTGAAGTCATTACTTGTTCCTTGCAATGGAGATGTCTACTGGCTGCTAAATGAGGTTTTGAATGACAGTCAACATCTCTGCATCCAAAAGCAACGGATGTAAGTATTTACAGTATTTGAATCACTATTGAGTAGATCAGGAAGTAACTTGGGGCACAGGAAGGTGTTCTCTCTCTCTCTCTCACACATAGATAGTTAATCTCATTTTATCTGTGGACCTAGAATTATGTTTATGCTTAGATCTTCATATTCTTCCCTGCAAAGCACTTCTTTTACCAATTTTAAGAATAGGCAACAGAAGCTGGCTTGTTGTGACTTGCCTGCGTAAGTCAGCAAGTGGTGACCTTTGAACATGGGAAGTGTTGTGGTAGATTTTATTCTGAAAGCTAGTCACAGATAATGGAAACACTTGGAGATTTTGCTGTTCGCTAGAGCAAGAGTAAGCTTGTGACAAAACTAAGCGTTTTAATTTTTTCCCTCTTCTCTCTTCCTTTTGCTTCTTTCCCTCACCCCCCCAGTGAATTTGTCCATGGCAAGAAACAGTAACCGGAATTGCAAATTTCACATCAGTTACTGAATATAGGCCAATCTTGGTGTCAGGCTTTGTGTCTTGCTTGAGACAGAGTTCTGCAGACTGAAAGCGTATTTCTCTTAACCATATTAGCTCTGTCATCCTCTGCCCCAGCAGTGACAATAAATGGGAGCAAATAAGAAACTCAACAATGCTTTTTCACCCACTGATTCCCAGTTCAGGTAGTCAGGTATTGTAAACTTGAATGAAAGCAAAACATTTTATCAAGATTGTCTATCTCTCAGCCACTGACAAATACACCTTCTTCATTGTCAAAGGGGAAGGAACTGATAAGATTGTCCCACATTGACCTATTCCCTTATTTCTAGCCCAAGATTTTCCAGCATGCCTGTGCTCTAGGCTGGAACAGAGAAGGGTCAACCAGGTCACTGTCATCTTGGGGCAAAAGCTAGCATTTGCAGAAAGCTCAGATAATTTGGGCACGATTGCTGTGGTTCTGGAAGGTTGAGATGGGTCTCCAGGGAAATTATTTCCCCAGGGCAGCCAGAAATCAGCTGCTATGTGGTCACTTTGACCTAATAATTCTGCTGGGCTTTAAGACAATTTTAAGAATGATGCTTATTCAGTTTTTACATGTCATTTTTTGTATTGTATGGAGGATAGAGATTTTGATTACAAGAAAAATGAACAGGAGCAAAAAGGAAACTACATCGTTCAACCTTTTCTGAGCATGATATGTTTAAAGAGTAAACAAGCAAATTTTACATAGATAAAGAGCACCCTCCTGAAGCAGTAGCAGTTACCTTAGAAAACAGAGATGCTAGAGCCAGGAGAGAGTGAAAACTCCCTTATGCTCAGAAGGCAGATGATTTACCAATGGGACAGAATATAGCATGGGTAGGTTACCCTTCTGAGTACAAACGTTTTTTTCCTGGAAATGGGGGCAAATGTGGAAAAGAAGGAAATAAACCCTTTGCGTCTTAGAAAGATAGCTTCCCAGGAACAAGCGTCCCCCTGCATTAACCTTTGCATGTGCTTATGAAACAATATTTTTCTTTGATGGGGTGCAAATGAACTCAGCAGCTCAGCTGTTAAGATGTCAGAGCTTTATAATATGCTTTAAGGGCTTCTCAATACGATTACGTATTTTGTGTCTCTACATATATATCTATATGTGTAAGTATCAAAACCTTATTCTGCTATTGCGGTCAGTGTCAGCTGGAGTTTTTTCATTTGCTTTGAGGAGGAGAGGGCAAATTCTTATCTGTTACTGGGAAGTGCTTCTTCACATGAGGTGAGACCCTATGCAACACTCGGTACTCCTGTGAAGGAAGGAGTGTCCCCCAAATCACACATATTCAAAGGAAATTGAAAGAAACTCACTTTGTAAGGTTATGGTCTTTCTACATCCCACAGTGGTTCTTGATGTCTTTTCTGCTCTAATATGATGTTTCTAAAGGACACATATGAGAAAGCAGGTCAAATTGGAAGAAATTCACCATTTAGATCTTAAAAGAGCCTTCAGCTGCAGTGGGGTCAACACTTCATATACAAGATGAAACATTTTTATAACAACACTGAATAGGATTTATCATTTCTTTGTAATTCAAACCAGAAAAAGCCCAAAAACAAGGGATGGAAGGAGGAATAAAGGAACAAATATAAGGGAAAAAGAAGCATCAGGAAAGCAACAGAAGACACAGAGGCAAAACAGAGTGTGTTGCACAGAAAAATAAATGCGCTTCTCTGCAATAAATACGCCACAAATGCCTTAAAAAAACCCCAAAGCAGCTCACCTTTAATGAGAATGGCTGCGGTATGGAGCTGTGCATGATAAAGTGTGATAGGATATGTAGAGAAGATCCAAAGACTCAAAAGGTTACTGCATTTTCTTAAGCTTTCTATTCTTTTTCTTGTTGGCATGGCATTGTCAGAATTTTTATCTCAAATGGCTTATTTTCCCCATTATTTGTCTGTTTCAGCTGGAGAGGGTTTTGTTTTACCATTCGTAAGAGATTTTTGTAGTGTGGGGTTTTTTTAGTACTAGCCTAATCTTGTTATACTTGTAATACCATTAAGAGCATTCCCAGCTTTTGGGAGCATCATGTGAGTCTTTCCAAGGAACAGTGCAGAGGAGGCTGAAGAAGGTTGTATACTGAACCATGCAATACATGGGAATGAGGGAAATAGTCCTGTGTGCCTTATTCCCTTTCTGCAGGTCTACCAGAGCCAGGCAGGCAAGCTGGAGGGATTCTTTGACCTTTTCTGTGCCTCATTTTCTCTATCAGTTAAATACTTCCCTTAAGGCTAAAATTATTGTTAAACCCCCAGGTAGTAAATGTAACGTATTCACATGCTAAACATAATTGAAGGCCACAGTCAGCACCATTATAAAAAACCACACCCCTCAATAACCCGTTTTCAGAATGCATAGCCATTGTCTCTAGATTCACTGCAGCGATGGGCTGTTAGAGTGGTATTCTCCAGAAGTCAGTCCCATCTGTTGATAAAAGCCTGGGATTCTGAGCGCTTCCCGAAAGATGCTTCCTGCAGCCACTTAATACTGATGTTAGGGGCAAGATGCTTAAAAATGCATGTCAGATGGCTCACAGTGATGATGCAAGAAGATTTATCCTCCAACAGATGACATTTCATTCCCGTTCTTTTGCTGGTGACTTTTGTCATATTAAGCAAGACAGCAAAAGCTAGGGCAGAATGAAATATGATGTCTTTCCCATGAACATTTCAAAACACACTTGAAAAGTTTTTTTGTTTTGAAAATGAAGTATTCAGTTTTGCAATGTAAAAGGGAGGGATTTTTTTCATTTGCATTGGAAACGGGAAGCATTAATTTTGGGTTTTTTTGCTTTTCAGTGCTGGCTTTTTAGTTACTTGAAAAAATGAACTGGGAAGTAGTTGTGGTCCTCCTAGAACCTACTGAATTAAAATGTGCAAATACATATATGTATAAATTTATAAAAGTGTATATATATAGGGCATGAATATATGTAGATATAAGAATTTGCTTGAAAACAACTGAGAACGTCCCCAAGTCCAGCCTCTGTCTTCTGAGAGATTCTGAAGTGTTAGAGAGGGCCTGGACTTACCAGGTGTGATAACCTTGCCTTGCTGTATATAAGGTTTGCCTGTGTATCAGTGTCTCCTGTGACCTTTGATTAAGAATGTTACAAAAGTTCAGATGGGAAGAAAAGATGTGAGAAGTCAAGTGGATAAATTGGAGAGGGCTCCTGTACACCAAGGCACATTAATAGTCTCTCACCCAAATATCAAAAGACAGTAACTATAAAAGCAGAACTGTGCAAACAGTCTTTCTGGTGGTATGATTCTAGTTCAGCTTAAATCTTCAGCTGAGAGTAACAATTTTTCCTTCCGAGCTCTCTGGTGACAAAGAACAATTGCCCTCTGTGGAGGCTGAACTTTCCACCTCACCTTAAAAGCTGTCAGTGCTTTAATAGATCATGCCAAAAAGTCCTATCTTTCTGACAGATGTAGCATAGAGCTCAGAGTGCAAATAACTTCTTTGCTGTTTGCACTATTTTGTTGCTCGTTATTAAGATTAAGAAAAGAGTTAGGTGCTCTCTCTGCAGTATGGCTTTCCATGCAAATGCTCGAGTGGTCCCTTCACTCTTTTTCCTGAAGCAGCAGTCCCGTGCTGTGGGTGCAGTCACTCCTGTTTCACAGACATATAGCTAAGGCACTGTATGGAATCACCAGTTTCCACTTATTTCAGGCACCAAATTTGGGACACTTGGAAAATGAGTTCTCGGAGTGTTTTACTGTCGTGTAGTGCCATGCCTGTTCAGAGCAGATTCACCTTTAATGTCAGCAGGACTTTGACGTCCTCAAGAGTTTTAAAAATCAAACGTGAGGTATCTGGACAATAGATTACCTCAAATTTAGTAAGTGTGGATGAAAAGCTATGCTTTAGGCAACTCATCTACCATCATAGAGAATCTCACGTTAGCAGAGCCGTGGTGTTGCAATATAATAGAGTAAGCCATGATGCTGGTCCTTCTGTTGTCTTGGAGCACACCCAAACCAACATACTACTCAGGGGAGACGTTCTACTCCCGATGTAATGCCGTATGGAGCAATCTGAGACTGATTCACCCGTTTGTTGACATCTGCATCTTCCTAATCCAGAAACAGACTGAACAAAGTTTAGCTAACTAGGCAATTCCACATAGGATTCTGAAAAACAAAAGACAAATGCCAGTTTACAATGACTTATTAAACTGCAATATATGACTTTACAGTGAAATAGAAAATCTGACTGCGGCTTAAACAAGAAGACAAGAACACTGAGTTTAGGACTGAAAAGTGTAAAACAAGTAAAATCCACCTGGAATTAACATAATTCTTTTATATTAAAGCCCAAATGATCAAAACAAATGGAAATTTTGCCACTGAAAAGAATTGGGAAACTGATCTCTCAGAGAAGTAAAACACCCATCTGCCTAGGTTTTTAGCATAAGTGGCATATGAATAAACATCGAAAAGAGCTGTGTATCCTTTACAGTTCAAATACATAGTAAGCATAATAAAGATAAATGGGTTGAGGGTTGCAACTGAATTAGGGAAATATGAAAAAGGCATGCATTTCTCTCAATTTTTTATTCTTTTACTTGTGCTCTCAGGTTGTTTCACCTCCCTTTGATATTCCCTGTGAAATTCAGTTGTTCTCAGGTCAAGAACAGGACTCTCCAAATTTCAGAGAAGAACCCGCGTTTACTGGAATCCTTGGCACGAGTTCACTAGGAAAGGAACTTCCTGGGTAGAACATTTGATTGTGCCCTTGTAGCGAACAACTAATTAAAACCCTGAAGATAACGTGCAGTGGTCTCTGACAGCCAGCTGACAAACAGACCGATTTCCCTGCCTCTGAATACCAGAGGACAGGTTTGGATCTTGCCTAGAGCCAAGGGACGCTGCGTGCTGCCAAAGCACCTGCAGCAGTGGCAAAGGTGGGTTTCCACATGTGCGCGGTACCACCCCGTGCCAGGGGCTGACGTCCCCCCCACGGGGTCTGTGGCCAAGGCTTGGCGGCTCGGCACCGAAGACCTGGAGGGAGATGAGGAGCAGGGCTCTGCGCTTGGGTGGCTGAGGAGTGCTCTTGGGTTTTCTTAGGCCAGTTTTGGTGATGGAGGAACAGTAACATCTTAAAACAGCAGAGTTATTGAGGGGACGGGGGGCAGTGAAGATCTGTTCGTGGTTTGGCCCGTCAGCATCAGGAGAGTGAAAAGAGGGAACAGTACAGGAAAAAGTACATGGCCCAAGCCTTTTGTGGCTAACAATGATATGCACAAATGTTGAAAAACATGTTTTAATAAAAACTCAATGGTTTTTAAAGCTTTGGGATAGTTTTTTAAATACATTGTTAATGCTTAAGCTGTTTTCTATTTTGGGCTAGCCAGGTTATTAAATTCTAAAGAGGAGAAATTCCCTAACTGACTATGAAAGTGTACCCCAGAAGCAGACTGTGAGGCTCTGTCTCCATGTATAAGGCAATAATTTAAGATACTAGTTTTACGTTCCCTTAGTACTTGGGAGCATTAAAACCTGCAATAATATAAAGGGTTATAAATGAAAAAAATTAGTCTGTACTCAGTTTCATAGACCGATACTGCCTAAGTTTGCAAGCCTCTATGTACGTTGTATGTGATGTCTCTCCATCTGAGTCTAGCGTGAGGAGTTTTGAATGCTGCACCTGGGCAATCCCAAGCATCCAGAGGAAGCTGAAGTATTTGTACGTTCCTAATTTGGGGGAAACTGGAAAAACAGAGAAGGGGTTGGTAGTTTTTATAAGCGGTGACCACACATACAGCTTAATAATTCTCAGCCTCCCAGAAAATGCCTTATGATCTCTAGATAAATTAGGAATCAACAATTCCTAAAATTAAGTCGCTTTTTATTTCTTTTTAATTCATTTTGGATTTCTACTTCATTACTTCTACTTCACTAGTAAGGACAGCTGCAAAACTCTCCTTGGCTACTTCTTCCCTAGCAGACTTGGAACTGCTTTGGGGGATCTGAAGGAAAGCTTTCTGGTTTTAGCCAGCCAAGTCTTTGTCTTCCCTTCACTGATGTGTTTCCCTGGGATACCAGTCTGTCTTAAGACTTTCAGGAAGTGAAGCAATTAAGGGACATTATAATAAAGAGGAAAAAAAGCAAAAAACAAGCTGCCTTTTAACTCTATGCCCCATTAAACTTTTGGCAATTACACGTTCGTGGCCATTGTCCCCTTGCTCCCATTTTTCTTCCCATGCACGGCCACGTGTGTCTGTAGGCTGTGAAGTGCTATAGTCCACAGCCAGTATCATATTCACAGACTGTCGTGGTCTGTGGCTCTTCTGACTGCCCATAGATACTTTTGAAAGTGAAAACTAGTCTGTTACAGTGCAAATTAATGATACTCTAAAAAAATAAGACTGACCTGTCTGGAGTTGAAATTAAATAGTAGGAAGGCCGGGACAAAAGGATTGGAAAGATTAGGAAGAGGTCTAAAGATGAACCCATTAATGGGCCCATTAATCTCAGTGGAGCTGTGGGTCAAGGCAGGATTTCTCCCCTTTGGCTAGCATAGAAATAATGTAAAAAAGCTTATTTGAAAGCAATGCCTTCTGTTAGCCTGGAGACTGAGGGCTACACTGGGGAGACGGGAGTCCAATAAGATGAGGATTTTTGGACATCTGATTGAGAGGAAGAGAGATACTTCAAAGCAGGCACCAAGCAGGCCTAAAATGCATTTACTTTGCATATGGTTTTGTTAGTTTTAATAGATATGTCTGAAAGAAAAAGGCCAAGAGGACAAAGAAACAAGAGAAATAGCTGGCCAGATTGGCTAGCAGAGGAAGGAGGAGCAGAGCGTGAAGGGCAGCCAGCAGCAAGGGGTAGGACAGGAGTGGAAGGGATGGGGAGCAGCTCACCTGCAGGGCTAGCAGCACCTGGAGCTGTGCTGTGCTGCCTAGCAAATCCTGCCAGCTCTGCCAGGGAGGAGGGTATCGCTATGGCATACTGTCGCTGGGGGAGAAGACAAGCAACCTCCTCCTGCCTCAGCAGTTGCTTCACCAGAAAAAAAAAAAAAAGGTCTTGAAATAATTCTGAAAATTAGGTACTGCAACATGGTCAAATACCTTGCTTGAATCTTTCCGCTTTTCATAAACTCCTGGTTCTTAAGTATAAATTGATTGATGTCTGAATGCAGAAAAAAATGAGCTGATTAAACAGCAGAAAGCTCAGTGTAATCTTCATCTGTTGCTGGGTGAGGCTGGGGCTGGTGTTTTATAGCAAGCCCTTTCCCTTCAAGCCTAGTCCTTGATGCTGTAGTTAATTCTTGGCAGAATAGCTTCACTTATGTCCTAAAGATAGTTGGCAAGTTTAAGCTTACGTAGCAAGCTAACAAGAGTGCCGGGCCCTGTGGCTCTGTACTATCACACTTACTTGCACTACTTAGAAATTTAACAGGTTACAGTTGAAATATCTTATTGAGCCTTCACCAAAAGCCTCTGTAGACTTCCTGCAGTGGCTCTTGCTGAGCAGGTAAGGATCTGAGCTCGTATCATTTCCTAGTTTGAACTAGTTTTTAGATTTCTTCTGGCAATCATATTCGTCCTGCTGGGTAAACCGAGGCATAAATCTGAGAAAACCTTTTACACAAGAGGTCATTTTCTCCCTGTTAGAAAAGATTAGTTGTGAGAGTATGTCATGTTCTCCCAGCACGTACTGTCAAAGGACGATGTCTGCATCTTCACAGGAGGCACAAAAGAGTATTAGACCACAGCTGCCTGAAAGCTTAAGCCAAGTAAGGAAAGGGGAAATAATTACAAAGCACCTTTTTAGATGCTGTATTGGCGCTTGCTGGAAAGCAAAGAATAGCCCTGTCCTGCAGAGCTGACATTTGAGGGGGACGTTTTGTTTATTGGTTTGGGGGGTTTTTTATGGTCAGAAAATGTCTTCCTCTGCCCTGGTGGTGGGTTTTCTACCTACCCACTGACTGCCAGGGCACCTCTGCCCCTCCTGCCGCCTGCTTCTGCCCTTAAGCTGATAGCTCACATTTTCAAAAACGTTTGGGTATCTAGCTTGAAGTATCTTTTAAAGTGGCCTACAATTTAGGATGCTCTTGGAAAGGCAGACCTTTTCAATTTGGTAGACCCTGTTTGACTACAGGATGCCAGTACTACCTGGGATGGAATTGTCTCCCCCCACCTCCACCACCTTGTTTTAAATTCTGCCACCCAAATCTCTCTCACCCTTTTGCCTTGGTTCTCCATATTTCAATATGCAGCAGTGGCCCTTAAGCAGTGTATCAGCTAGGCAGAAATTTCTTCCTTGGGCTGTATTTGGGGGTATAATAACTTGCCTTGGGAGGGCCCTACTATTTCTTTGTTGCCCAAAACAAAGTGGTGAATCTGAAGCACTGTGCAGTGCGAGTCATGCTTCACTTCAAAAGTAAGAGCAACTTGAGAGTAAAAATAACATTGGAAAGAAAGAAATGGGTAGGTAACATCCACAGTAAGCACGCACCCTGTCTGTCCTCTGCAGTCAATGCTGCTGTTGCCTCCACTTCCCTGGGGTGTTTTCTGCCTGCTCTGCAAATGTGACAACTGCTGTTGTGTTAAACATAGAGAATGCATAGGGCTAGTAAGACCTTGTTTTCCTGCTAACTCAACAGCATGTACAGGTACCAAGTTCATAGCCATTCGTTTGCTAGCACTGAGTGGGTTTGGACATGTGGCCACATGCCTTCTGACACGTGTCTCAGAAGCATCTATACGGTCCTTGAAATGCCAGAGAGAGGGGGTGAAGAACAAATAGCAAGGTGAGTTTAATTAGCTCACACAGTACTACTGCAATGCTAATGCCTTCACGTGTAGAGTTGGTATTCTGATTTCAGCAGTAGCTAAAAATGTATTTTTGCTTGTTTGATTTATTTTATGCTTTTATGTTTCATTTATGGTTGTTTTTTGGTTTATTTTTCTTTTTTATTTCACACTGGGAAACACTGCAACGCTTACAAGACAGCATGGCTAATAAATAAGCATCATAAAAATTAAGTGAAAAATATTGGTCTCTTCTGTGGGCTTATTTGGTTTTTTATTAGTAATGCTAGCTGAAGTGCAGTCATTAAGATACATACATGCATATGCTGAATATAAACCAGGTGTGTGGGACAGGACTTTGGAAAGCACTTGGCGTTTGTCCAATTGTTTGCCTTAATGTGAATGGCAAAGCTTTTGACTTCCATGGGAGCAGAGTTTGGCTGCTGTTAGGTGCTTCTTTTTATCCTTTAAAAGAGAATGGAACCAATTTCATGCTAGCTGTTCTCAAGTGCATCAAAATGGCTAGTCTTCAGGGGCTTTTCAGACCCTGACCTCCTTGCTAAGAGCACCAATTTCTGCCAGGCATTTATGTGCCTGCCTGTCTGTTTGGAACTGCTTTGAGATCACCAATGTATTAACAGAGACTTGAGAAAAATCTTCATTATTTTACAAAGCCTTACACTTAATAAGTGTCTTTCTGTACAGAAAAACAAGGCTCTTATTCTGAAGAGCTCACAGCCTAAGCAGATGCGATGGCAGCAAGTGGAGATGACAAAGTAAAATGCCAAAGCTAAGTGACAAAGGACAGAAGCGGGATAGCAGTGATTTACTAAGACAATTGGTGAAAATGTGCGCCTGTCAAATTAGTCTTCATATTTAATGAAAAAAACCTCTAGCTGCATAGATGATTGAGGTCCTTCATGGACTGCTTTTCAGGAGATTAATGGAGAAGAAGTCATGGCAGCAAGGAACAACTGAGGAGGGAGGGATGAGGAAGGGTAAATGCAAGAGTGTCTGCAGAACAGGGAAGCTGAGCACCATCAGCAGAGGGAAGGATAATCAGGGGCAGTGCATCAAGGCAAGAAAAGGGGCAGTCACGCAGAACTCTGGCGTGAAGAGGCTGGTCCTGCAAAACCTGACACACTGAAAATGGCCAGACTGATTGCAACCTAGTTATCTCTTTCATACAGCCTTCACTGTAGATATTTCTACTAGGACAGTATTTGTTGTCTGGTTTTATGAGTCTCCAAAGTGGCTGTTCGTGTCACCAGATAGATAATACACTTGAGGTCAGAAAACGTTCCTGGGGAAGCTCTGTTTGTGATTATTGCTTTTGCTGCAGCAAATGAGCACTTCCTAAAATTCCTTTTCTGGTATCTAGGTATTGATGTGACCCGATGATGTCTGACAGCCCTTTGCCCTCCATCATTATGTCACTGGTATCAGTGATGTGTTTTTACTAAATATTGCTCCACCCAGGGGCTGTGCCTGCGGAGCCTAAGCTGTCTGAGTGGGCACCCATCAACCACAAAATTCATTCCCCTACCCTCAGAAAAGCACAAATTAGAAAATGTGGTGTGTGGCTTATGGCTCCCAGCCCTTGCCTGATTATTAAGAGCTAGTCATTTAGAGAGTTGTGAGTAGTTTCAGATCTGCTTGCTCTTTGTTTTGTCGGCACAATCTTTTCTGCTAGAGTACCTGCACGCTTCATCCTTTAACTTACATATTCCCAGGACACCCTTCTTAAGCAAAAAAAGACTTGTTACCATTAGACAGATGGGATATTAATGTACACAAAAACCCCAGCAGTTTGCCCAGATTCATAGAGGAAATCTGCCACCGAGTATTACATTGAAAACATATCTCTGTAAGTGCAGTGACCAGATGTGGAAGGCAGTTTAATATAAAGAGGTATACATAAAGTATCTTCTTGCAAGTTACTACATTGATTGCTACTGGACTCAGCACAGGTGCTTGTAAAGCTGAACTGTTGGATTTGGGTAAACCAGAATAGTAGAATTAATTATTTTGCACATTCAGATTAGCTTAGGCACGAAATGTCAGCTCTTCTTGGTTTTTCAGTACGTAACACTATACTAATGGATATGGGAAAAGACACTTAAAGCTTTTTATGCATTCCAGCAGAGTACTTTATGCACTTATTTGCCTAAAAATGTTGGGTTTGCATCACAATTTGTAACTCAAGTCTCCAGTCTCCTATAAATGATTAAGATGTCTTACATTTGCTGGTCTGGCATCTAGAAATCTTTAATTTGAACAAAAATTTTGCCAAGCTGAATTTTCAAGGAGGTAAAATTCACAGTTTCTGACTAACATTGTGACAACTATTTTTTTACCTTCTGCTCAATTACTCTTTTAGGTTTTTTGTCTTTTTTTAGATTCCTCTGTTTGCCATAACATTTTCTCCAGAGCTTCATTTTCTGAACAGGCGTTCTATTAAATATATCATTGGATTCAATGAGATATACTTGCAATTTGAGCAGAGTTTTTCTGCCTTCTCTGTAGTTCTAAACTGTATCTATTGCGGTGTTTCAAATACCAATCATGGCTGACTTGGTGGTTCAAGCCAATATTTAACCAGCAGGTATTCCTTGTCTGTGGCTGAGGCAGGTGGGGAGTCCCCAGGTGTAACACTGAAGCTGAATTATCTTTAGCCCTACAGCACTCTTCTTCAGAACAAAGGCTAATCTGTTTTATTAAAGAAACATAGGCAGGTATAGAGACTCTTAGAGTGGATATTTGACCAGAGACAGAGACAAACTTTAGAACTTTGAAATTATTCTTAAACAGACTGTGTGTTTGCATGTATTTTGAAGGTAGAAAAGGATGTGGCTTGATCAACCAAAAGTTGTATTTCAATAATCTTTAATACTTTCAGTTCAATTTCCACCACTTACACATGCTTTTCACTTTTACGTTGTCAATGTCTTAATCAGTTTTTACTTTAGGACTGGAAAATTGGACATATGTACTTTAAGTATAAGTTAAAAAACATGCACAGACATTGGAAATATGGTCCCTTTACTACAAAAGTTTCATTTTGATGAAGTCTATCTATCACAAACTTCCTGACCAGCTCTACTTCCCCCTCTTTTCCACATGCATTTAGCTAGCCCCCAAATGCATTCCTGAGACAAGGGATTTTCCTTGCTGCTTCTTTTAATTTAATGTTGATGTCATTCAGCAAAATAAACTCCAACAGAGGGGCAGAAACTGTAGAGTGAGATTGGAAATTTCTTTAGTTGGTCAGATGTGACGGCAGTGTCTCTCTCTGACTCAGGGGAGCATTTTGCGGAAGTGACTTGAATGTGCTAATTTATTCTGAATTTAATAAAGCACCTAGCCAAGCATTACACACTGTGCAAAAACAGTCCAAATATTACCAGACTAACCATCTTGAATGCAAAAGAAGAGACTGAGCCAGACCATAAAGTACAGCTGCCCATATGCAGATTTAGCAAAGTGGTACCTTCTCTACTCCCATCACAGCAACATTAGCCCTGGGAAAAGCCATTCCTTTACTGAAAACATATCAGCACTGCATAAATTCAACCTGAAAAAATATGCCCTTTTCAGAATAAAGCCTGCTATTATAAATTAATTTTTAATAGGGCCCTCATTTTTTCAAGCAAACCAGATCAAGCTTTTGCCCTTTTATTATAGCAGTAACTCCAATTATGAGAGCTGTAATTAAAGGCATTTCAGTGGCTCAAATAGTGCTCATGTAGTAGATTATCTAGACCTTTTACTAATGGACTGGGAGCAAAATAACTTCCTAAGGTATTTCTCCTCTCATCTCCCTTCCAACATGAACCGACTTTGCTCTCAATCAAAGTGGTGCTTGTGGTGTTTATAAAAGGTTTATTATCATGTGTGCCCACGCATGCCAGAATGGCAAGGTCAATATCCATCTTCAGGTGAGGAGAGGAAACAACAGGTGAGTTCTGACTATGTGAGGTCTTGCCTTTCAAAGAGCTTGTACTGTTTCACCATTGATTGAATTGGAGTTGGTGCAAAAGTCTGATGCAGTGAAAGTTGCTCGTGAAGGTACCTCTTATTAGAGAAATAGAGAACCCTGTAACAGCCTGCAGAGATGAGGCTGGGTGTGCTTGATATTGTGTCTGGAAAAACTTGACAAAGGGTAGAATTATTACATTATTTCATTGCTGGGCAAGGAGTTGCGCATGATGGAGGAAAAGCTTCTATTTCCTATTTGGGGTTGTGGCCTGATTGTGGCTGATTACTAGTTATTTTTTTAAATAAAAATCTTTGCTTATTTCTTTGGATTCTCCTGTTCAATTTCTCAATTGGCTTTGATTCAAAATCTGGTTCTAGCAGACAAAGGGTTTTCCTACTATATTCTCTTTCTTCAGATGTAGCCTTCAAGTACTACTGTATGACTGTTCAGACCATCTTTTCATGAAGACCAAGTTGTGTTGTGTTATCTTAGGCTTTCTTATCCAATTCTCTCCCAAAATCATGCTGATGTCTTGCATGTTCTCTTCTTGGCTTGTAAGAAACTGTCATACTTTCAGAGGGGAATCACCAGAAAAGTGTCTCAGCAAACAATGCTGCCAACTCAGTAGCTGATGTGCTTACCAAATATTTCCGCAGTTACTAAAACTGACAAGAATTGTGCAAGTGCTAAAGTAGCAGGCAAAGAATTTCAGGAAAGCTTGAGCAATTCTGTTTCACTGTTTAAAGATTTGCTTCTGTCGTGATTTAGAAGGTCATTCTATTTTCCCTGCAGTGATAGTAAAAGTGAGATCTTTGCCACAGAAATGCCTCTCAGCTGTCAGATCTTGGAGTATGCAACACTAGAAGTGGAAGGTTGAGAATTCCATGGATAAAGATGCCTGTGTAGGTACATGTCTGTGTAGGTAGCTTGTCAGGTTCGCTTAGCAGCCAATACTCTTTAAAGATTGATCTTTCACTAATTCAGAGCAATGCTTTAAAAAATTAAGAAGCATCTTCCAGCTATTTAGTAGGTTGGCTACGATACAGTTAATGGGAAAAATATTTGGCACTTTAAGAGCCTTCAAAGACTCAAGAGAGAAATGGGTTTAATTCTTCCCAAGCCATATTGATTCTTACATCACGCTCAGTTTGGATTGATCTATTTGGAATGAAGGTTTGGCACTAAAGACAATTTAAAAATGTCAGAGAACCACTGAAAAAAAGAGCGAGAAAATGCACATAGAGAAAACTGTCATCATTATTGAAAAACATTGCCTTTCTTTTTTGTACTGACTAGGGTTTGTTTGGTTTTTTTATAAACTGGTTATCTGTATTTGTTTGGAAAAGCATGTCGCATGAGCCTGCTAGAATTGCTGAGCAGCAGTGGGGAAAGATTCCCAGTTACCGCCACCAAGCGAGGATTTCGTGGCAGCTGCTGAAAGATCACTTTCATCCAGATGCAGAGAAAGTGACTTACTGCCTTTATTAGAGAAATAAACCTTCAATATGTTCCGCTCACGGCCTACTGCAATCTGATGGGGCTGGAATAGTGCACTCCGCTAGGGAGGGCTACAGTAGTTTCTTTTTAAAGGTTGTCTCTTTGGCAACGTTGGGTTTACACTGCCAAGTTACTGGGATTTGCAGGCTGTGGTGGCTGCCTTGATGTTTCTCTGTGACTCTTTAGGACAAAGGGATTAGTTTTAGTCATTTGCAAAGGCTTTTCTTCTTCCCTTCTTTTCTTTCCCAACACACACGCGCTCGCAATGTGTGATGGTTTTTCACATGCCTACATAAATAGAGCTGATTGCTATTAACCTCCTGACATTTCTGAAATGATCATCAAATCTTGGCATGTACCCGCTTGCAAGAGTAACTAAGTGTGACTTTGACCTTTCTCCTGAGGAGATGTGTCTTCTGACTGCTGTGAATTCAGAGTGGGATACACACCACATAAGGATTAGAAGAGAAATTCCTTCATGCAGCAGTGCCTGAAGAACTGTGCAAGTGAAACAGGTAGCAAATGCAAACAGCCTGTGAAGAATGCAGAGCAAGGACAGAATCAAGGGTAATTTCACCAGGGGGTTGTAGATGGGTCTAGAAGGGCATTTGCAGCCTTCTTGCATAACTATTTGAAAGGCAAAAATCAAGGGGGGTGGGGGGGAGAAGAAAAGAAAAGAACAGGGGGTAGAGAGAAGCCAGGAGCAGGGTCTGGGACATGCAACAGTTGCTTCAGGTGCATACATCAAACAGAAGGTACTATCCAGAGCACCTGCAGCTGGACGGAGGAAATGGAGAAGGTTGATGTGCAAATGTGCAGACTGAAGGAGTTGATGTGCATCTCGAACTTCAAAGGGCCGTTTTAGACCACAGAGCACTGCCATCAGCATCGGGCTCAGGTGATTTGTGCGCTAATTATGAAAAGTTCCTAACTGAAAAAATAGTAAGTCGAATGCACAAGCTCTTTGTGTTTTAAACAAATCAACAGTGCGTCGGCATACATCTCCGCAAAAAATCACCTGAAGACGTATCACTGGTCTGTTTTGGAAAGGTGGGTACAAGTAACAGCAGAGTAGCTGTTCCGTAGCACAGCCTCCTCTTGTCATGACTTCGGTCTGAGCTTGCAGCAGTCGTTTCCAGAAGAGCTGCTGCTGCCCAACAGACCCCGGTGACAGTATTTAATCATTTGGCTATGCAATTGTTTACACCAGAATCTATCAGCAACACAGGATTAGGAAAATAAACTGATGAAAGGTGGAGGAAAAAACAAGTCTTCATTTCACAGTCTGTCAAGACTCCCTGGTTCCTCTTCTTTGCTCAGACCGTATGGTAACGAGATTATTTTATTATCCCAGTGCAACTGTTGAAAATGGGAAGGGCTGGAAAAACTACCTTTGTGTTTCTGGAAAGGGAGATGGGATTTTTTCATTAACAAGTCCATCTTTTTACTAGTATTGTATTTTTCCCGTCAGAACAATCAGACTTGCTTCTAAACCCAAATTTCCTTAAAGGAAAACCTTCCCCAGAAAATTGCAACGGTGATTTTTATGTCTGTTCATTACGATTTATTATTTTCATTTCGCTTTCAGCAGTTGAGGAGAGTGGAAAATTGGAGCCGGTCCCCTCCGGCAGAGCGCAGCGGTGGCGAGGGGAGGCAGCGGTGTGTGTGCTCCCTCTAGTGAGCTCTGCCCGAGGAGAGAGATGGTGCCTTTGGGCAGCTCCCACTGCTTCACCCCAAGTATCTTCTTTCCACAGGTGAAATTCATGCCAATTCCACTCTGTGCAGTCTGGGGAGCCTGGCAGGCTCTCGGCAGCGGTTATAGCGGCTGTGTTGCTGCCGGAGTAGGGGGCCGCGAAGGGGTCTTCTACCTCTGGCACTGGTTTGCTGGGCAGGTCACTTGTGCTCTGACTTTTCCATGCTTGTATGCAGCGTTTCTGAAAATCCTTTTCAGTTTATTTATACAGCTCTTTCAACCTTCTTTCGACGAACAGCAAGTTTGAAATAAGGAGGAGCAGAGCACTCACTGACTTCCTACCTATGAGGCACCTTAAGGTGCTCAGGTAGAAGGAACTCTTGGTGGAAAATGCTCCCCAAGAAGAAAGTAGTCAATGGTGGAGCGCACTGCCAGCGCAGCGCAACTGTGGTCTCATGGCAGATTGCTCACATGTAACCTACAGCTCTACCCATTTGATCATACTACAGTAACGTTTGCTTAATATATTGATATTGAAGGGGGAGGAAATAGAGAATAGAATGCAATACCTAGTTTTTACTCTGTATTTCTGTATTTGAGTACTGTAGAGATAAGCATATCGTCTTAAGGAGAGCCTAGGATATAAATATCATGTACCATGTAAGAATTCAAATGAGCAGTAATAAAAAACCTGCATGCTATATTTCAGACATGGTTCTCTCTCATCATGGTAAGTAGGAAGGGTACAAATCAGAAGAAGGGGAAATAAATGTTAGTTTTGTCCCAGTTTATCCTCCAGCCTTAAAAAAATGAAATGTAAAAGCAGAGGATCAAATTATTTAAGAGCTGTGTGCGATTATTCACAGGGCTAGCAATAACAGGTTCTGGGTTCGCAAGGGAAGGGTAAGGATTCTGCAGAAATTATTTCTTTCCCCACTTGGACAGAAAGGTACCTTCTGGTTGTTCTCATAGCAAACCTCAGTCTTGAATAGGATAACATGAGAAATGCTGGCATAAGAGGGAAAGGAGTGAAATGTTTGTTTGGAATGTCTTACGAGAGCCCCTGGGAAGTCTGGATTTGGATAATCAAATTATGAGTTAAGTCAGGGAAGCAGAACATGACTTTTATTTAAAACATATCAGTGTCAAAGCTGTTCCATAACACACACGAATCATTAAACCCCCAATGCATCTTGAGCTCTGAGCTGGAGGCAAACCAATAGATTGCACTGCCTTCCCTTTTGGCTTCTGAGAAGGGCAAAAATTATGTAGCCTGCACGGGACACAACAGTCTTGGCAGCTCTGCATCAGCCTACTCAACTACCGTTCCAACTGTGGTGAATGGGAAAGATGTTGACCTCTAGGCACAAATTGTCTATTCATCATGACGCAATAGAAATATCTGAAGGTGTGCTAACATGCAACTTTTAGCTACTTAAACCACATGAATTTTCATGCATCTCCATGTCTTTAACATAGAACTTTTGAACCAGCTTGTGATTTGCCTAAATATATATATATATATATATTTGTATCCCTATTTAAAGTCTATAGAGCACTTTGGTTATGGGCATATTTCCAAATCTTGTTACTGGAGATCAGACAGAAACTTTAATTGGTTTTGGATATTGGAGATTATGAAACTGTTGTGATCACTGGAGTGATTTTATGTTAAGAGAAAAATACATGTCAAGTTCAATTAGTGATCAACACCCACTGTTTCTTTACACAAATTCTGCTGCCACGTATGGCTTTATACAAAATCAAGCATTTAGTAAACCTTCAAGTCTGCACTATCCTTAGTCAGAAATCATTTTCAAACCAGGAAAGTTTAAAAAGAAAACAAAAAAACTCACTAGGCAAAACTTTTCCCAATTTCAGTAGACATTTCATTCATGTACTAGGGAACTTGACTCCAAGAAAATTCTTTTTTTTCCCACCCCAGTTTCACTGGCATGAAGTTTCACAAAACAAGGTTGAAACTCATTAAGTGTTCCTCTCAGAAATCTTTACTAAAAGGCAAAAGATATGTATGAATGGAAGTAGAGTATAAAGACTTCATGATTCCGACGGCTGACAGTACTGCAATAGAAGAAACTAGGCTTATCCATGGAAACTAAACGTTCTTCAGAAGAACTCCCTCCTTCCCCACCCCCTTTTGGCCATACAAGGACTAATTGTGGTGTCAGCTGCCGCGGGAATGTGAGGCATGTATCTGGTGTATCAAAAGAATAGCAACTGCTGTCAGCAGCATTCCTGTTCTCCAGCTACGATTGATGGCACAGGGAGCGGTTTACACAATCTTTGTCCTGCTTTTACTGGGGGGGGGAGCATTTTACATTTTTTTTCTTAAAAACTTTCTTTCAAATACGTATATATACATATCTATCTATATATATGGTAAGTACACTTACTTTTTTGAAGAAATATAGTATTAGTGTTTGCCCACTGCTGGCTACATTCTCTAAGCATCCTAGAAACCACAGATATTTGGGGTTGCAGCTGTGCTCTTTCCTTTTTACTAAGGGTAGTTAGAATTTTCTTCTCAGTAATGATGTGAAAGTTCTGGTCCACTAAATAGAAGATGACTACTGTGTTTGGAATAGGTATATTTTCTCTGCAGCCTTAGCTGAAATGCCACTCTTTGAAGTGTAGTAATCTAGGCGTTAGTCCAATATTTTATCTCAGTTCTTGTATCAAAGCTTGCACTAACTTGTAAGAGAGTTGCATGTGTGGAGGGTGACCAAAATTGGGCCCTAAAGCTTTAGCCAGCTGCAAATCAAGACAGTGGTATAAATTGACTTCTGGAGTTCAGGTGCTCTATTTAGAGCATCTATTAAAAAGAAAAGAAAATTTCCCACTGTGGAATATAGAGCTCCTGTTATCTGCCCCTCTGTTTCACACAAGGTTCACACGAATTGAAACGAGACAAAGTTAGTGATTACTGTTAGGCATGAAGAACTGAGTCCCTGCTATTCTACGTGGTTCATTTTGACAAGATGTGATTTAAAAATAAAATGAGATATGTAATTTTTCTTATTCAGGATGCTCACAAAGCTGGATTTTAGTGCCTTGTGTTGATAGCTCAACATGAAAGAGCATTCTTGTTACCTTTCCAGCAGGCTAAATCTGGTTCAAGAAGACAGGGGAAGCAACCAAAAAATTAATTTTTATGAAGCCGTGATATTAATTTTTATGAAGATTTTTTTAACTGCTAAGTCTTATTCAACTATGCTGTACAAGTGAATGTACTCAGAGCTGTAGATGAGACAATTGAGTGCAAATATAAATCCTCATAGAAGAGCTTGTAAGAACATACCTTTTTATTTTTCTTTCCCCTTCACTGACTTAGATGACTGAAGATATCTGTTCCTACAAGTAACTCAAGAGCCCCAACAGTCCTTCAGACGATTGAATTGCTAAGGATTTGAAGTTAAGAAAGTAGTTTAGACTTTAATTTTGCTTGCATATGTGTATATGCATATATGCAACATGTGATGAAGTTCATTTTGAGGAGGTGGTTCCACGGTAGACAAGATTGCAGGGTCTTGTCCTACCTCTGCAGGAGCTTGCCTGCATTTCCTCTGTTTGAGGGAGAAAAATATTTGTGTGGTGATGGTGTAGTAATTTTTACAGAGAAGCATTTTGACAATATTTGTAAAATACTGATGTCTTAGACAAAAGTTGCTCTGCCAATTTTAAAATGGCAGCCCTGGGATTCCGCATCTCAAATTTCAAAAGGTGACCATTCAGTGGCATAGGAATGGAATTAATATCCAGCTAAACTGGTACATGTTTTTTCTATCCAATGACTTTTTCAGTAGTCATTCTAAGTTCACAGTGATATAAATCAGAATAGCACTCTTTCTTTCTTAAGATGGACCTGCTTTTTCACAAGTTGCTACCTGAGCTGCAGATACACACACAAGTACATGCACACTCACATTCATATGTCATATGGAGGCAGAGGTCTTACTGTAAAAAAAAAAAAAAAACAAAAAAAACCAGAACATAAAACAAAAAGAACAACAACAAAAAAACCAACCAAAATTGTAAAGCCGTGTTTCATTTAAAATAGTCTATAAGATTGTTGCTTAGATGACAGGTGCAGGTTACATTCATAGCAGTCAAGAAACAAAGCATTCTGGCCATTAAGCTTTGCATAACTGTTGGCACCATCCTGGGGCTACTTAACGAAATTTAAAGTAGTAACAGTTGACTCATTTTATCACTTTAATGAGAAAAAAGCATCAGCAGTTCGAGAGCCTAGTAAAAAACTTGAAAGAAATAATTAAATGTAGAGATAAAATTAAGTACACTTTAAGGACTGCTACAATATCTTGTATTCCATAACCATTATGGGTTTTAGCACAGGTTTTCAATTTCTGGAAAACAGATACAGTCTTTATAACCTACCCATAACCTTGAATAGGATGTTTAGAAAAGGTTATTGAAACTAAGCAGCATGTTATTTCTTTGTCAATTATAATATTTAAGGTATGTGGTATGAATTATTTGATCCTGACATAACAGTATATAGACAGAGATATTTTCATTAGTCTCCAATTTGGAATATAGCATGAGGAAAAACATTCTCAAGTCTTAATTTTCCAAGGTTTGTGTCAAAATACTGAGGTATGAGCTCAAAAAATGATTTTGATATTTTTAAAGTTTCTTGGTGTAGATAATAATAGTAAAAATTAAATGCGTAAATCTAAGTTAATTTTTAAAATAGATTTCCTTGTCCAGGGCAACAGTGAAATAATGTCTGAAATACTGTGTGCAGGGCTGGTCATCCACGCCTAAGGAAGCTGAGCTCTGGTTAGAGCAGGCGAGGAGAGACTTTTGGAAAAAGTTTGGTGGAAGGCTATTCTCCTTTTGAAAGAAAAATTAAAAAGGTTGGCTAGTTCATCTAGCAAGATGATGGTTGCAAGAAGATAAGATATTGCCTAGAATACATGGAGCAGAGCGGGAGAAGAGCCATTTAACCCAAAGGACAGTGTTGTTATGAGGATAAATTGGAATAAATTGGCCATGAATAAATTTGGGATGAAAATTAAGCAAATTTCTAGCAAGTTGCAGAGCAGTGGGGTCACAAAACTTTGACCTTAACTTCATCAGTGCAGCAGGGAATTTTGATGAGGCTGCATGAAATGAAAAGAGCCGGGGGCTCCTTTATTCCTGTCCTCTGGTAAACAGGATGAAAACCATCTGGGGATTTATTCTGGATTCAAGGATTCTTAATTCACTTCACTTTCACTACTTTAAATTGGGTTAAGGCCATCTGACTTCTGAAAGAAGCTCTCTAAGCGGGAGATTTAGTGCAGTGAAGCCAAGTCACACCACTCTTGATGCTTTCGTTGTTGATCGTTCCTGGTTGCCTCGTGTCAGCAGAGCTGGTGGTGTCTGTGAGAACTTGTCAGGAGCTCTTCTCTCATCCAGGCTGTTGCCCTAATAATTCAGTCATGCTGTCATCCTGTAACTATAATTGTTTCCTTCCTTTGTTGAGAAAACCTTAACCCAAATCTCATACTGAATTGCCCTGAACGTTAAATTGTAGTTTTGTTACAGTTTGAATGTATGCTATCTTCTAGGCTGCTTCTGGAAGGGCTTCTGACTGCTTTAATATAAGTAGGCAAATGGTTTCTTGTGTTGATACATGTTTCTCTATGCACCACTATGAGTGTGAGTTCTTGGTAAAGACGGCAAAGTCAGTTCAAGTATTTTCTGCCCTCTTCTATTTTAATACTTGGAAAAGCTTTTCCAAATTTCTATTTCTATTCTGCCTGCCCTCTCCACCCCCTTTTCCTTGCTGGAGAGGAAAAGACTGCAATGGAAGAGGTTTTTCTGTTTTGTTTTTTACCCTGGTAACTTCAGCAATCTCGCCAAGAGTGCAGCGCCTCAGACAGTCGGGCTGGTACAGTGAAGAAATCCTAAAGCTGGAGCTAGACCAAGCGGCGAGGGAACTTCTTGACCCAGATTTGCTGCCAGAGAAGTGTTTGTGTAACTATACGGTTAACATAGTGTTTATGCCCATGTTGTACAAGACTTATTAGATAGCTGACAGGTATTAAAGTGAGCTGCTTAAAAGGTTAGGGATTGGGCATGCTTCCCAAAACCAGAGATAGGGCTATTCCGGGAACTTGCTAGAAGGACAGACTCTACCTCTAATGGGTATATCCACCTATTAAAAAGTGGCTGTGTACATTTATGTGGGTTTGGGTTATTCCTGTAGCTCAGATGGAGGATCCCTAGGTACAGCTTAGCACTATCCAAGATTGATGAAATGGGTGTGACTGTAACTCCGTTAATTTTCACTGGCATTAACAGCCCTCTGGGAGTGACCCCGGAGCAGGACACTGCTGGCGTGCAAGGTGTCTGTCTTGTTCTGGTGTTTCTCATATGCTGGTGACAGGCTGGATAGGATGACTTAGATTTGGCTCTGAAAATTTAAAGAGAGACTTTCAACATGTTTGCACCTGATGTTATTGGAAGATCCCAGTGGAAGACAGACCTGAGCACAGTTTAAGATGACTTTCTCCATAGAGGAAGTTACAATTGATCGGGTTTCTTTTCACAGCTGTGCAGCTGTGATTAGGCAGTGCTTTTAGGCAGTTGGGTACAGCAGGCCTTGAGCACAGCGTCTGTAGATGTTTTCTTGTGTAGTACAGCTCCTGGGGTGGTGGTTTCATGGCAGCACACACTGACCCATGTTAGTGCTGGTGTGGCTCTGCCCTGGGAGGGTGTAACACAGTCCTTGAAAGCCAGAGCATAATTCTGTCTTTGACAGCCGGCATGGCCATATGGTCTTCTCGTACATCTCCACTTCTTTCCTCTTCAGTCATACAAACTAGGTAAATACATAGAAGTAAGGACAGTTTATAGGAACCTGGCTTAAACCAGAGATAAAGGACTGAGTGGGACCACTCAGACCACGGAGCCTTGTCCCTACACTTGGAGGCGGGTGGACCTTAGATGCTTGGTGGGATGTCACAAGCCCACGCTGGTGTGTGAGAGGAGAGCAAGATTTACACTGTGCTTCAGCCATGTCCCACTTCAGCACAACGGGAAAGACTTCACTAGATGAAAATGCCTGGATGGTCTCTAGTAAGTGTGCCATGCATAAGACTATAAAGGAAGGCAAAAAGAGACAGCTAAAACTGTCTCTGCCAGTCTTGCTGTGGGAGCAGAAAACGTCCTTCGTATTTTCAACGGAGAACACGTTACATAATTAAAATACTGAATATTTGGCAAATTTTGAAAAATACAGTTTAGTGAGGAGTAATCAGTGAAGGAGGATACTCTTAGAGGGAGGCTGTGCAGAGGTCAACACTGAATTCACTACCATTTATCATATTCAGCGGTGAATGTTAAATTCCTGCTCCTAACATTTACAAGTGTATTGGAGAGGTGCTCTGCCAAAGACTGAAGAAGGGGCAGTCCTTCAGAGAGATCAGGAATACTAAGCAACTAGAGTCCATTTAAAGGACGTGCATTTTAATACGAGAAGCAACCAAATGATGTGTCTGGAAACATAGAACAACATAAACAGAATAGGGGGGAAAGGAAAGCAGTGGCTCTAAAAAAGAGATTAGAAGGGGCATTCGATCAGTGTGAGGGGCCCTACAATGGCAGGAAAGTTAGCATGCACCTTGGACATATGGAAGCAGCAAGGTAGTTTTCTGAATACAACAGTCAGAACCTGAAAATTGTTTCCATTTCATGTTTTTTAAAAGGATACTAAAAAGTGTAGAGTATGAGGAAGAAAGCAATGCTAATTACTTAGGGGGAAGAGAAAAAGCTGTATAATGAGACACTTGCAGATCAAGTTGTTCTTTATACTAGAGCAGACTGAGAAGTGACTTGATTAGTGTATAAATGCTCCGTGGTAAGAACAAATGGATATTAAAGACCTTAATTTAGCAGAGAAAAACACAACAAGAGCTAATAGCTGGAAACTCAATGCAACAAGCTCAAATTAAGTATTAGGCGGGCATTTTTTATTATTATATTTATTTAGCTGTTATTAACCACTGGGGAAGTGAACACAAATCAACAAAGGCAAGGATGGGACATCTTCAAATTAAGAGCAGCTGTATTTGGGGGTGATAGTCTTTAGCCAACTGTGAGCTAGTCTGCTTAATACAGGTGAAATAGAAATACAGGCTACAGCCAAAGATTCTTTCTGTTGAAAAGTTTAGTTTAAGAATTGTGCTATATTTAAAATAATGTAAGCAGTGGGGAAAATTCTTTTACTTCTTTGGTAATGTTCTGAAACACATTACCTGCACCTCTTTTTCAGGTGCACAGCTACATCTAGTTACAAATTATTCTCATCTGAGTGTGTGTGTGGGGGGCGGTTCTTATTAATGTTAAGAGAACTGTTATCAGGCTTTCTTATGACCACATGTAGTACACTGACCACCCTCTGAGCCAAACTCTTCCTAGTTCAGTAGTGTATGGAAGAGGATCACAGTCCACCTCCTTTTGTGGCTGTATTTTACAAGGTAATGAAAGTAAATGCAGAAGATGCCAGAAAAAAAGAAAGGTGTTAGTTTTTTTGTAACATATAAGAAAAGAAATCCAGAGAGACTCATTCCTCAGAATCTGAGAGATGCAGAATTGCTAAGGACTCAGAGCTGCACAAAAGCTGTTTCACGTCTCTGTTTCTTAAAAGTAGCATAAACATCAGTTCTTCTATGTGAAAGTCAGGGGACTACAGGCTTAGTTACTGTGGGGTAACTGTCCAACTTTTGTGCCCAGAGGCAAAATTATGTGGTAGTGGATAAGTAGAGTTGCACCTGGTCTTAGGATGGGTAAAATTTAAAGCCTGGTAAAGTATAATGAAATAAAGCTCAGTTACTCAGCCTTCTTGCTCTCCTTTAAGTGCTGTAGTCTGCAATGCATTAATTATTTTTCTGTCTTTACATTAGCAGGCCCAGTTCTCCATCATATCCATCACTTTGACTTGAACAGTCTTGGTTTTTTTGTTTTCCTCTGGTTCTAGCTACAGTTTAAGCATCTGTTTGGACAGCTTCAGATCTCCAGTAGTTAAACATCCTGTGACTTGTCTTCAGCTGTCACATTTCAGGTCCTTCCAAAAGACACACATCATGTGCTACTTAAAACTTTTGTTTAGCTTGTTAGTTATTTAAGTGTAGCTTAATGGTATGCCAGATGCTCTCCAGTCAGAGAAATGCTTTGCTTGCACTCCCCCATCTGTGTGTGACTCTCTCCTTTTAAATCTGCTTTCTGCAGCAGACTTTCTGAGACAGATCAAATTGCTTCAAGGCCCTGAAGAACTCATGATTCAACATCCCTTTTTGTCCAGTTTACACAGCTTAATTGCCACTTTGCACACTGCTCCCAGCCTCAGCCCAAAAGACATGCAGTAAGGCAAGTAATGTGGCACATTGGCGGGGCCACTGAGAACAGGTTGCTACATCAAGATCCTTGGAGACACTTAGGAGCTTTGGGGAAGATGGATGAAATACAGCTGCGAAGCACCCTCTTGCAACGGAGAGTCTCTTAGCTTTCAAGTATATGGATAGTATCAGCTGTCATAGATATTGATTTCACTGAACATTTCTTTGCCCTTGGCAACATCGCCATTGTGGTACACTAAATATGCTATTTGCGAAGCATCCTTTTCCTTCAGCCCTTAACCAGTGCTTTCTCCATGTGCTTTCCCAACCAGAGAGAAAAATCTTGTCTTTGTAGATTGATCTACTTAAGGAAACGCAGTGCTGCTTCTTGCTTATTAAGATTCAGATCTCTTCTAGATTGCTGGCTTAAGCTCATCTCTTCTGTGTAAATTTCTGGGGGAGCGAGTGAGAAAAAGGAATGGGAGACAGAAAGGATATTTTAGGCAGCTGTTCAGCAACCTGTGAAATAATCCGAGGTCTTAACCCCACACATGTCCATGTCACATACTCCCCATCACTATTTATAACCTTTTTGGCTTTACAAGCAAACAGGGCAGGAATGTGCATGGAGATGAAGCCAGCTATTTTCCCATGCCTAGATGTGGTACTCCAGTTGATGGGCAGAGATACTGGGAAAGAATGTTGTGAAAGCTGGGCGTAGGGAGCTGGTGCTCTCAGGGCCCCACACTACACCTGATTTTTGAAGGGAAGGTGGGAAAAGGACTCTCAGACTCCAGGTCAGTTACTGTAGAGCCTTTCACGAGAACTGTAACTGATTCTGAAAATTCTCCTTTTCAAAAACCTTCAGAGAGACTTTTTTTTTTCATTATACACAACAATAAAATGAATGTAAAGAGAGTTCATATGTGGGATATTTCGCATTAAATTTTAAAGTTAAAGCAGTGCCAGGCTGTGTGTGAAAGTAATTTCATTAATTTTATTCAGTAGATGATTCTATCAGATACAGCTTTTATATCTGCACCAAGTTTAGTGAACTGTAAACGTAAGTGGTAAATTGGTGATGTAGTACCTTTTAAATTATGAAAAAACGAACATTAGTTGTAATACCTGGTACAAATCTGCTTACTGTAGGTAGCTGCCATTTTCAACTAGGTGAGTCTTTAAGCTGAACAGTTGATTGCATTTTATTCACAGGGAAATTTGATCCATATTTGCCAATGCATTTAGCTATTTACAGGATGTATTGCTGATGGAAAATGTCGTCACCTGTGTGACCTGAATCAGGAAGTATAACATTGGTAGGTAGGATACGTTATTTTTTTGATAGCTATTTCCTGTGTAATGCACCTTTATTTTTTCTCTACGAGGGCTCTCATTTAGAAACCCAGAGTCCACTGCCCACCCTGACAGAGTGCTGTTCCTTGACTTCTTTGGCCTATCTCTCAAAAGAAGGATGCTATAACTAAAAACAGGGCAGACACCTCGGTTACTCCAGACTCACAGAGTCTTTAAAAGGTGGAGAAGGTCAGTTCATCAGGGTGTAAATCCAGAGGATGCTATTCCAGGAGGACTGGTACAGGCTGAAGTCTGTAAGAAGGCCAGGTAAGACTTGTGTGGTGGTGTGCCAAGTCTTGTGTGTAGCAGTCCCATCTGTGGCTGTGGTGTGTTACAAGCAAGAGGAAAGCTCAGAGAGGAGGGTGGGAACAAAAACGCACTCATCTCTAATAAAACGGCTTTTAAGCCCTCCTCTCACTCCCTCCTCAGATGAAGGTATGTGCGTCAAGGAGAATTGATACTGAGTTTTGAATGATTCTGCATTAAATTTTACTTCCCTGTTTCTTGCAACTAGCTCCTAGTTACTTAAATGCTCTACGGAAGAGTGCACTATGGAAACCAGCTACATTAGGTGGTTTGTAACACATGGCTTAGATAAAAATGGTGCTTGTTCCAGATTAGCCCATGTGAAAAAAAAGTTCCTCCTCTAGGTAAGAAAGTCACCTTCCTCAACGGAAATGAAGTCCTTTTGTTCTCACGAGTTGTCTAAGTCTTGCTTGGAGAAGACCGACTGTCCCTGAGTGTTGGAGAGTGCCACTGCAATCTTCCGTGACTGACACTCCTGCCTCTCTGCCAGGATACAAGACCACAGATCGCCATGATGCTGTTCTGGTGGGTGTTTTGCTGGGCTGGCTGGGGTCTGTGGAGCCTCGGTGGGGAGAGAGGTTGTGGATGAGTGAAGGGATCTGTCTGCTCACTTTCACAGAAGGTGGAAGCTGGATAATCTTCCTTCTTGTGTCCTTTAGGTATGGGACTTCCTCGCAGGTGGCGGTTCCCTTCAAGAGCTCAGCTGGCTCTCCCAACCAGCAGCTGTGCTGTGCTACCACAAAACCAGCGTGCTTTACTGGTGGGCGCTTGATAGAGAGGTGGAAAGGAAAAGTGAGAAGAACTCGGTGCATTTTGAGCACTCTGTCCTCCCCTCTCCTGGAAGAGAAAGGCCACGCAGTGATAATGCCCACGTGCTAGCGGAGTGGAAGCAAAGATAAAGCATGCAGGACAGATACTACTGTCCCTGTCATTGCAGAAATCACGGTAATGTAGCACGTGGATGACTGTATGTGCAGCATTATCATTGTTCTGCTATACTGTCCATTGTGTCTCTGTATTTCTCAGACTCTGGGAATATCCATATTAGCATTTTGGTTTGGGTCAGGAGTTCACTTTAAGGTGAATGACTTTATTATCCCTGCCTGCCAGGCTTTGCTTCTCCTTGCCAAGTGGTATGACAGCACAGGAGCTGAATTCATGTCAGCTGAAACCTAACTGGAAGATGCAGTCCAGCAGCTAGTGGGTGGTTAGTCCACAGGAGCAAACTAGAGCAAATTAAAATCTCACCAAAACATGTATAATCTGAATTTCGAGTCCTTAGCACTAGCCATTTCCCTCTTTATGTCCTCTCCTATTGGGCTGCTCTACTTGCAGTTGTCAGGAGCATATATTAGAAATTAACTGTGTTTGCCCAGTTTTCCTCCGGGACCTGATTTATCGTATACTGACCAGCTTTCTGTTGTTTCTAACTTGCTTTTTCCCTTCTCTTTGTCTTCCACTTACTACTATGAAAAGGCCAGTCAGTGAAAATAATTGAGTGCTTCTCCACAGTTAATGTGATTTGCTCTGGCCTTGCAAAATCTGTGCATACTTTCTGACTTGATACACCTTGTATTTTATGCATCAGTGTGCAATGATCATTTGGTTATAACAATTAAGCTGGGGATCATCTCCATCAATCTTCATAATAATCTTCTATCATATTTTAACAAATGAGATGAGAAATAAAACAGCCTTACTCTTGTATTAGCATGGTGCAGATGTCCTTTTAAAGTTGTAAATTGCACGATGCAGCCTAATAACTATTAACTGCCTACAAAGGCATGTTAAGGAATGAGAACGTAAAAGCCAAATGCACTTGTTTCAGCTGATAAGATTTTTGAAACAGGAGAAAAAAAGCCCTTATGTGAAGGTGTGGAAAATCAGTTTGTTGAAGTGTTATAATCTTTCCATAGAAGGATTGGGAAGGATGACTTAATTGAATCCTCCGTAGAGGCATATCTTAGTCTTTACCTACTCTGTTATAAAATTTACCATAGGAGTAAGAAATGGTTACAGCTCAGGCAATACAGATATAGCATGAACACAAAGAGACAGGCTTCCTCTGAAGAGATGATAATGCTATAGCCACAGTGACGTTGTTCTCTAAATCCTGTCAAGCTGCCTTAAGAGTGGGTGGAATCGATAAAACATTCCTATCACAAACAAAAGGCTCATTTGTATTACCAAACAAAATTAACCAAAACTAAAATTCACGCTCTAATGGTCTTGATGTAGGTTCCTCATTCATTTCCTCAGTTAGATATTTCCTGGATAACTTGTGATGTTCATTGGGGAACGACTAAAACATTTTACACATGGTGTTAAAAGATTTTCTCCTGGTACTATCAGGGAGCATTAGGACTTTCTAGGCTTTGAAATGTGGAAGCTACTGATGCTCCATCATCTTGGACATCCTATCTCTGGCAGTGTAGTAATTATACTGTTGTCAAAATGCTGTGTCTAATGCTGAAGTAATGAAAAAGCAAGAATGCTTTCTTCAGTAAAAGCACATATTCCTACGTGATAAATTGCCTTTTGAAAAGAAATGCTTAGCAAACTCAGGAAAGTTGTCCATTACTCTGTGATCTTCAAGAAAGTGATTGATAAGTATTTTCAACTTCGCTTCCCATTGCACCGCTTAATGAACTCACTTGCACTCGGTTGCTCCCCATTAAGTTTTGTGGTGCCCAATTAGGCTCTTGCTTTGCTTACATGGTTCCAAATATGTAGCCAAACTGAAGGCTTATGGAGAGCTAAACTTGGCCATTTGCCATTTTTAATTTCTCACTTGCATTTTGTTTGAAGAAGTCAGCGTGTTTTCCCCACGTCATGCAACAGTGAGGATAAGAAATAGATGAAATTGCTTCTTCTTCACACTGAATAAGGAACTTGATTCTAATAGGGTACGTAAAATCAACTCAGAAGGCTTTTGGGAGGTTTGAGGATCGTGGGGGTTTTAGTTAGAAGGAAAGCAAAGGTAGAAACTTCCTTCTTCCTAACACATTACATCTCTGAAGGCAGTTCCATGAAGGTGATATTCAGGAGAGTTACTTAAAAGCGAGAAAAAGAGCGTACCAAGAAAAACTGGGTTTGAAGCTTTGCACCAGAGCTGTCAGGAGGACCTTTAGCGTCAAACCTGGGTTCTTGGCCAAACACTGGTGTAAGCCCCTGGCTGTTGCAAGAACTTCCAGAGCAAGTTGTGGGTGAGGTGGTAGCAGACAATGGGAAAATACAGATAAAGGAGATAATCTAGGTAGAGTGACTCTGGGAAACTGATCTTCACTGTGCACCTTGGTGGTGGGAGCTGAGCCCGTTTCCCTAATGGTCCTTCAGCCTGGCTTGAAGCTGCCTCATCACTGGACCAAAGGCAGTGCAAGTGAGGATCTAAGATCCCAGACAGATTATTGTGCTGGATTTATCTCCAGACTACAGGTGCTACTGCCCCTATCTCTCTACCCTGAGCCTCAACAAGTGGCAACAGCAACATGCTGTACCTCATGACCTGCTGATGGAAATGCCAGAGGATTGAGCTTGAGCTGCTGATGGAGACATCTGAAATCATGACTGTGAGCGCTGATCTGCTATAACTGAAAAGCAGACAGGGCTCCTGAAGGATGGGGCAGGAGCAGGCTTAGCTGCTGATGCAGCTGATTCCAAGAGGCTTCATTTGGGGGAGCCTCAAGTGTTTATTCATGACCAGAATAGGAGCATTTTAGTAACAAACCTTTAAAAACATTTCTTGCCTCTTTTCCCGTTTCATTCCCTGAAAGGGTTCCGCACTCACCCGCATGCATCTACTTTTAGAACGCTTTCTCCATTTAACGACTACGTTCCACTTCATTCAAAGATTAATAGCAGTACAATTATTAATTGCAAATTTATAACCTTTTGCTCAGGTGGGGAGAGTGTAACTTCTCATAAACATTAGCTCCAGATGAAATGTCATGTTGAAGGTCTCAGCTGTGAAGCTGTGCTTTTAATTAATTTTCAGATTTTCCGTTCGTTCTGAGAGATATCACAGGAATTTGCAAACACTCATTTAATCTCCATGGGCTGAATCTTACTTTCATCCTCCCAGTGACTACGGTGATGGTTTGTTTGCGTGATGACTGCATACTTGTGCCCATTGGCACAACAGCATCAAAGGCTTTAGAAGATGCTAGGGGCCCTTTCTGCAAAATCTGAGGTCAGAGGGACCTGCCACCTAGCTGGAGGATTTGACTGCAAAGACTCCCAGCCTAAGAAGCTGCAATAAGGAATATGGTTTAGAAAAAAATGCCATCTAGAAAAGTCCATGCTAAGAGCATCCTTCAGCCCATATAGCTAGCTATTCCAGTGTTTATCTTCCTGCTAGAAATTGCTATGGAATAAAAATCTGTCTACTGTCAGATCATTTTTGCACAGTGATCAACATTTTTTGAGTTGATCTTTGAGTCGATCAATAAATTGAGATGATATGAGTTTTTGAAGCCACATGTTGCAGGGTTTTCTTTTCCAGCCCCAGGATTTTCTTTTTCTTGGCAGTACTCCCATCTGTTGGAATTGTTCCAGTTTTCCATGATTTATTATAATAAAAATAATTTATGAACGTTAATGAATTGGAGAACCCTTCAGCTAAGCAATTTTAGGCTTTATGGGGGTGCGGGTAAGTTAACCAGACTTGTTGATTATTTATGCCCACATTTAATCTTGGCAGATGTGGTCTTTTTAAACTTTTTTGCAATGTTTCATATTATATAGAATAGATGCATTCTCATTTTATAATTCTCATTATAAAATGGAAATATCTACTGAACATTTTACCTTTTCTCTGGTGTTATTTATGATTTATGATTTATGATTGAAATGTATTTAATCCTTGGTCAGGCACTTCTTGTTCTTATTAAAAATTCCATCTTATTGTCCTTAATTATTTTGCCTGTTGAGATTTCACTGAGTTTTTAAATTGCTGTACAAGTTGGTCACACCTCTTAACTACTTCTTCAGTTTTTCCTTTCTTTAAATATTCATTTCCTCTATATTCTTGTAAATAGGTCTCCTTTTCAGTAGGATTTTTTTTACTGGCAATGCTTCCCTGCCCCCTCCCCTATATAAAGTGGTGGGGGTTGGAGGTTTCCAGTACTGTATGAGTCATTCCTAATTTATAGCCCTTGAAATTTTTTAGTAGTTCTGTTAGCAACTGTTCTAAGTTGAGGAAGAAATAGCTTTTTAAATTTTTCCCTAGGATATATACTATGGTTGATTTTGCATTCTGGGTACACAGTGTAGATGTATGCTGACTGTGATTTTCTTTCATGGGTGAAGACCAATTTTAGTTAATGCTTACTTCTTTTCTGTCCATTGAGGTGAAATTCAGTTTTGAGTCATCTCACATTAAACAAAACAAGTCCTTTTAGTAAGAAATTTGTCTGTTCTTTTCTTTTTTCTTTTTCTTTTTTCAAACTCGAAAATTGACTTCTAGCTTTTTGAGATGTGCAGCAAAAATCCTTCAGCTTAAAATCAGGCATGACTTGTTCATTCTGCACATTGCAACTGAAAGTTTAAGGAATAGTTTGTTTAGTTTTCTGGTGGGATTTTCTCATCTGGGATAAAGCTCACCCATCTCTTAATTTTAATCAGTTGCAACTTTAATCCTTGAATATTTTAAATTTATTAATCTGATTCAAATTAAGAGATAAGTGCTAAGTATGGTGGGCCCCAGCTTGCAAAGTTGCATTGGAAAATGGAGATACCATGTGCCAACTCAGTAGTAAGTATCGTTGGTTTATTTTTAAGTGTGTGGTCTCTGTGGAAGCAGAGCATCTTGATGATAATGGTTTCTCTGACATATTTATAAATTGTAATCAAGCTATGAAAAATGCAACAATGAAAGTCATGGTGCCTGGGACATGGAAAGTCAGGCAGATTCCAGCTCAGTTCTCTCTCCACTGTAGCATGAGAAATCAGTATGTCAAGTCTTTCTGTAACCCCTAGACAGGCCTGAAAAATATTTCTTCTTACATATTCACAGATGAGGCTCATCACAATTGGTATTATATTCCCCTAAAATTAAATACTGTAAAAAAGTAAGGGGAATGTGCTTGAAGATTAATGTATGTGTGTTGATATTCTGGTCATACTCAGATGTTGCTGGAGAAAAGGTCCCTTTAGCCTGACCCCGGTCTGATGTGGAGGTCTATATCGCATAGATGCCTCTGTGGCACCAGTCTCGGCTGCCTTCAGCAGGCCACAGCTTTCTAAGCCTTGGTAGCAGGCAGAAGTTAAAGATAACTTAGTACTTCTCTGTCTTTTTTTTTGTGTGTAACTGTTTCCAGCCTAAGCGCTTTGCTTTGCTGAGAGTAACTTGCTTTACATTTTTAAGCATCTCAGAATGAAGCCTAACAGGCACAAGGGCCCCCTATTTTCTTCAAAACAATGGGTTCAAATAAATTAGGGTTGCAAACAAACCCATCAGGGTGTCAGCAGTCCCAGATGAATGTGGGCATCCCAGAAGCTGGAATGTGTTTCCTTGACACGTTTCAAGCACCAGGGGAAGGCTCAACCTGTAGCATGGCATGCCAAGGGGCAGCGGGGGGAGGTTGCACAACTCATTCCCTGGCTCGCAACGGAGCATGGCAACTGCAAAAATAACCTCCTCGTTGCAGCAGGGAGTTAAAAACAATGAAGATGCTGTAACAGGTAAAAGACCAAGACCCTTCCGTCTTATTCTGTAGCATGTGTGAGCCATTTATTTTAATCTTCCCATCATTCCAGCAACTTTTAGTTAATTCTAATCAGATTTTTTTTCCTCATATGCGAACATTGCTAGCCCCTTTTGTTTATTGCCTGGCCGCAAGCCTACATACAAATATGTGTGTATATATATGTGAATACATTAAAAAAAAATATACAGACATGTATATATATGTGTATGCGTACACATGTTAGAAAAACATGTTCCTTTGTGCTTAAAGTTACCGCATATGTAATGTTGTGGGTCTGACATGTTTTGGTGGCTGGACTGGTGCTGCTATATCTTTATCTTTTCCTTTTTTGAATGAAGTTAAACAATTGCTTCTGGGACTAGACAGCCCTCTGTCCTTTACAGTCCCCAAACCAGCCCAGCCACCTTATCACCTCCCTAGATTTGTGTCAATTGTTCCTATGTGTTATATAAATGCTTATAAGCTGTGGCAAAAGCGCGCAAAAATTCTGCTCTCCTTCTCATTGCAGTCAGATTCTCATAGCCTTCTGAGGTGTTAAGTATACACGAGGTCATTTTACCCTGCATAATGCCAGGTAAATGAACTAATTTTCATTTGTGCTTTAGGGAAGGGTGTCAGTATCTGTCCAAGATTTTTACACAGGGTGAAAGACAAGGTTGAAATAAAAGCACAGTATGGATATCCATTGGTTGTTCTCCCGGTCCTAGAAAATTTCTTGGGGAGGGAAAATAGGTTTAAAAGAGAGTGCTAGGATGTCTGCCTCTGAGAACAGTTAATGATCTATGTATGAAAGCTGCTGCTCCTGGATCACAAACACTTTGTTTGGATTACTTTTGGATGCAAATCATGCAGAAGTCAACACAAGAAGCTGAGTAACCATACAAAATACGCTTATTAAAGAAGAGCTGTGTTCATTGACCTAGGAAAAAAAAAGTTTTTAAAAAAGTTAGTCCTATTATTTATCATCGCTGTTTTGTTCTGCTGTTTTACTTTTCTCACTCAATTTGCTATTGCCCCTCTTTTCTGTCGCTGTAGATCAGAGCTCCTACCTGCCTTAACCTTGGGACTTCTGTGTGTAGATTGAAGCATCTTGTCTTTTTTTTGGTGCCCGGCTTGCTCTGTGGAAGAACAGAACTTAGCGTTTGTACTGAAGCTGCTGACTGGCAAGTCAGGCTCGGGAAGAAGCTCTTAGAAGTGGAGTCCTGACCTACCATTTAAAATATCAACACATGACTGTGACTGTGAAAACAGCTGTGTAAATTCCTGTTGCTGGAAGCTTCATCCCTGGGCAAACTGACATAGACTGGGGAGAAAAAGAGGGTCGAAGAGCTTAGGAGAAGCAAACCCCAAAGTTTTAGTGCGTTTACAGATGCAATCTGAGGTCCTGTTCTTGCAGCCACAGTACTAGATAAGACCTTGATGATTGTTTTAGGTTTTATATTGCTCCCTGTTCTGGAAGCGCACAGTTCTTTTATTGAAGATGAATGATACTAGAAAGGGTTTTCTGAAAGGGGTAACAGCATCTGCTGATGTTAACTGAATCTCTTCCCCTTAGGACAGTGAGGTTGGGGGGGGTGGGTGTTAGTGATCGCAGCTTGACATTAAAACCCAGTTGTGTGCCTGTGCAATCACTTTAATCTCCAGGCTTGGTTTGGCACAGGTTCCCACTCTCTGTCTGTGCTAGGGAGGCAGTGAATCCCAGCAAGGGGGAAAGAAAAATGCTGGACATTGAAATCTGCTCAGCCACCACATTTGCCCAGCCCTGCGTACTGGAGCCACTGGTGTAGAGGCGGTGGGCCCGCTTTCCAGGGCTGTTCCTCTTCTCTCCTCTGCACATGCTCTCCACAGTCACCCGCCATCCAGGAGATAGGAGAGGGAGGCGTTTTTCTTGTGAGAAAGTAGAGTAATGCAATACATTCAGCTGAGTCTGATCACTCACCACTGAGGGAGTATATTTTTCTCAGAGCTGTCAGCAGAAAGCAAGAGTGTTACATTCGGTTTACAGGCAGTAGGCCTGTAGTCTCAATTATCCAACATTTTTGGTGGATTTGTGCCAAATTTGTGCATCTCGGTTCGCACGGGCGTGACCAACCTTCCTATCTATGCTACCCTGTGATTTTGACTCTTGTTTTGCCTTAAAATTTGAGTTCGTTTTAGGCCATCATGCGCAAGAAAGACGACAGCTGCATCAGTGTCTGTCATTAAAGTCTGAGAAGTTGAATGGTTTGTTGATGTCAGCAGGGTTGTTTTCTATTTTTCAACAATGTGAAAGAAAAGTCAGATCAATTATGCATTTCACTCCTACACTACTAATGGATGGACAGACAAGGGTTTTTTTCAGCTGACATCTAGTGTTCTAAGTAAAGAGATTATTCCCCTCAGTTTGCTTCCTTCATGTAATGAATGATAAGTAGATGAATCAGTGAGGTAAAATGTGTGACAGATAACAAATAAGTTACAAACTTTGTTATTTTGAGTGGATGTCCTGACACGGGGAAGTAGGCACATGCTGGTGTGCAGTGTTGCAGTCAGTTCTGATTGTACCTTGATATTTAAATAATTTGCACTTCCAACTGATTTCCTAGATGTTCCTAGGATTGTAGGATCTTTTCAGGGCCCCAAAATCCTTGGATAACGCTTCTCAATGAGCTTTAAAACTAAATTTAACATATTTAATTTTTTCAAGGAATAAGACTTTATTACAAATTCTAATATTTGTAGTTAACTCCTAAACTCCCAAGCAGTGCTTTGGCTTGCAGGGAACTGCTCTCAGGTGGCACAGAGGACAGGCAAGTGTCGTGCAAACCAGCCTCTCGGTCACTGACTGTAATATCAAGGCAACAGCAGAGGTGAGTCTTTGTTTCATTGCAAATTAATATTGCGCTCGTATTAATAAAGCACCTGGCCTTTTATTTACACCACGAGTGGTGGGGAGGAAAGGTAACAATTTTTTTTTCCTTGTGTAGTCCATGAGCTCATGATGTTCTGTGATATGGATTCATAGTCACAGATTAGCAAAGCCCTATTTATTTGCCTGTTTTTAAATGGCACCTTCTCAAAGCTCTAGCAGGTGCATTCTGACTAGTGCTAGATCTTCTCTTCCATTTTCTTGTTCTCTTAAATTGTTCTCTGATAGGATGGTCAACAACTCTGGCAACTAGTCCCTCCATTGACTCTTTAGGGACATATAAAATAATAATAAAAAGCATAGTAATATCATAAAAAATTATAACTTTATATGCAGTATATCTTTTTTTTACTAACCTGAAAAAGAATGTAATAACAGCTTATAGTCACAGGATGTAATTTTTTATTTCAGTTTATGGATTTCAAAGCAATCTTTTTTTTTAAAAAAAAGGGTAAATAGTGTCCATCAGTAACTGCTGTCTTTAAAAAGAAATATTTGCCTGATAGCAAAACACAGTGCTAAACATTTTTAAGTTTCCAATTTGTCTGTGCTGGCCAGGTAATATTAAAGCCAGCTTCCTGTATTCATAAGATTTAATTTAATACATCCATTGCTTCTGGTGTTCACTTTCTGTGAATAACTCCTGAAGGATACAAAGAATTGACACAGCAAAAATAATACTTGCAGCAAAGGACAGACTTAGAGCATCTAACAAATTTAAATGGGGAAGTGTCTCCCACTGGTAGCTCTAATGCTTTGAGTTCTGGAAATATTATCAAGGCTGGCTCAAAGCTTTATTTTATTGCAACTGTGTCACAATGTGTTATGAGATATTTGTGTTATTTTTCACGTGGTAAATTGGAACTGTCCTATGTATGAAAGGATACTGTCCATCAAAACGAAATTTCTGGAATTATTATATATTATTCTCTTATTTTCTGTTTGTATTTTATTTATAAATGTTCACTTGTTTTGAAGGATCAAGAATACAGAGAAAGTTCATGAGGGCTATAGTGAAGCTATTAATGCTGTTAATGAAGTTATATAGAATAATTTTTTATTACTGATTAGCTGAAAAAAAGTACTAAGAGGAAAAATAAGTACCAGTGTTCTGAAAAAATGCGCAGAGCTTACAAGCTGACTATTTTTGCAGTGCCACTAGACTTCTGAATTTATTTTTAATATCCTACCTGTTTTCATCATTCTTGTTCCTATTAGGTCAGTAAAGAGGGGAACATCCAGCCTGACAAGCCGGTCCTACTGGTAAAGTACCTGGGAGCAGTGGTTCTTCACATCATAGCTGTCTTTGGTATTGAGAAGGGGTGGTATTCTCAGGTTGTGGTCCATATCTTTGGTACCTTGTCTTCAGCTAGCGTTGCCTTAGAATATTTAAGATAGGCTTTGGTTTTTTTGCTGAGTCCAACCAAGGGGGACCCTGAAGGAGTTCTTCCTTACATACAGGTTTCTTAGGTTAGATTGAATTTCCTTAACATCAAATGCCTTTTAGGCTGCCCCAAGGCTTCCAAGACAATCACAAGACATTGCCTGCTGTGACACAGAGCCTAGAGAAGCCCCTTGCTTTCCTGGATCAGCAGGTGGAGCAGCCACAGGGTACGCTATCTATACTCTGTGTTTAGAAGACAGCTCTCCTTTCCATTTAAGTGCAGTCTGTTGGACAGTGCTCTCTAGGATGACAGTGCTATCACTCGTTTTCTTTAATATGAAGCTGCCCACAGACAGCAAATTGTTACCAGAATCTTCTGGTGCACTTAGGGGAAGGGGTGGGGGGTGGGGGGGTGAAGCGAGATGTTTAGACACAGTCCACTCTTCATATTGATTATTTATGGTTCTACTGCTACATGTTGATCCACTTTGTTGTGTAGTTGAATAGGGTCTCATCATGTCTCATATTTTATTTAACTTGGTGTGCTTTACTTACTGTGTTCTTTTAACCTGCTAACTTCAGAAATATTTATAAAGGAGATGTGGTTGTGTTGTTTTAGCAACAGTATTCTAAAGATGAGGTAAAAACAGATGTGCACATTGAGACACTGTCTTTTATTTAATCAGCTGGCATAATTGGGAAAGGTAGACAAATTTTCAGGCACACCAGCCTTCCTCAGGTCTGAAACAGAATTAGCAGACTTCAGAGCTAAACACAAAATGAAAACAATTGCTCAGGTATGTACCGGGTAAACTACCTGTAAAAGAAAAGGCAGTTAGTATGTGTAGAGTGGAGAAAGTTGGTAAGGCAGTTATCTCTCTAAGTGAAAGAAAGAAGCAATAATTTATAGCCTGTGGAACATGGAAAGGTTAGTGGAGGGGAAAGGAAATGATATTGTGCCATGAAATCAATATCTCTACTGAATCCATGCTCTTTAGTGACCAGCAAGTTTAAAATGTTAGCTCCAGGCTTGTCTTTGGAATGCATTTTGGAGATCTTCTTTAAAGATCAGGACTGAGAGATCAGAGGTGGCATGGTTGTGAAAAGTGTTCTTTGTATAAAATGGGGATATTATGTTTGTGTCAAAAGTCTATCACAGAGCTTAATCTCAGAAATATTTTCCCACAGGATGAACATTTGAGGTTGAAAAGGATCTTTTAGGTCAGATGTATGTTTGCTTTTGTCTGCAGTACAGCAGATAGTGTAATGTATCTTGTTAAACAGGATTTACTCTTGCTAAGTCTATTGACATCTCTCTTTCATCTGTGAGATAGCTGTACCTAAGTGCTACTGCTGGTGTGTTCAAATCCTGAAGTCTATACTTAGTTTTTATTGACTCGTCTCTGAAATTCCCATATGTTGTTCTTAAAACCTGAGTCAATCTACTACAGTGTGACAGTACCTCACAAGCGGGCAGGAGAGTCCTAGAGCATACACCACTGCCCCAGATGTGAAATGTCCTGGTGTGCTCTCCCCACTCTGGAAAGAATGTTTTGATAAGAATAAGGATTTCTCAGCCTCTGGAAATCATCTTGCAGTGGCCGCCATACGTGACAAACCTGGCGTTTTCTCGTTCTGCTAGGTTCCCTTCTCGCCCTGTGTCTGTTTCCGTTGCCTCTCATTAAGCTTGACTCCTTAGAGCCTGGAGAAATGCCAATAAATGGGACCTTTTTGCTGCTCAGGTGAGTCCTGGGCTCTTCTCCCTTCCAGAAGCCCCATTGCTATGGTGGCAGCTCTGTTGTCACCTCACCTTTTCTGGCCCCATACATGCAATGAACAGTGGGAGACACTGAGCCACGGCACCCTATGCCTGTGACATTATGTGAGTGACCTGAAGCTTATGACATTAGGGTTGGGTGCCAGTTAGTGGAAGACCTGGATACCTTTTCCTCACCAGCACTGCTTCAGGAGGGAGCTGTCAGGAAGGTGGGATGACAATTCTCTTATTTCTTCTTTTCGTCTCCCTAGGAATCTTCTTGGCCTGTACTATTATTCAAGAAGGTGTGTTCACCTTAAAGTAATATCTTCTCTTTGACAGCAGCCAACACGGGGTGTTTCACAGGGATGCATAAGACTCTGAGGGTAGATATTTCGGTGTGGTTCTGTCAGTGCCGCGCGGGACAGGTGTTATACTGAGACAACAGCCAAGGAACAGTGGTAGGGTATTTCCCCAAGCAATGGTGAAATGAGACTACTGAAGTAATTAAAAGGTCGTTTTACTACTCTGGTGACCCCTGGAGAGTCTATTGCCATTTCCACATTAAATAAGGCACAATTAGGTCTAACATATTGTCTGTCTTTAGAGCTCCTACCTGAGCTGATGACAGGGAACAAATTAATACCGGTTGGATCCAGTTTAATTAAACCATCTCAAAGGTGTTGCATTGCTTTGGATGTTTTGATTTTGTTATTATTTTTGTTTATTGCAAAAGCATACTATTCTTGGTCTGCCTTTTGCCAGAAATAGGATTATTCAGTCAAAGTTTATATTCCTAAATAAGAGACTGTGATACTTTAATTGAACAGTATTACTGCATATAGATGGTATAACTGAGGCTGGTAGAGATATTTCCACACTAGATTTGTGAACATTTTCAGTCAGACCCTTACCGTCTGTTCCTCAGGAAACTGAGCTTGTGATAAGAATGCCACACATGGAGCATTTCTTGTTTCTTTATTCCGGATTTTCTGTGACCATACCCGATTATTCTTCCATTACTACATAACTAGTGTTATAAGCTATTATTTAATAAGTTAGACTGAAAGTACAAAATTATTTTATTGAAATATTTTATACAATTTTGCAAGGATGGAAACCTTAATAATGAACTAATCACTTTGGCACACTCATATGGGTTAATAATTCAACAGTGTATTAGTTATGCCCATGTTAAAAGAATTCCTTTTCTTTCATGTAGCAGAAAAGCCATACTCTGGTGTCCTGGTTTCAGCTGGGATACAGTTAATTTTCTTTCTAGTAGCTGGTATAGTGTTTTGGTTTAGATTTAGTATGAGAAGAATGTTGATAACACTGATGTTTTCAGGTGCTGCTCAGTAATGTTTAGTCTGAAGTCAAGGATTTTTCAGCTTCTGATGCCCAGCCAACAAGAAGGCTGGAGGGGCACAAGCAGTTTGGAGGGGACACAGCCAGGACACCTGACCTAAAGTGGCCAGCGGGGTATTCCATACCATGTGACGTCATGCCCAGTATATAAACTGGGGGGAGTTGGCCTGGCAGCGGGATCGCTGCTCAGGGAGTAACTGGGCATTAGTCTGTGAGTGGTGAGCAATTGCATTGTGCATCGTTTACTTTGTATATTCCAATTCTATTATTATTATTATTATTATTATTGTCATTTTATTATCATTATAATCTTTTTCCTTTCTGTCTTATTAAACTGTCTTTATCTCAACCTGCAAGTTTTATTTTTTTTTCCCCAATTCTCTCCCCCATCCCAGTGAGATGGGGGAGAAGCGAGTGAGTGGCTGCATGGTGCTTAATTGCTGGCTGGGGTTAAACCACAACACTGGCCAAATCGGTACCTTTATATTTACTCATGTCTTGGTATTTATATGGCTCTTATAGGGCCTGTGGTTACTATAGTGCCTTATATGGTTACCGTAGTGCCTTTCAGTGCCTTGAAATCAAGACCACGTGTTACTTTGATAAAACTCAAGTGTTTTTGTTTCAATTTTATAGACTGAAAAGTGAAAAATGACAAACCTGTAGTTCTGAGGTGGCCCAGCCCCTGCCTGTGGGTTCTTACCAGATCTACTTGATCTGTGGCTTTGGACCACTCTGGATGCTACAGGACAAACAAGTTGAAACAGCTTTTTATTTTACTTAACCCTACTTATGTGTTGGACATGCACAGCAGGTGTCCTCAGAGTGTGTATGAGGTAAGTTACTCGCTTGCTGGTCAAGGCAGCGGCAGAACTTCACCAGCTCTGAAGGCACTGGTTCCCTCCTCAGGCTGATGAAGATGCCGAGAGCACTGCTATACGCCAAGGATTGTCCCTGTACCTCAGTTTTGGAGAGGTACATAAGCAGTTTCCTTAATTCTGCTTGCAGAGTTTTCCCGGGGGCTATTGACACTCTGTAGTCTGCCTTTCCTCATTCAGACTTGGAGCTACACGAGGGCTGACTCTGAAGCTCATTCCAGTTCGTTTTGTTTCGGTTTTCTTAAATCACAGTATTTCACAACTAAATTTGGTTTGGAAGTGCAAAAAAAGGTGAGGCTGAATTATTAAAACAAGTCCAAACATATTGTTTGACTAGAAACAGTATTTCACTCTGTATTAAAGTTCTAAGGTTTAGTTTACGTTGTTTATCCTATTTTCCAAAAATATTATTTGACCTCTGTAACAAAATTGAAAAATCTTATTTCTAAACACAAAATTACCAACCATAGCACTTCATTCAAAACAATGATTTTAAAATTGGGGTTTTTCTTTAATTTTTCTCCCCCCACTTATCCTGTTTGGAAAATATTCTTTGGAATTTAGTTAAATTCATGTAACATTTTGGTCTGTTCAAACCTGCATATTTTGGGAGGTTTTATTTGCCAGAAATACTTCACTCCATTCAAATTGCATGCGTCTGGATAATCTTTTTCTTTGGCCCACTCTGAACCCAGTAAGCAAATTGCTTTACCTCCTTTGGTACTAGTGATGAAAAAAGTGATAGTAATAGTGCATACCTCTGTGATGGGAGGGCAATGGCCAATTTTTACAGCCAGTATACCATGTTTTTCTGAAGCTGTCACCTGGATGCAAGTGATCTCTAGATCCATCTGTGCTGTTTCTTTCAAGCTGTTCAGTAGATTCTTCACAGCCCTGTGCTTTCTCTTTTCTTGTGGTCTCATCACTGTAACTTAATAAATCCTCTCTCCCTGCACAAAACCAGATGATGCATAACTTTTAGATGCTGCTTCCAACTTACACATTTTCTCCTGGTTTTGAATTTTTTTTTTTCCCTGAATTTGACAGGTTTTCAGCTCCAGTAGGAGATAAGTATTTAATGAGGGCAGTATAGCTCGGTCTTCATTTTTCTGCACTTTCCCACCTCTTTGTCCTCCATTCTGATTTTCTGTTTCAAAAATTAAGTCACTTTCACAATTTCTTTGTAATGTATCCTGTCCACCCCTTGCTCTCCAGCATTTCTAGGAATTCATGCTGCCGCCTTAATTGACCTGTCATTTATAGACAGTATCTGTAACTCTTGGGTGGATACTTGTAGCCATTCTGAATTCTGATGAACAAAGCAGAAAATTTCAGATCTGCAATGCTTTGGAGACTATGAGCTGTCTGCAGGCAAGACGCAACTATTTCTATTCAGACTGGTTACTAAGCTGTCCTTGCTCACCAAATATACATAGGGAACTATGTATTTTGAGTGTGACTTGAATTTGGTCAGCTCAATCTACTACATCAATGCTACAGCTAAATTAATCTTTTCACATAGGCAGCTACAATTTGAGGTAAATTGAAATTGTATTAGTCAAGGGCAAGATGCCATCATAAAATCCTGGCCTTACCTTATTGCTTAATTAGTTTTATAAATATTTATTTTTACAAAATGAAGACAATGGTATTGAAGATCTTAGTCCTTTTTCACTCCCATGAAGTCGTAATCAAGCTTATCTCTCATGAGAACAACTGTCTCTTTTCCTTCCTCCTTCTCATGTACACTTACTTCTTCAACTCAAGGCTTATAAGCAGATCATTCTAAATGACTATGGTATTTAAAAGCAGATATGTATGTGGGTGTAATTGCTTCTCAGAAGCTGAGATAATGCTGTTTACTAACAACATTTATGTCATTTCTACTTGGTACACATCTGTGACAAATTTTCTGCCAAAATTACATTATTTTTATATTAATGTTGCCTATAGCATCCACAGCTATAGTATTCCTTGCCTGAGCTTCAATAGTAGAGCTGAAAGAGTTAACGTGTTTGGTTGCAGACGCAGTGAATTTACTAAAAGCAAAGCTGGATGAAGGATCAACATCATTTCCCTGACATTCCTTCTTCATAGTCATTGCACATGATCTGTTAATAATAACCTTTGGTAGAGCTCTACTGGAATACTCATTATTTGTCCTTCTCTCTACCCTCAACAAAAATATGGTAAAATCTGTGCAAAGAGCAACATGCACAAGTTCAGGGGAGTCACAGCTTGCTACCCCTTGGAGGCCCTCAAGAAACTGCTTGCTAGTGTTCAGGTATTCCCATTTAAAGGATCATCATAATGCTACGAGGAGTGCCTTGCTATTAAAGTACCCAGGAGTCACCCTTAACTCAGGTCAAGCTCAGATGAATGCAAATAGGAGTTTGTTTACAATGTCCAGAATAGAGAGCATCATTCAAAATATTGGCAAAAGATGCGTATGGTGTAAATAGGAAGCTGTTCTGCTAATCTGTTCATGCTAAAACCAAACAAAAAAGTCCCCTTCTATATTAGCCAAGCTGTTCATACTGCTTTTTGGCTCAAATGCTAGGGAAGGCACTATTTTCCTGTGTGCTCATGAGAACCAGTAGGTGCAGGACCTTCCAAGCCAATTGCATTAGACATTTTATCTAGTTCCCTGGAGTCCCTAGGGTTTCCACTTACATTCAAATCTGCCTCTCCTTTCCTTCCCCATTAAGTATGCACTAATCCAATAAAGAAAGAATCTAGCCCTTTTTTCCAGGAAAAGATTACTTAACACCTACCCCCTTTGGAAAGACTAATATAACTTTTGACAGATCAGGTGCCATCTCCTAAACATGACTGCCTCTATTAAACTCATTAAGGGCATAACACCTTCCCCTGGCTCCCCCACTCTCACAGCCTCTGAGCAAGTACATTTCACTGTGAAATGTCTCAGGCCATTGAACATTGCATTTTATTATCAACTACTAAATGGACAGACATATCCCAGGCAAACAATACCCATTAAATGAGCACATGCCTTCCATTACTGGTTGTTGATTTAGAACAGATACTCTGTTAATCAGCCATTTTAGAATGACAGTCAGTGGGTTTCAGGCAGACAGACTTACAGCTGAGGGAAACCATAACTGAGGCTTTCATGCAGAAGGAGTTATAATGCTAAAAGACAACTGTTGAGAGAACTTTGGTGGTCTTAAATTGCTCTGTCTTCCCTTCATTAGGAGATTGGTCAACATACAGAATTGGAGCATCACAGCAACCTTCTCAGATTTACACAGTTGTAGAGACCATTAATGCAACACCCCATTTGACTGCCTGTGACTTCAGGGTCCCCTTCACTCCACAAAAGTGGAATCATATTGACTCACAAAAACATAAATAAAAATGAAAAAGATCATTCCAGCAAAGCATGCTCTTGAAGAAGTCAACAAAGTGAAACACTGGTCTCACCTTCATGCTAAACCCTGAAAGATTTCCAGCATCTCCTCCGAAGTCTTGGTTCTAGCTGTGACCCTGCTCATGTCTGCTTTGTAGAAAAATGCCTCTAGCAGAAGACGATTTCACTGTAATCCCTAAATCAAAACAAAGTGGGAAATACACTGCTGTTTGTGTCAATGTCTAATGCTACACAGCATGGGTGAGTGCATGACATTATTTTGCATGCTGGCACTTGTAATGGATCAGACTACAGAACAATTACCTTTACTATAAAATTGTGTCTTTTATAGTGTTTTCAGTTTTAATGAAGATCAGCTGTGACAAAGCTACATGGAGTAATGGAAGAGAAATCGCTTTTTGAAAACAAAAAGCTTTTTAAAAAGTCACAAAGGGACCGGAGGAGCCATGAGTGCATTTTCTACCTTAACATTGCGGCATTCCTCTGTGGAACCTTCTGCTGTCAGCAGGGAATGAAAAATTGCAGTTGACATCTACACCTGGCATTTGTCTCCAGTAATGGTTAATGCAGGGACTGTGTTCTCTTGGCTTAGTCTCCACCTGTCAGCTACTCTTTAGGAGAAAAGAGAGCAGGGAGAAACCAAATAGATTTAGGCTTCCTTATTTTGAACCAGGTTTCCAGTGAAATCTATAGGCAAGGGCCAAATCTGCATCCTTAAGGAAACGATTACATTGTGGCCCTGCTTGTCTCATCTCCTTCAGATCTGCTGTTCCATCCATTCATCTGTTATGGAAATTTTCTGCCTGCCTTTTCATTTCAGGAGCTAGAAATCAATTTTTTAAATTTGGCCCATCCTTCAAAGATTATGGAAAGCCTGTGACATAGGTGTATTTTGAAATAGAGAATGCACTTCTATGTCTCTGAGACAGAAAGTAAAATGCTGCTGAAAGCTGGGGCCTGAAGAGTGTTTCCATTTGCTACAGGAACAACAGCTCCTTGGCAGAGACTTAATGAAGCAGTAAAGATGGAAGGTGGTTCCTCTGCGTGTTGTTTCACCCTCAGAGGAACATCCCCCAGGCTGATGGCTGTGGGCCTGGTGTGGATGTAATTGGTCTCAGATTCCCTGTCTCCTCCTAACCCAGAGATGCTCTATTACATCCTCAGGGATCACCCGTGGCACGATCATGTTCAAGACCTTTGTCCTGAAAGCTGGTGTCTTTTTTTCTTGCATCGAGCAGGAATGACTGCAACTTAAGAAGGCAAAGCAAAAGTATCACGCTAGCTAGCTTTTAAACTCGTTGATGTTAGAGATTATCCATATCATTTTTTTGGCACGTTAGGCGCACAGACTCTATGTCTACTTATTGTAGCTCCCAGGAGTACTCTGTAGCTTCTAGATTTGGATGCACACTACGGCAGTAACCCAGCTCTGTAGTTTTTTGACGATCATCCCCACCATACAATGGAAACCTGGGCCCAGTTCTTCCAAGGGAGCTGGGGCACGCTCTGGTCCTCTTCCATGGCTGAGACTTATGATTGTCCAATGAAAGGTGATAGTTTGCTTTTCCACCGTGGCAAGTTAAAATATCTTTGAAAGACAGCACAGAATGCAATAAAAGAAATAACAAGACTAAAGTCTGGGCCAACACTGTTGCTGAGCAGAAAGGCAAGAGAGTTGTTATAGCAACAGATGAAGGAGGTTTTTTTAACAAGTGTAAGCACCTGAACCTTAGAAAGCTAATGTAGCTGTAATTGAGAAAGTCTAAATGGTACCTTTCAGGCTTACGTGCGTTTGCTGTGCTTTCACATCAAGCTGACCAAACCTGAGCGCCTGTATTATTTTCATCACAGGCCCAAGCTTTTAAGACCTGTTGAGGATCCAAGCATATATCAGTCCAGCCCGTAGACTGCTTTAATCAGGACATGCGGCTCTTGGATTAGAGTTGTTTGCACAATGCTCTGGAGCACGCGCAGACCAAGCTTGCATCTGCCCGCAAGGTACTGTTGCAGGCATGCCCTGACTGAATTTACTTTGGGGAAATATTTCTCTCTTGTTTTGCTGTCATTAGCAGTGCTCTAAAGATGAGAGTGATCTAAAGCAGAGCATCAGCTGCTATTTGTCACCGTGCCATCTCTCACCCGGCACGGGGCAAGTCTAACCCACTCAGTAATAACTAAACATCAGCCCCCTGAGCCCGGATTTGCTCTAGCATTCCTGCCCCTAGTAAGGCTCAAATAGTAGTTATTACACGAGTAGGAGTTTTTCCAGCGCACACAAAACCAGGGGAAGGGATTAGAAACAGCCACAAACAAGGCGTAGATAAATAAACGTACCGCTAAAAGCCAATCAGTTATTTGACCTCAGGTTCATATTTCTGTAAACATGTATCTTGGCAACGTATCATTCAGTTTCTCAATACGATGTAATGCAAGTCCTTCCTCATTTATCTCAGCTGTCTTGTTGTGTTATGTTACAAATGATTACAGTTAATTCTGTGTTTAATTGCGCTTAGCATAATTTATTTGCTATCCAGTGATTTTAACTGTTGGACATAACAAAATATGGTTGTTTTTTCTTCTGCTTCCTTCTGCTTCTCATTTGTGGATGCTGAAAGCAGCTGGACCTGTTCCATGTGAATGGAAATAATTACGAGCATGTACAACAAATTCATTAATCTCAAGAAGGCATCTTGTGTGGAGCTATTCCTGGAGTATTCTTCATGAATTGTCTTCCTCTTTCCTGCCCCTCCAAAATTACTTCCTTTTAATTTTCCATCACAAACCTGTTTTCTGTGAACCCATTTCCTTCCTCTTACTATTGGGGATTGGAAGTAAAATGTGTTTCAACTAAAATTGGCAATAATGACATGTTTCTTAAACCAATGCGCCTGTCCCAGATGTTCTGGAGGGAAGGAAAGCTCTGAGTCTTTCAGGGGCGATTGGAGCACTGGGACTGTTTCACACAATGGGAGCCCAAAAGACAGCAATTTTGTTCCACATCATTGCCCCTTAGTTTTTAAATACATTTATCCTGGGTTCCAAATGCAGAGCAGTCAGGACCCATGCATTTCATTTTGTGGAGTTTAATAGTCTGAAAATAATCCATGTTTCTTCTGCTATACCCACTTTTATTTTCTTCTTGGTTTTGCTTTTTAATCCCTGTGAGCAATTTGCCAGTCCTTTAAACAGACTATCAGTAAACCTTGTTCCATTGGTGCCTAAAGGTACTGCTTGCCCTTAAAGTCACTGTCTGATGAGGGACAGTCTGTTCAAATCTTATTCTCCAAAGTTCCCAAAGTGCTTGAGCGGGAGAAGTCCACACATAAAACCAAGCCCAGACCAGTGTGCTGAAGTCAGGCAGTGCCTGTGGTGTGTGTGCCGTGATGGCTTTCAAAGAGGATAGCAACGACGCAGCCAGCATGGCAACAGATGTGTACATATTTCATTATATACATATTAGCGTACATATTTCAAGAGGCTGGTTATCCATGCCCTTTCAAGTCTGAGCACAGGGACTTGTGTGCATAACCCTGTGGTACAGTTAATGAACTTTCTGAGACACGTAGATGAAAACTGCTCCTCTGTCTCAAAATCAAAGCCGATAAGGCCTGCATCGTTTCCTTTTAAATACAGCTGGGTTTGATCATATCAGGGAATATTTCCAGCTTATCCATATTCAATTTGTGTTACTTCTATTTTTTATTTACCACAAATACACTCATCTATGTGAAAAATGAGGCCAGCATTTGATCAGCACTTAATGGAAGCCTTTGAGGATCTCTCAGCTATTGTTCACTGTTATCTGTCAGCAGAATAATGACAAAGTAGAAGAGAGTGCATGCATTGTATCTAACGTGATTAGTCTTCTAATGCTGGGGATGTAGGGAAGAACACAGTCAGCAGGTAAAATACACCTCTGGGTAAATACATGAAGAGTGCAAGGCTAGTCTGAAATACAAAAACCATAGAAAATCAGCAGTTTCTTCAGCTGTAGGTTGTGTTTTTATGTACGTAGAGTACTAGTTTACCTTGGGGAAGAACTGCAGTGAGATTGCATGGAGATTAAGTGTTGGGAGGAGGAATGCAAGAAAGTTTGGTATGGTAAGTCGTTATTGAATCTTTACACCAATTAGATTTTGCAAAGGTACAGTTCAGGCAGTAATCAGAATTATGAGAGGTCAATGACGGTAGAAATTCAAGAATGTGTTTATCTTATAATGCACTGTAGGCCTATCTGCACCACCGAAAAAATGCTGCCAATGAAAACGAAGTCAGTTAAGAGCTGAGTTATATCTGCTACTCAGCATCAAAGTGAAATTTTGTGTTTCATCTGAATTCTGAGTTCTTGCCCATCTTCCTGTGAAGGGTTTGATGGTGGAATATGATTCAGCAATATGCTCTCGCAGCCCAGAAAGCCAGTCGCATCCTGAGCTGCACCAAGAGAAGTGCGGCTAGTTGGTCAAGGGAGGTGATTCTGCCCCTCTGCTCTGCTCTGGTGAGACCCCACCTGCAGTACTGTGTCCAGCTCTGGGGTCCTCAGCATAAGAAAGACGTGGACCTGCTCGAGTGGGTCCAGAGGAGGGCCACAAAGATGATCAGGGGCTGGAGTACCTCCCCTATGAGGATAGGCTGAGAGAGTTGGGGTTGCTCAGCTTGGAGAAGAGAAGGCTCTAGGGAGACCTTATAGCAGCCTTCCAGTACCTAAAGGGGGCCTACAGGAAAGCTGGAGAGGGACTTTTACAAGGGCATGTGGTGATAGGACAAGGGGTAATGACTTTAAACTGAAAGAGGGTTTAGATTTAGAGATTTAGATTAGATGTGAGGAAGAAGTTCTTCATTGTGAGGGTGGTGAGGCACTGGAACAGGTTGCCCAGAGAGGTTGTGGATGCCCCATCCCTGGAAGGGTTCGAGGCCAGGTTGGATGGGGCTTTGAGCAGCCTGGTCTAGTGGAAGGTGTCCCTGCCCACGGCAGGGGGGTTGGAACCAGGTGATCTTTAAGGTCCCTTCCAACCCAAATCATTCTATGATTCTATGAACATAGAGCCTTCCGTTCACTTTTGTGAATAGGCTTCAGATCTACATGCTGAACCTAATTGATTGTCAGTGCTTTCACGTGCATGCCTGGGAACTGGATTTCTTGATCCAGGAGATCCATTCTAGGTTCATATGAGTCAAAAAACCCCCATAATCCACTATCTGCATATGCAGATTGATCTTCACATCTTCTGTTTCCCAGAGGATAGTTCTTTTATTTGCAAATTGTCACTATAACTAGGGCTGGTCAGGAACTTCTCAATTTTTTAATTATTATAAATTGCTGATAAGAGTTGTTTTTAAAACCTCACTAACTTTTTTTCCTGGAATACTCCAGTATTAGTGCTATTGGTAAAGAATTATCAGTCCATAATGCAATTTTCACTTGAAAAAGAGACAGGCACAATAGTAGGTGTAGCCAGGGAAATCAGCAGTCTTTAAATAAGTTTGGTAGAGAGGGGCTTTACTCTCTGTTCTAAGTATTGCTAGTGACTGGCCTGGGTACCTGTATACAGACTATTCTGAGCTGTGGATGCACATAATGCTCATCCCTCTTAATGCTCCCCATCAAACTGAAAAGCTGTGCAAAGTCTTAGGTTCATATGAATTAAAATCCCTTTGCAGCTTAGAAACATTTGAGGATGAAAAAATTCTTGTTGGGAAGAAAACTTCAGCTGCTCTTTCCTGACCTAAAATCATATCACTGCTTACAGCATGCCACTGCAACATTATTTTAAACTGAAAACTTGTTTATGAATTGAGTAGTTTTTCTAGTGCCATGGTCCTTAATATACCCCAATTTTGGAACTGTGGAACTAGCTTACTCCACGCCTTCAAAAACACATGCACAAAATTTAAGAGTTGTGTTCTCAACATTCTGAATTTTTCTGGTGTCTTTTATGAGTAGGGCTCACTGTAAGTTCATAACTAAGTTCCATAGTAACACTTGAGTTCTTCATTCAATATTCCGTATTTTCGACCTAATCCAAAGAGCAGATCTGATTCATAGAGAACAGACTTGTGTTGGCATTAATTTCTAAATCAAACCTGAAGATGGCAAACTGCACGTGTGTATAGGTTCACACCAGGAATTAGGGCAATAGCCTATCTTGTAGATGGTCCCTGGCCAAATATAATTTTCTTTAAAATGTCCTTTCTCTCCCTAACTATGATGTCTTTGGTTAGGTAATATATTGCAAGTGAGAAAAAAAAATCAGCTACTTCAGTAGAGACACACATTAATTTAATTGCTGTTATTGTATATTTCCATATCAGCAAAGTATAATCTGCATTATTTTTCTAGTGTTGTAACTTTTTCTAATATCTTTTCCAGTTCACTAGCATTTCCAAGGTGAAAATCTCAGCTGTTTTCTGTTATAGTCTCCCACCTAGGAAGAAGATGTAAGATCAGCCGTATCAGCAGTTTGTTGCTGGCATCGTGATTATACTTTCTTCATCCTCCCTATGTATGCTAATGCCTCTTTCTGTTCCCTGCTACAACTCTGCTCATGAACCAGTCAAGCAAAACTAAAGCTTCCAGGCTTACTAGCAGCAGGATTCTTCTAGGCAAAGGAGTATGTGTATCAAAACAGTCCTGTTACCAGCAAAAATCTTACTGACCAATTATTGACACCTTTGCACAAATTTGGTTATGTCAGGGTTTTGCACTAAATCTGACACAGAATGAGAAAGCCATGTAAAAAAAAAGGGTAAGTAACTGCTCACGTGAATGTAGCAAACTTCATTCTGGTTCTTCACTGACTTTAGACTTTATGACTTTTGAGAGCGTAGAACTTCATACTGTCCTAATTAGGATGCCAAGGGAAAGAAATTATTTAGATTTTTGTTTAGTATTCTGTAGAAGTGGTAAGTCCTACAAGAGTGTCAGGTAGATCCATGGACCTCTCCAGGGAAGGAGGAGAGCTAAGAAAGCATGACAATAATTTAATGCATACAAATGCTGGACAAGAATAGTTATATCTAATGAAAATGCTGCTGTTGTGATAGGCACTGTTTTAATTTTGCTCCAGTTGCGGGTCATATTTCCTGTATTTGCCCCTTTTGTGGGTGTCTTCTGTGGAGTTGTAAATGTATAATTAATGCAGCATAGCAATGTGCACTAGCCATATTATTAAAATTTAACATGGCATTAGCTTTCAAAAAGGAGTAACAAGTTGAAGCGAAAGCTGTAAAAAAGTGAGTTTCTGTGAGGAGTTCCATCACACAAAGCATTGAAATTTATCTCAATATTATTTTATTAGAGCTTTTTAATTACTATGGCAGATAAGCAGGACTAGCCATTATCTTTGCAGAACATTTGTATTAATAATGTCACGCAATTTGCAATGATTACTGCAGAATACCCTGTCCCTGTTAAGAGCTTAGTTTAAGCTGATATGCAAAAGCCAGTCTTCTGCAGGGCAGAAGGGTCCCCATTCTCTTTCACTGGACTCCCAACTCACAGTCATTTTTCTCAATTGAACCATAGTCTTCCCTTTAGCAATATGGCCAAAGGAAACATAGAATCCCTCCCTGAGTACACCAGTAATGGCAAGTTCTGAATACATGCATGGTAGACAGAAAATTAGTCACCTTTTTTGTTTTAAAGCAATCCTGCTATTTATAGAATGCAAGACAAGATCATTTTGTAATCCAAAACTATGCTTTTAATTACTTACTAGATACTTTTTTGGGTTGGTTGTTTTGGGGGTTGAGGGTTTTTTTGTTTAGATACATAATACAAAGCCCAGCAATTTATTTCAAAGTGCAGCTTTGATAGTTTACTTCATAGTGGGATATTTGTAGCTATAATAAGGGATGAAAAAAAGAAAAAAGTTCACATACCATATATTCTAGCTTAGCTATCATCTTCAAACAAATTAAAAAGTCAAGCACTAACACTGGATTTGAATTAGAAGTAGCAACAGTCTTCTCATAATGCTACAGAACTCACCGAAGCCCTTTGTGTACTGTTCCTGGTTTGGATTGATATGCAGATTTAAATATTTCAGGCAGGAGTGATTTTTTTAGGGAATAAACTAACCAAATAATTTTTTATGGATATCTTGTGTCCTACATGGTTCTGTAGTTTTTCTGTGGGAGATCCTGTCTCTGTATTCAGAACACATATAACGAAACAATAAGAAATTCAGGGATTGTAGGAGCACCACAAGAAATAATACCCATTTCAGCTTGTAATGAGTTTTTTAAAGAACTGCTGAGAAGATTTCAAATATCTATATTGGCTGCAAACAAGTTTTTGTCCTTGAATTATCTTGACTTCATTCAATTCAGGACAGTTCAATGTTTGCATTATAACTTCACAGCACTCAGAATCAGACACAGAAAAGGGTCGTTAAGATCCATTGCACTCCCTCTCCTTTGCTGGTCGTTGTTCCTTAAATTATATTTTTCTGTTGTTTGCCTGGCCTGGATAAAGATTTATTAGGCTGATGTTAAAAAAGGAACAGCTACAGGAAATCAGCCACGCAGCATGAAGATGAGAAGGCTTCAGATTTTAGAAGCTGATAGATTTGGGTCCTGGTATTCATGTCAAAATATGGCACGAGTATCTTAAAATACATGGGTGTGACTCCTACCAGTAAGTGTAGAATTGTCAGTAAGTATGTCCACTTGTGTCCTCCGTGCATGAAAATATAAGTACCTTATAAGACAATCAAGTTTATGACCTTAAGAAGCTGCAATTGTGTGCTGTGAGGAATGAACAATTTTTTGGGATGCTGATACAAAAGTAAGAGAATACTAGGTTGAACTCCTAGGTGCATCTGTTTGGTTTTTTTCCTTTGAACTCTGAGTCTTAGATCCTATTCAGACAGTTGGAAAAAATCCAAGAAGTAGTTCTTGTAATTTTAAAAGTAAAATAGACTGTAGTTTTTATGTGTAAACTTGTAAGATTTACTTTTCGTCTGCTGAATAAAGGGAAAGGCTTTATCAGAGGGGGAAGTTAGGAATTGTACAGCCAGCAATAGAATGCTGGAAAATTGGATTTATGCAACTGAAGATGCCATTACTTGCTAATTGTAGTGCAATTATTAACAAAATAATAAATATGAGGATAATTTAGCATTTACCAGAAAAAACTGATGTGATAAGTGGTTTACTCAAATATTTATTTTAAAAAGCATTTGTGCAGCTCTTTCTGGTCACGGTCTGGGGATCACAGAAATAATTTGCAGGCCAATGTGAAAATGGCACAGTTGATAAAAAAAACGAGATAACGTGGAAGTTGCAGATTTTGGTGGAGTTAGATGGTTTACCACGAGTTTTGACTCAAACAGGTTGGATAGTTGCTGGTAAGAGTGTCTTTGCCTAAAATTCCCTTCTTTCAGTGTGTTTTTTAATATTATTATGTTACATTGTAGTAGCTGGTTTTGAAATATTAGAAAGTCTCCACACTGCCCTCCAAGCTTTTAAAGCCAGAGCTCCTTCAGTGAAATGTTAACTATTGGCATCTCCTTTCATGTAAGCATGTTACTTTATAGTCTCATCTTGTCTTTAAAGACTTTTTCTCCTTGATTTATGCAGCCTTTGTCTTCCTCTCCCCTGTTAATCAAGTGCCCCTGTAGATCGTCACGGTCATCTTTTAGTCCTTTGATAAGCACTAGAAAAGGGAAAAGACTTAAAATACTATCTAAAGCATCACTGATGGCACATGAGGTAGTGCTCCTTGAAGTGAGCAGGGCTGCCCATGGTTGAGGGCTACAGTCTCTCATCAAAACCTCAGGGAAAGCTCTCCATAGCTGAAATTCTTCTTTACAACCGAAGCAGATACAGACAGCAAACTGCAGCTTAGTGGGTTATCATGCTTCAAGTTCTCTATGCCAGCTATGCTGAAGTAACTGTCCTTATGCTTACACACAGCATATGTGAGGTAGTGCTGCTTATTCTGAGCTTTTATCACCTGGAGAGTCCTGGGTGCCTGTTTGCTGAGTGCCTTTGTTTTGCTTTTTCTTGACAGAGACATTGGCTTCCCAGAAGAGGATTCACACCAGTCTGTTAGCTCAGTGCACCCCTCCATATGGCCACACATTCCTCACTGTTTACAAAAAGTTGCCACAAATGAGTTGATGGGCTCATCCATTTCCTCTGAAATGCTGCGGAGAAGAGAAGCCCTCACCCAGGTAGAACAGACACAAGATACAGCTCCGTGATGCACAGCTTCTGGGGAAGGGGAGGGGGCAGGGGCAAAGGGTGAAATGCAACCTTGAAAAAGAGGTATTGTCACAAACCAGAGCTCTATATGGGCTGTTATGAAGAAAATTAACTCCATCCCAGCTAGACCCAGTACACACGCTAGGAATGTTCAGTTCACAAAGAAAAGAAATAAATAGCTCATTCCCCCTGACCCTGACCCTATCTGCAGCCAGCCTTACAAACATCCCTGTGAGATCACCAAAACCCACCTGCCAGTTTTCTCCAGCATGTACAGCTGGACCTCTTCTTCAGGCCAAATTCTGCCCTAATTGGTGACACCTGTACAAACACACTTGGCAGTGGAGTTTGGGTGGGACCGATTTCCTCCTGATGTTTACTTAGGGCCATGAGTGGCCAAGTAGCAACAGCATACTTCCCTCTGCAATGTGGCCTCAGTTAATTGGCAATCCAGAAAAAAATACGGGAGAAATCTGTAGTCATGGCAATCTGCTACTATGATGGTTAACAGGGCATGGATCTGCACAGTAAACATAACAACCTTAAAGCAGCTCTTCAGAGAGGCAACATACTTGGGATCATTTTTTTTCCCCTTTTTTCTCTGTCTCCACAGGATGCCTTATGTGGAAAAGCATAAAAATACTAAGCACATGTAAATTTGTGAGCTGGAATTCTCCGGTCGCAGTTAGACATATAAGCCAAACCTGAAAATAAACCATTTAAAAAATAAATCCTGTAGGGAAGACAAAACAAATGTAGAGCAGCCACTGTCAGAGCAAATACTTTGCCTGTTATTCATATACTTGCACACCTGATATTTCCTGTGGGTTTCAGTCAGGCCTGCCCTCCACATGTGGCTACTCTCCAACAGTCTTCAGTGTAAAGGACCAGAAAGATAAGCTACATAACACGAGCACAGCTGGCTGTGTGTGGAAGGATGCTCCATATTTTTTCTTCCCCAACATTTGAAAGGTAGCACGGACTAGTTAATACCCTGGAGCTCTTCCTTCAATATTAACTATTACTCAGCTAAAAAAAGAACATTCCTGACTAGAAAAAAGGGTCATGAAGACCGTTCTTGGGTCCAATGGCTTACAATGAGCTTTTTTCTTGTTGTTTGAATTTTTTAAGCTATCAGTACAGCATCAGTAGCTTCAGTACACTTCAACTTCAAGCTGATCTTAGTTCTACTGTTTTCTGTAACTCTAGAGGTGGTATTTGCACAGAGCAGGATGAGAAATGCTAGTCACAGGGGTAATTCTGTTTTCATATGCTCCAACGTGACCATTGCAGGGGAATTAAGCAAGTCTGGAGGGACTGCAAACCAAGACCAGGTGATGATTCATCTCCCTTGCCTCTTTCCTGCCTTTATCTCATGCTCTACAGCTCTTCAGCTGTGTCAAAGCATCTTCCTAAATTCTCCAAAGCCAAGGGTAAGCCTGCATCAAGAACGGTATTGCTTCACTTTCATCACCTGTAGCTTTATTATACAGATGCGTCTAAACAAATATTGCTGAAGTCATACCCTTGATAAGTCACAGCTCAGGGAAATGCCTCTTCCTGCCTGCAGTGGACTTGTGTCTGTTTCTGCAAAGATCCTCAGAGCTGAGGAACAGGCGTAAGGGCTGGATGGAAGGTCAAGGGTGAAGTGACTTTTCAGAAGAAACAAAACACCATGAGTCAGAGTCTGGAATGTGAATAATTTGAGGTTAGTTTTCTGTATGTTCCTCTGCTGTTGCTTGAGACCATCTTTCTGTGAGGTGCTGTGAAGAGACTTTGCTGTTTTTCTGGGATGGGAACGTGGTTTGTTGGAGGAATTATGTATCAGAAGTTTCTACTGTGACAGCAGAGAGGCAGGGTGGGGGGAAGAAGTTCTTTGAGTTTGGTTTTGGTTTTTTTCCTTTGATCAACTGGTCCCTTCAAAACAGTATGGGCTGATTTATTTGTCTGAACTATGTCATTGGTATTCTATTTATCTACAGAAAAAGTGCAGCTGAAGCTGCCACAGGTATAAGAAATGCTTTTCTATTTTAAGCACCTGCCCATCAAGTGTCTTACCATAAATTCATTTCAAGTAGAGAGATCACTAAGTGACACCTTTTCATCACTATCAAATTAGATTTGGACAAAGGATGTTGACATAAGACTCATTGACTTTGCCATCACTCCTAAATTACAGACCTTTCCTATCTCTGCACATGATTTAAGGAAATACAGTTGTGCCCTCAAATATGAAATGGTTTGTTGGGGTTTTTTTTCAAAGAAATAATTTAAGGCTTGGATATCAGCTGCTCTTTCTTCTCTCTGTGAGCAACCTGCTTATCAACAGGAGGAAATACTTAAAATGGCTTTTGCAGGATAGAGATACTGGTCTATGGTGTCTTTTATAACTGTTTTTTAAAAAGGCTGGTAAGCCTGACTAGGGTATCAATGAGCAATTAGTGCAGTGCAGGCTTCTTTCTTCACCTCAGACATTAGTTTTTGACAAAGTGATGATGGGACTGTACGTAAATAACACTTGAATTGCAGAAGAAACACCATCGTTTCCTAAACAGGGCATGGGGAATGCAAATGGCAGTCTAGGATAATGAGCAAGTGTTAGCTAATTAAATTTTACCTGTGCGTGGTATATTCTGACTCTCGCTCGTGTTGTAGGTAGAAGACTAGACATGGGTGAGTTGCTTAAGATTAAAATAAAAAATAGACCCAATATAGTAGCTCTCTTCTTCAAACTCAATTAAAAGTAGTTACCATTTTTTAAAAACTTTTCAAAGGCAGGGAATGGCAAGATTACACTTTTGCATGTTCTTACAAGTTCCTTTCTCTTGGCATGCAAGCAAGTTGCCAGTCATCGTAGAAAATGTTTTGGCAGTACCTTTCTGACATCTCTGTGTGGGAGGTGTAAGAAGAAATAGGGAGTTTGCTCTGTGCCTTAACCATTCTTTCAAGAAGTGATTTTTGAGCTGGAGTTGCTTTCTGGGAGCTAAGCAATGGGGGTTGTCAGAGATTTCCAAAGAAGGGAATTGCTAGAGTTATAAAATGGCCTTCTTAAAAAATTATTTATTCATTATTTTTACTACTTGAGCAGTAGCCTGATGTGAACAGACTTGCGTGCTGGGTATGACCCTTCTTCCACCAAACTCCAGCCTCCTGGGACCCAAGTTCAGCACCTCCGATGCCTTCAGGGAGGCTTTCCTGACTTGCGCATGGGTCCTTGGAGCCCTTTGGGTGGGGGACAGCAGGGAAGCCAGGAACAGAAAGCAGGAGTGATGCCCCCAGCACACTTTTCTCTTCCATGATGATACCTAAAAGCCCTGGTGAGCTAGGTTCCTTTGGAAACAAGACTGCACAAATCCTGCGAGTTCAAACCAAGGGTGGACCATCTCTGCTTCCTCTGGCCTCGTGGGTCCCCCCAGCTGCAAGCTGAGCTGCCTCTCCAGAGCCCTGGCTGGCTTCTCCCTCTCCTCTCCTGGCTGGTGCTAACGCAAACCCAGGAGATCACAAATGTGCTGCCCCTTGTTTAAAAAACACACACCACCATTTGACCCTACTAAGTCTCCTCTGTTCAAGCTTGTGTGAGGCTTTTTTCCACGCCATTTCAGGCTTACAAGTAAGCAATACCCCACAACCCTGCCCGGGTTTCATCAGCAGGTAAAGCTTTAACGCAGGGTGATGCCACTTTCCATTTCTTCTCCCTTCCTGCCGCCACGAAGGCAGATATTTCCAGCAGTGGCCGCGGCCAGGTGTGTAATCCCAGAGCATGGCCCGAGCCCTTTTTGGGTAAAGGCTGGAGTCTCCTCCCTGACCTCTTTTCAGCAGACTTGCTTCCCCCCATTAATCCTACTTAAGGTAGGAAGCAGCACAGTGACACGCTGTTATCATTGTTCATGTAACGGTAAGCACTCTGCTGGGTTACTAAATTGCTCAGGCTTCCCCATGTTAGCCTTGAGACAAAAAAAACAAAAAAAAAATTAAAAACCATAGACTAATGCAAGTCACAGGAGGCAGGAGGAAAGAAGGCTTTTGGAGGGGGAGTGTGCAAACCTATTTCCTGGAAAAGAGTGCTCTGTGTGCAAGGTCTTTAAACTGTGAAGGTTTTAAAGGGCACAGTCACAACCCTGCTGTCAAGGAGCTGTTGAACTGTGGCAGGCTGCAGACGGGCTGCAGTCAAAGGAAACTTTGAGTCTTGCTTCGAGCTGGTGTGAAATTAAAAGCCAAAGGCCAGGGCTGTTTCACTACCTTAAAAAAGAATAAATGAAGGGGAATTTGAATGTGAGAAAGCCTGGTATTTATGAAATGGTTGTGATGAAAAAGGGATTAGTCAAAAATCCAGCCATTTTTTGAGAGAGAAATTTTTTCCAAGACTTTCAATTTGGTCATTTTTCCTATTTAGTATCTTCTGTTTGGTCATTGTCAAATGACCAGTTGCCAAATGACAGTACAATAATAGATTATTAAGGCTGTTGGGGGGGGCATTGGGGTTTTGTGTGTGTGTGTGAGGTTTTTTGGTTTTATTTTTACTTTGCAAGCCATGCAAGCCATGCAAGCCAAGTATTGGTCTAAGGAGAAAGAAGTGTAGTTAACCTGGATCTGTCTTCCGTTTACTTTGGAATGAAAGCAGAGAGTTGAAGAATAACATCTGTCTTCAGAGTCTTGGACTTCGACTGAATTAACACCCTGGGAAGGGCTTATCTTTGGCAATTCACTGCCCTCCTATTGTTGCAAAGTGAAAGGTGTTTAACTGATAGCACTAATAGCTGTAGTGCTATCCCAGGCAGACAAACACCGCGGTCGCTTGTTCCCCTGCATGGTTGATGCTGTTAACACCTGAACTTGGTACTGCTGGGAGCTCAATAGCAAACGTTGTTCGTCTGGTTTTATTGGGGTGAAGACAGAGGAGAGTAAAAACAGGCAGACGTGTGTAGGTATGTGAATCTGTGTCAGGGACTGCAAGAAAGCTGGAATTAGTTCATTCTGCTCAGCCTTGAGCCCAGATGCTAGAGATGTTATCAGACCTATACTCATGGTAGGCAGGACTTCTTTTTTTTTTTTTATCATTACTTCTCAGTAATGATAAACAGCAGCTAGTGTGGTCATTCACCACTTAAGCTATAACTTTCCAGCTTTTAACACCCTACAGCCACTATTCTAACTTAAACAGCTATTTTATGTTATTTTTTTAAGGCCTTCCTCAGCAAGCCCCCTTGGTCACCCTCTCCTTTGCTCCTGGGCAGCATTTGAGTGTTTCCCAGCTGTGGAAAGGCTCCTTTCTTTCCCGAGGTGTCTATCTCGGGGCTGTGTGAGTTTCCAAATCCCAGAAAACAGGATCAGAATCACAGTCTTTCCTGTGACCCCCATTCCCCTCCACCTGCACATTCCACATTTCATCTTTTCTCCTCCCTGCCCTCCCTCTCGCTGTTCACTTCTGTGTGAAATGCTTGGACACTCACCTGCTATCTAGCAATCACTTTCCACACAAACCAGGTTCAAGTGAACTCTGAATGAAAGGATTCATCTGCAGCATCCAGAAGGGAGAACACTGGCACAAATGTTTATAAAAGTCAGTTCTGAGGAAATGCAAGGAAATTGCTGCAAATCTATTGAAACTAAATCTAAAAGGTCACCCTCCACTTTCCCATTTCCAGCTGCCTCACACAGATGCTTTTCCTCCTCAGCAGTTCTGCACTCATATGTGCCCCGGGCTCCAGGCTGCATCTGCCAGAGATGAGCTCTTGCCAGCTAAACCCACTTGTTCCCATGGCCGATCTGCTCTCCTGGAAGGAGACACAAGCTTATTTTTTTGACTCAGTTTTTACCCTCCCAAACCATATTTCTTTCCGACGTGTTCAGGAGGATGTGTTTCCACTAGAGGAAGACTCCCTCTCCTTTTTGAAGGAGGAGCTCAGGGGAGTATTCCTGTAGCATGTTATGTCCCATACCTGGTATTTAACTAGCTTATTTAACTATTTCTGGAATTACCAAGGAGTAACGCCTCCCTTTTCCTCTGCTGTCTTCCCAGACATGTCAGCATTAACCTTTCAATGTGAAATGTCTCTGTCTGCTGAATTTTCTACTGGATACCGGTTCAAAAATTGACCACAACGCTTGTCCAAACCTCTAAAACAGAAAAATACATGCAGCCTAGTCTCAAGAGTTAGTTGATTACCATCACGCTCATTACTGATTTAGGCTGACTATTGACTGATACTTACTTCTGATGGGTGATCTTGGGCTTTACAGAAGGTGTTAGGATTGAGACTTGGGTTTTATCAGATGACGTGTAGAAGGATGACTTCCACGATTGACATCATCTTGCAGGAAGAAATTCTTGAGTCTTCCCATGCAGTTTTTAAAACTTGAGGCTCTTTTGGGAAGGTTATTTCTTTCTCACAGCTATGATAATACTATGCAGAGGAAGAAAAAGTCAGTTGTACAGTTAATTCAAACAAGCTGGAGCTTTATAGGACAAAACGAAACTCTGTCCGGAAGCTGTTGTAGCCTAGAGAATCACTGGTGGTGGCTGGTCTTTTTACAAGGGTGTTTCATTAAGTCATTTTGCAAATTTAAGTTAATTTCAAAGCCTTTTGACCAACTTGATCTCCTTTGAACATGCTCGAAGAAAGTATTTACTGTGTAAGTGGGCCAAGTGTGGCCACAAGGCTGTGGGCTACTGCTAAAAAGTGGCTAGAACATGGAAGGGAATTTGGGTAATTCAGATGGGTATTTATGCATATGTATGTAAAAATTCAAGTAGTCTGTGTTCATTCTCAACTTTCAGCTGGAGCTCAAGTGGCATGAGTGTCCACGAATGAATATTTGTGGGCTAAGAATTTTAATTGTTTTTCTGTTGGTCAATGAAGTGAATACCCAGTAGGGGCTGTGCTTGTTCCACTTAGAAACAAAGACAATGCAATATGATTGCCAGGAAAAATTGCAGCTAGGCACTTTACAGTAAAATATGATTCTGTAGTTTCTAAAAGCTGTAATTTTAAAAAAAAATATAAAAGCTGTAAAATTAAAAAAAATACATAAAAACAACTGACAAAAACCATAACTCTGATTTCCTTGAAATTATTCAAACTTTCTTCACTGACATTGAGCCCAGTAAAGAGATGAAACTGAATAACTGAACTTCACACACTAAGAATACATTGCTAGCCTATTAATGTATCTGTCTATTGTAATGATCTTTCTATTCTACCTATGCAATCTTTGCATAGATTCATCACTTTCCAATGTTTCTAGTGATGAAATACCTGTGCAACTGCTATTGTTAATTATTTCTGGAGGCACAGTCTGGCACTGGAATATCAGATTAGCAGGATGTCCATACATGCCAAAAAACACCTCAGATCTCATTACCGTCTTGTAACTTGATGACACTTTCCAACCTTTTTCTGGAAAACCATGTTCTCGCTGTGAACTGTTATGCTATCTTAACAGCCAGCTTTTCTGGGTTCCAAAAAAAATTTGGTGGTATATATTTACTTGTGTTAATGCAAGTTTGGAGAAGTATAAAGCCCACGGTTTAGCAATCACTGAGTGGTCCCTTCCATCTAAAATGCTTGCTATGCAATCTAAGCAATGGGAAAAAAAAAAGAAAAATTAATCAAGCATATATACAGCCTGTCCTCAAGGAGTCTTTCCGTAAAACTGTTGTGTAGTCATGAGTTAATAACAATCCTGTCATGAGATAATGAGACAGAAACACTTATAATCCATTATTTTCATTGGACATAATGATTGGTAGTGCTGTTACTCATCATATGATCTTGTACTAGAAAGATAATGAATTCACGTCTGTACTCTTCAGTGCTGTGAGCCGTTTTCTGTATAAACACACATGCTTCAGGACGTCCAGTTTTAGAGGATGGTAAAATCAGCTCTTGAACTTGATTGAGTCCTAATGCTGCATGACTTGTAAAAAAAGACATATTGCTTGTACTGGAGTCAAACACAAAGGACAGATCCAGTCCTTTGTTAGCGAACTTATTGGCATAGATAAGCTCCTTTCAGTCTTTGCTCAGAACCAAAACTGACAATTTCAACACATTTCTCTCAGAGTTCCCTTTCTGGACTAATAGTAGCAGCAGTTTCAAGCTAGCAGGTTTCAAGGCAGATTAGTTCAACTTGAAAAAGATTCAGAGAAAACTTGCCTGGCCCAGGCTATCCAGTGAGCTTCTGAGACAAATGTAGTTATCTATTCCTCGTTCTCCTGGAACTCATTTCTTCCAATCAACCAGCTACAATGCAAATGATACAGCATTTTTGTGTGTTAATCTCTGCTTACTCATTAAGTGTTCTTCAAGAAACTGATTTTAGGAGGGTGTGCCTAATGTTTTCAGCATGTGTGCTGGTTGTCCCTTCGTTTCCAGGCATGCACTTTTAAGTTTTAGTTTAGACATGGAAAGGTAGGCTCTGCCCACCTCAAATAATTCCCTCCCCTTCATTGTCACTGCTCCCACTACTAACACAGCTTCAAAGCTTTCAGTGCGGGAAAGAGGGAGCTGGCAGACAAGCAATTCTCTGAAAATCCTTCAGCGTCTATTCCCGGTGTCAGACTAGCATGTCTCAATGACAAAGTCCATTGTTTCAAGGAAAGAGACTTTTTTGTAATTTTCTTATTTTGTAATTGCTGCTGCCTATGCTGTTCCTGACACAGCTGACCTGATAGATCAGGGCAGACTGAACTTTTTAGTGAGGCACAGAGTAATCTGTGGTTGCTATAAACAGTACCTGTGGATATACTTTGGCTAGATCTAATCCTTTGGCAATTATTGAGGGAATGAAAATGGACTTTAGCCTGGGGCAGACAGGATGAGAAAGGAGTAGGGAACTATGTAACCCTGAGTAATGAAAAGAGGGATTATTTTCATATTTATACGAGAATTATTTCCATAGTCCACAAAATATAGTGACTCTGATTGAACTGTTTGTACGCTTAGCAAAAGGTAATTGACCCACATGACATACGAGTAGAAGCATGAGTGGGGTTTTTTTTCCCCCTTAGGTTCACTATAGTAAATGGCTATAAATAGACTCTTCCTCATTTCTGTAAGCACTTCTAAATTAAAAACAGAAAGTCAATACACGTAGCTTTGGTATAATGTAATGGTAGCTGCCTTCTGAGGTACTATAGCATAAATCAGACTGCATCCTGCCCATGGTGTAACGTGGGAAGGTATAGGTCCCATTCCATCAGAAAGTTTGTGGTAGATCTCTTGGCACTGAGCCACCTACCTGTGGTTGTTTTCTTGTCCTTAGACAGTTCTACCTCCATTTCGAGAGTGCCAGACTAACTGCTTTCTCATAGCACCTTGAACAATCAGGCCTTGGATTTATGATAATAATATTGACAGCAATTGTAAGGATGTTTTTAAGCCTTCCCTGAACTAGCTCCCTACTGCGCAGCAGCTTTCAATCACAACCAGGACATAGTTGAATTATTCAGACAGGATCTCACATGCTTATTCAGTCTTGCCGAGGAGGCAGTGACTGGCATGAAATCACCTTAGCAGTGGTTGTATGACCGAGAGTAAGTAGTTGAATAAGAAATGTCACTCCAAGCTGACTATCTTGTAACGCCTTGTAGAGAAAGAAGCTTTTATGGGTCGATCCTAGAAGGCTGAAGTGCACCAGTCTGTCCCTTTTTCCTCCCCTATTCCTGCCTGGACTTACACTGGCATAGGGAAAGCTTGCTCCCCTAGGGAGGTGATGGTTAAATTCACATTACAGGGCTCAGTCAGTATTTGTTTCATCTCTAAGGCAGCCAGGCGCAGCACTCGGCCTGCCTAGTGCTGTGGTAGACCGTGACTTCGGTCTGGACTCAAAGGGAACAGACATTTGCTGTGTCACCACATGTCGATCACCTTTGCAGATATCCAGCTTGATACCACCCAGCTCTCATAAAAAGAGTTGTTACTCTTTTTCCAGCTAGTGGAAAGTAGACTCTGCGGGTTTGATGTCATCTTGTCTGAAATACGTAGCTCTTCAACAGTCTTTGGGGCAGAACAGTAATTACTGATGTTTGTTTACTTAAGATAATAATCACATACAAAGAATGTTTTTTCTTTTCCTGAGTGAACTTTTCAATTTTGGATAACTTTCTATCTTTACATTCTAACTACTGATCTCATTGCTTCCTATGGATGATGCAAAACACTACTAATTTATTTTCTACTCTACACGGAGTGGTTACAGCAATGCACCTGTCTCAGGTGCGTGGTTTGTATATTTAATCAACCAACATAAAATTGCTTTGAACACAGCTCACTTTTGCTGGCATTGAGGATTACAGCAGCAGGTATAGATTAGATTAATATTTTGTCTCAGCTGTTTTGGCTTAAATTAAGAGAACAGAAGATCAAGCACAAAGCAAGTGCATAACAATAGTGTGATGCAAGCTCAGAAGGTTTATGCATTAAAATCATATGAGACCATGTTCAATCATATGAATTACCATAGTGATGAAGTAGTGTGTAGATCTTTCATTGAAAACCAGGTGCCACTGTTCTGTTTGTAGAAACCATTTCAGATCATAAAATAAATTCTTCTTTCCCATTACCTCTATATAATCACCTCTTCTGCTGAGCTTATAGAAAACAGTGTACCTTAGTACTTATCCCACATTCAGCATTTGTAATGTGGGTTATATATAGGTTACCTGTGTTCTACAGCTTCCCCTATTTGCTTTGTTTGGAATGACTTGTTTTCCTCATTAAAAGAAAGCCTGTGGAGTATTAATCTTTTTCTTTACTTATTATTGGAGAGATGGGTTTTCTTACTTCTCCTGTCACATCAGACTACACTTGAATCTTTCATCTGGTTCTCTGACAAAGCCAGGCTCCTATAGTTATGGTATTTGGGTAGGCACATGTTTATCCCCTATGTCTAGCTGCAGTAATTTTTTAACCTGTGGGCTGTTTTCAATTCAACTTGACAGAGCAGCAGAGATCACAAAGGTAATTTGGTGGTTCTAAGCTTTGCAAAATTAGGGATCCAAGAAGCTGAGGGAATAGGCAAGTGCTCTGACTGAGGAAGGGGCTCCAGCATGATTCAGATCTGACTCGGCACTGGGGAAGCCACATGGGAGGGAGACCCTGTAAGTGCCTTACCTGGGGAGGAGCTTCTGCTGGAGCTAATAATCACCCATGAGATACTTAGGTATAGTGATTTCCGTCATTCTGCTGATCTTAGATAGTCAACTTGCTCACATCACTCAGAAAAGAGTTGGAAACTTGGGACTGCCTGGTGGATGTTCTCCTGCATCCGTCCAGTTAAAGTTTATATGGAGAAAAACCTGACTTCAGCTTTCTGTGACTCCTCTTCCTCTCTGCCTATTCCCCCTCTCCCCCAGGATCTCTGCTGTCTCTGGCCTAAGGGAGCTTTGGTGTTTGTGGGGGGGTTTTTTCCTCAACAAAGTTGCAGTATTCAGAAACTAGTTAGAGGAACTGCTCTCCATTGCACTGGAAGCAAAGATCCTGTGTCCTGAGGCCTCTATTTCCACTCTCATGACCAGCAGAGCGGTACTTGAATTCTTTTTAGTTTAGCCCTGTTCTTTGGATTTGTCATCTATAAGGTACTGCCTGTGTATCTGTGCTCTGTAGAAAAAGCAAGGAGATAAAACCTGTAGGTGGCAACATGAAGATATGTAGGAAAAGGCAGTAAAGAAGGGTACAAAGTTACTTGCGTTTAAGTGCTGAAGCAGTATGTAAAGCTAAATAAGGGGAGCAAATTCACAGGGTAAATATTTTTCCTGGTTATTAATAAATGCAGAGGAAGGAGTTTAACATTCAAATGCCTGTGAAAGCCATTTGCTCATTGTCATGAGTGGCATGTATTCTGATAACATGAAATAAGCACCTCATCTTCCACCGCTACTCATGCGTGCACAATTCTTCCTATTTAATTCAGCAAGACTAATTATCTGAATTAGTGACATTAGCTTGAAGCTACAGCTTTGCAGATTGAGGCTCTGGCTTTCAGAACAACTTCTTTAAAGGAATTAGTTATGTCTAAGTACAACAGAACTGTCAAATTGCATCCCCTGGCTTTGTCTGATGTTTTGGTCACAAAGCCAGACTTATGCAAGACTGTCCTTGTGACAATAGATTTAAGGCAGTGCTTATTCTAATTTTATGGCTCTGACAACCATAAAATGGCTCATAAAGGTTGGGCAGTTACCTCCACCAGCTGATAGTAGAGGAGGTAAGATGCACTTCGTTTTACCTTCCACCTCATTGGTGGACTTTGTCGTCTACACTCCAGGGATGCCTGTTGTCTGTTTGCAAATCACCTCCTGAACTAACTCCCATTTTGGTTTAACTTACCACGCAGGCATGAAAACTGCAGCCAATTCTCAAGCAGATCCCAAACCCCTGCCTTGGCAGCAACAACGTCAATTAGAGAAGCAGGGCCAAAAACAGCAGCATTTCAGGAACTGATGTGCAAGTAGCTTGGGCATTGCTGCCTGCACAGCAGCAATATCTCTGGGACAGCAAGGTGCTCAGATGGAGGAGGCAGATCCTTTGATTTTTACTTTATATCCACTTAAAATAAAAGGCAATGCTTATCCTTATAGTCCTGCTTTTTGCTATAAATTGAAGAGTTTCAGTAACTCTGTCCTGCCTGCACTGTTACTGAGGAAAATAGTGGAAGGTTTAGGGTCTGGAGCACTCGCTTATCCAAGGTCGAGCAGCACAGGGAAGGAGGACAGAAGGGACAGGTCATGGCTGTGTTTAACTAGTGAGGTCTTTTAGTCTATACATCACTTGTCACCCCTTATCTTTGAATGAACTGTTCATAATTAAGTAGTGTGACTGAAGATGTGAAATTCTACATGGCAAATACTGAACTTGCACCTCATTTATCTCTTTCAAGTGTTTAATGAATTTTCAGCTTCAGCTAATGAATAATGGCAATTTCAGGCCCATTGTCCTATGCAGGAAAAATAATAATGTCCTAAGGATAGTTTCATACCTAGCAGCATGGTAGAGATTGCTGAAATGCCAGAATATGATTTTTTTTTTTTTTTTGAAGATCCAATGTTATCTTTGAATTCATTCCAGTCAGTATACGGTCCACATTCACAAAGAACCCTGAACACACAGCACACAGGACCTGCTCTTTGGGGATAAAAAGTGAGCAAAAATTGCCTGCCTTTACCTACCCTGCCCTTAAGGTTACTATACATTAAAGTTTCCCCAACAGGTCCTCTTTGTCCATACAGAAATTTTGACGAGGGTTGAAAGTTTTTAATTGCTAGCAGTATATTAATAACACATGGAAGAAATGTGGGAGCCCAATCCTTTCTTCAAAGATGTCCTGAAATAAAGTAGGTTAATGGATAAGAATGGGGAAACTTCCAGACTCAAGAACTTGGCATAAAGAATATTTTGTCATCACCACTTTTATTAGGAAAAGGAGCCATGAATAAGTATTTCCACCAGCTCTAACTTCCATGGAGCAAGAAAAAGGAGTTCATATTGGTAGCTGTGGCTTTGGTTGGTTTTGGCATTCAAGACCAAGTACAGAAGTTTAAATGTGGAAAGCAAAGCATACACATGATATGGATGTATACTATAATACCTACTAATTTGACCCCAGTACTTGAAAAAATGGAAATGCACTTGAAGTACAGAAGTATACTCTTCTTACTATCCAAACCTGGAGCAAACTTCTTTTACCCACCCAAAGTGACTGATTTCCATTTTTTAATTGCCTCTCAAAAATGTAGCTAAAGACACTGAGAAATAAAAATGTCGTTTTCAGTCACAGAAGCAGGAATGTACATTTAAAAACAATTGTTTAGTCAAAAAGAGTTTTACCTGAGAACACGGGGGGGGTAACTAATCTGCTAAAAGTTAATGGTTGCCTTGTCTTCAACTTCTTATTCTATTTACCATGACTTACTTACATCTCGCTTCTACTTATGAATATACAATATGTGGTATTGAGAGAATTAGTGTTTTAATTTTTAGACAGTGGGATGAGATAAAGTAATCTTATCAAATACATAATGGCAAATACATAACATGCCATATCCTAATATGGCCAGATATGAGATGTGTAGGATTTAATAGCTTATCCTTGTCTGTTGCTGGAGGTGAATCCCAGACTGCTGTAGCATATCCATGTAAGATCTGATGTTGTTGCTAGAAAAGATGGAATAAATTGCTTTTAGAAAAATTTTGCAAAATTAATTTAAAGATCCTGTCAGCAGCTCCAGTCTTCAGAACTGCAAGCTTTTGCAAATGTTTTCTTCTGGAAGTACAGCTCCCGAACCAGATTCCTGTATATGCTGTATAGGCTTGCTTTTCTTGGCCATCTTGGAAATATCACTAATCATGAACAATAAGGTTGAAAATCATTGTTTTACTTGATCCATAATGTTTTTTGTAACTTCTAGCTTGATGTCTTTCCTACTATATGCCTTCATAAAAACTCTGGATGTTAATTTCTGTCGTATTAGCATTGGGAAGTTTATTTCAGTCTGGGAGTTAACCAGCCTCCCTCTGAAATCATAAACATGCTTCACTGGGAGTGCCTATAAATGTGTTTCTGTAAACTGGCTTTAATCCTGTCATATGACAATCATAAGGATTATCATTCTAGAGGCATAACTCATCTTGCAGTATGCCTGGCAGCTTTCAGGATCACAGCCTTCAGACACATGTATTGGACAACTAATAATTAGACGCAGTTAGGCATTTTCTATCTGAATAATTTTTCTGATGGAAAAGACAGGGTGGTTTTTTTTCCAGAAAACTGAGTAAAGTGTCTTCAGGTAACTTCAGATTTGTCGTAAGGTAGAAGTGACTGCTGCTAGCCAAGAAAGCTGCTGCCCATATCAGTATCAGAAATTGTGAGAGAATATCCTGGTGCTTCCTTCCAGTAGCCCAAGGGCACCAGCTGAAGGCTTGGCAGGAGGGCAGGGAAATTGTGACTTTTAACTATTCTCTTCTATTTTGCTTCTGCTCAGAGTGAGTGAAACTGGTATCACCTTTCAGGTGGAACAGTCCTAGAAAGCTCAGTCTGAGACTCTCCAAATCAAATTCTTATCTTATTTTTTAAAAAAAGTGTTTTTTAAAAGCCACATTTCAAAATGAAACTTTGTGATCACTTTCAAAAAGAAAGCTACTTTTAAGTCAATAAAATTCAAAGCATGTTCAATTCAAAGTGTATTATGAGAAGAAGTCTACCCATTTTCCTATTGGTGGTTACAGTCAGACTGATCAGATTGCTATGTCTTAGTAACTATTTTAAGCACTGAAACTTGAAGTTGTATGAGTTTAGTTCTACCCACTCCTGTCCATTTCAAAAGACTGCAGTATCTTCGTATGAAAAGTGTTTTGCAGGAGTAACGTGTGTATTTTGCATTGTGCTTGTCAAACAGAATCATTTAGCAATTGTCCCCTAAATTTGACAAAATTATGTCCCAAAACGGTGTATGTTTTAGCACAGTCCTAACCAATTTCTCTATGACCATTTGAGACACTTCATTTCATGTACTTGTGTGCTGATCTATAAATACTGGTTTTACCAACTGCTATGTCTCATTTTCTGTTTTGTTCTACTGAAATTTTATTCTACACTGACTACAGTTTTGTTAATGAAATAGATGGGGGGGTTTATCTTTTATTTTTCTCCTCGGGAATTGCTTTGTCTGCTTTTTAAATCAACTATGTAGGATATATTGCTGCAGTTTAGCTTCTGTGGACTTTTAAAAAGATATATATTCTTTAAGCTTTTAATGAATTCTTCCAAAGCATACTTAAAAAAGAACTTGCCACAATAAAATGACCACATTTAAATAACTATAAAACTTGGACAGTAAAAACAAATCTTCTTTAATTATTCAAGACATCTCTTATAATCAGGTTTGTTAATGTGTCAAGTTATGCCACTAGGACCTACTGCCAGCAGTCTTATACTGGTCAATTTTACTTACTTAGGCACACGCATGCGTTTTGAGTCTATGAAATGCTCTGTTGAGAAACCCCATCGTACCACGCCATCGAAGGATCAAAGGCAAAAGAACGCAAGTCCATGTAGTATTGTGCTGTGTCTCTCAAAGCTGTCCATGACTCACTAACCTGAAGTAGATCAAAACAGAAAAGAATATTCTGAGCTTTGATACTGAATAAATGCAGTTTGTGACAACTGAGTGACCTTGCCTGTGCTGATAAATTGGAAAGATTTCTTCCCTTGCCCCAAAGGGTTGCTATTACGTGTTAATCCCAGACCTGTGCTTTCTTTTTTTCAATAGATGCTGCAAGATGATGGAAGAAAATACCTGTTCTGCCCCAATGTATCCCCATGCATACTGGCTGCTGCTTGTGTCCCAGTAGTTCTGAGAATATGGTATCTGTCGTTTAAGTCGTATAAATTGATTTGCTGATTCTTCTGTCAGAAAAGGGGCTCCAAGGACACCTGAAATGGAAACTGAGAAATATTTGTAATATCAGAAAAATATTTTAGAATGTGCACTTCAAAAAACATATTTATACCCAACAACCGTGTCTTTGGACCTGTAGTTTATTTAACAGAAATCAAAGATGCTCCTACCTTATATCTTCAGAAAGACTTTTTTTTTTTTTTTAAGCCTGAAGTTAATAAAACAGCTGCTATAAATCATTATTTTGCTGTTGAATCCAAAGTAAATAAAGTTACAATCAAATTAAGGCACTAATTTATTTTCAATACAAGATTTTGTGACTGAAAAAACCTTAGACTGGAATTGCACTAGTCTCAGGTATGCTGAGAAGTCTAAAGTTTTTTAAAAAACCCTAAACATACCTATGAATTTAACTATGCTTTCTAAACCTCCTGGTTTAGATGTAGTATTTATTCTCATTAGTAGTGGCATGGAAATTGCATGCATGGAAATTACTCTATGAGCAAAAGATACTGCACTTCTATTCTTGTTATCGCACTGCTTTAGACAGCTTTTGAGGTCACCCCAGATGCAGAAGTACTTCTTGCAGATCTTCTTGAAATAACTATTCTGTCCAAGAAAAAGGGCTGAATTCCTCACTAAATTCATATGAAAGGTCCTGGTACAGGAAAAAAGTCTTGCCTTTTTAGTCTCCCATGTTTGAGACATAAATTCATTTGAGGCTAAACTGGTCTGAAATAGCATGTCAGTCCAAATAGTACAATTTTAAATGAACTGCTGATTAAGTTGAAACTCAGATACATCAGCCAAGCTGAGGCCAGTGTCTGTAAACACCTGTGCTCCAATTTAGTGAAGTGGTTTTAAATGGACACCTGAGAGTGACCTGCACATACTTGGTACAGATGGGCCAGGAACTTGAACCCTCATATATTGTGTCTTACAATGGGAGCTCAGTAGGGCAAGCTATTGCCTCGCTGACAGCTCTCTAATGCCCTTATTCCTGAATTTCTAGGGGGAAAAGCTAACTGAGAATGTCAAATGTTTGTTTTCATGCGCAATGCTCAGCTGAATCCAGTTCACTTGCTATTATTACTAGCTTTGCTGATCAGCTGCAATACGGTCACTCTTTAGTTTTTTAAATAGAAGAAAGCGTATGCTGAATGCATATAGGTAGCAGACGTGAGCTAGAGTATTCACTGCTCCTTTTCACTTTGTTTTTTTTTTCAAAGCCAAAAAATGCCTGAAAAGAAGGTGAGAAAATGCTTGATTATACAGTAAGAAACAAAAAAAAAAGTGAAGGTTGTTGTCATCTTCACTCTTAACAAAGACACAAAATAGTACTTTAGAAAATTTACTTAGCAAGCAATGACAGTCCCAGTAGTTCCTTCCTACTTCAGTTTCTTCAGATTCCAAGTTACTATAATCAGAAACTGGAGGCAGAAATTTTGGGGTAGGGAGTTTTCAAGGAATACCATCTTTAAAATGTTAACTCCTCCATGGAAAAACTAAGTTCAGACATTTGGTGTGAAGACTCTTGTTGCGTGAACTGCTTTTTTCCTTAGGGAACTGAAGAATAGCTATTTCTGTACTTCAGAAAACAAGTAAGATTTTGGTTTGGGGAAGAAAAAAATATATTTTTTGCATTTGTCTATTAAGCTGCTACACTTCTGTTCCAGAGCTGCACAAGATAAAACTAAGCTCATGCCAAATTTCATTATTTCTCTGGCAATTTACTATTATACAGTAGAAAATCTATGAGCTGTTAACTTCCCTTTAGTGAATCAAGGGGTGGGGGTGTATTAAATATTTTTTCAAGCTCATGATTATATTTCTGGACTGAGATAACTGAACTGGGATCAGAAATCAGCTCAGTAACAGGCTTCACTTTTGTTTAAATGTATATATTATTAGTAAGGGCCATTAAACATTACATTTTATCACCAATATGTGCTCTGGCCTTCCAGCTTCACAGTGAGCTAGGAAAAAAGATCATTAAGCAGCTCTTCTTTTTTGTGTTTCTTTTCCTCACAGCCAGCATCTTCAGAAAATGAGCTTGTTGTTCCGCTGGTGGGATGGTGAGGTGTTGTCTTGGCTACTGTGGCGCAGAGTGCTGCGATTTAAGGGTATGAACTTTAAATTTTTTATATACAGTTTGCTCTGGCTGCATCTGTATCCAATGACAAATGCCACCCCTAGCCATACTGAATACTTGCTTTAATCAAAGTGCACTTGCCTGCTGCAAGGGGTGGCAGCTCTGCTCTTGGCTTCTTTTGTCACTGGTGACACCCAGCTCTTGTTCTTTTCTAGCTGCTCTCTCAAATCCTTCCACGTCTCACCTTTAGCACCTGGGAGCCATCTCTGCAGGGCTTGTCCCTAGCTGCTGGGCACTCCAAAGATGCATAAGTACCAGAAATAAATCAGGTAAGTGCCTTTATATTCAAGCTAATCCTTCAGGGTTAGTTCATTCTCTCTTCATCTTACTGTAAGGATCATTATACATCTCTGAATGGAGCAAACTTCATTCACCTCCAGAATAACTCTAGTGAGACCATTTCTAAGTGAAACCAGAAACAGTCCTGTTGGTCTTTCACTGGGATTACACAGACAAGCAGAGTTGCACGTTTGCTTGTGCTCTGGCAGAGCTCGGAGAAAGCAAGGTCTTAAAGCTCTAATGTAGACCTGGGGGTATCAGAGCAGATGTCTCCCTCTGAGTAGCCCCTCTGAGTACAGTGTATAGTCTTCAGCAAGTAACCTACATCTTGCCTCAATTTAAGTTTCTCAGGCTGGGTGTAATTTTCCCCACCTTTTGAACGGCTTAGTAAAAGACTGTGGAAGAGTTTGTTGCTTGGGTAGGTGATTTATAAACACAGGCTATTCCTGAAGTACTGCAGCTCTCCATCTTGCAGAAGACTAGCACAGAAAACAGGAAAGTGGAGTTTTGGAACACCTGGGTGTGAGACTAGAGAGAGCTAGGAACAGGTGGGTAATGTTAATGAAATGGCTTAGAGCGCATAAAATTGAGCTGAAAAAAGATGAAGAGTTTCAAATTCTAGTTAGTGTAACAAAGTTAAACTCACTGTGAAGAGCAGTCAGATATATTGTATGTTCATATTTTTCTTCACTACTGTTTTCCCTGTTTTCTCTTAGATAAATATGTTACCTGAAAAGCACATTTAGGGATTAATGGCCCAAAGGGGAAATAGGAGGAATGTGTTTGGGGAGTGAACTATTGCAGGGGCTGTATCAGCTGTTACCAGTTAGAGTGTTTCCTTTCATCATCTCTTGAAGATTCACTCAGTGTTCTCATATGAAAAGCAAATTATAGAAAAAATTGGCTGGTTTTAGCAACCAGATGCTTAGCTCAGATAATTATTGTCTTCAGCAGGTAGTTTTGTCTATCCTGCACACCTAAACAGACTGTCCAGAGGGAAAACTATTAGTAATCATTACTGTTATGGTGCCTTCTGAGCATCTCATTTTGGATTAGTGTAAACTGGTATAAGACTAAACTTGAGAGAGGGAAGATGATGGCAGAAACTTGTCATCTTTGCCAAGATAGCAAATGTGTACTTAATCCAGCATTGACTATTTAAAAAAAAAAAAATTATGAAAAAGGCATATCAAATAGCTTAGAATGTCAAGGTGATAATAAAAAAGTATTACAGTATCACAAGCAAACTGCACTTAAAATATAAAATCAACCTGCATAGATCTTAAATTATTGTGCATTAAAATCTCTTCATACTAGACTCAAATGGAAGCTTAACTCTATTGTGTGAGGACAGATTTCTAGAAAGCAAGGTATTTAGCTGGGTGCAACTGCAAAATCTTCCCAGGAAGACATCTTTTTCTATTGGCTGAATGTGCAATGATCCACTTCATTACACAGTCAGAAAGGTGACTATGGGATTAAATTTGACACCTTTGCCTACTTAGGCACCCATTGAATTGATATGCTTTTTATTTTTTAAAAGCTAAGCAGTATGAGCCATTATGTGCTTAGCAGTCTTTGGGGAGAGCAGGCAAGCCACCATTTGCATGTCTAATGGCAGAGTTAAATGATAAGAAGACAAACCTTTAAAGTTGCTTTAGTATAGTATATGCTTCCTCCCTGCACCACAGGGAGCTTTTTTTATCTAGATCCAGCAGGATAAGTGGTGAGGAGCAATCTCAAGGCTTAGGACCAAAATTTATCCCTGGTGTGCATCTACCACAGGGAAAAGTGGTTTATGTCTGACTTGCTGTGATATTTACAAAAAAATTGACAATTACTTAGCAATACTTCAGTTGCTCTCTGTGCACATTTTCATATAAACTGGAGCTATTTGTTTCTCTTCCTAGTTTCTGAAGACTATTGCAAATTTCTGACAACCTGAAAACCCATTGCTGAAGTTATTTATATCAATGGAATTTAAATGTCAAAAGTTGGTAATTGCTCTGGCTCCTTTCCTTTTAGTCTAATAACTCTTCTTATTATCGGCTTTGGTGATTGTTTGGTCAAAATGTCAGCTCACAGGGGTAAGGCTGCTGGTCTTATCAGCACTTTAGGACAGAGCTTGGACAGAGGCTAGACTTGGACAGAGCTAAACTTCAACCTTGGACACTTTAACCTTGCTGAGGTGGCTGGTGCTGACGTGTTGGGAACTTTGAAAAAGTAAATCAAATGCTGCAGCTCAGGTTTGTTTCTTAAAGTTAGAAATGAACCAGAATGCCCCAGTCCACCCTCATCCCCACCATGCTTCAGCTGTCTAACTTTCTAAATCCAGAAAAGATTCACAAAGCCAGACCCCGGGACTTGGTCCGAGGATTCAAATATCTCAGCGCAACAGTGCAAGCACTGAAAGAAAAGTGTGGAAGCAGCTGGTTTTCTCTTCACTAAAGTATTTCTCTAGGTTATATGGCACTCCATGGATATCAAGATGTGGTTATTTGTCAGTACTTTGTGTACGTGGGTGGATTGCGGCAGGGATAGGCTTTTGGATTCTGCAGGCCACCTCTGGGCCACATGTCAACTTTTCTCAGTTGAAAAGTACAATTACATTAAAGTCAAACACCTGCATATTGCTTTTTCAAATGGTGAAAAAGAAATGTGTGTATGGACATTGGCTATGTATCCCAAAGTGTTTGGATGATAAAAGGCCTTAAAATAAAATTAAATCAGTTAGATTTGCTAATACCTGTCAACAGCAAAATTTAAAGTCATTGATTGTTAAGTGCCTCAACACTGTTCATATCACCCAGTATTCGAAATTTTGGTCTCATCTGTTTATTTTTAAAGCTTGAAGTACAATAGTCTCTATTATTTGACAATTCTTAATTTTACAGCACAGGACACAAGTGCTCTCTGGCTCAAGAGATGAAAGCTCAGTCATTAGCAATCGTTAGAACTACAGCATCAGCCTCTTTCCCTCATCAGCAAAGCCAGACAAGTTACAGACACTTAATGCAGAATTAGGTATTGAACGTATTGCTGGTGTGATGCCAGGGGTCAGGAAAGTTGTCAGGTATGGGTAAATAGCAAGGCAATTTGGCAAAAATCCTAGATAATCCTAGGGAAGGAACTACTTGCCCTGCAGCAAAGTGTTAAAAAAAGCATTGGTCTATTGGTCCTCCTCAGTGGGTCCTGGTGAAATTTCCTTCCTAAATCCATATGTGGCCGTCAGTTTAACCTTGAGCGAATGGGCAAGACACCCTCATCAGAGATCTAAGAGACTTCAGTAATGATCCCAGTGCCAGGACCCCACACTCTTGTACCCCATCCCTTGCTGCTGCACTCTGCAGAGGCTAAAGAAAAGGTCCAGCAAACAGCCCAGAAAGCCTGTTCCCGGAGGTGTGAAGATGGTTTATTATGGGGAGTCATTTATAGCCACTGAGTGGAGGGTGTGATGAAGAGTCCAGTTCTCATTAGTGAGTCTTACAGCCTCTGTTTTAATTCACCACCACCTTGATCATTGCTGAAAGCATTCACAATTAATGAAAAACTGAACTGTTTGTGATCAATGAAACTTTTAAGAGCTCATTAAAAATCAGTAATAAATAGTTCTTCCTGCCTTTTGCAGAAAGGAACCTGGGAAAGAGGGCAAACAAGGGTGTTAGGAAAGACTGACATGAGGGAGATGAAAGAAAAGATAAGTCTTCCAAAAGGAGGGGCAGCAGGCTGCTGTGCTCCCAGCTTGGCTTCAGGTGACACTGCTTGTGTCATGATGGCCTTCAATGGAAAGGAGGTGAGGTTCAGGAAGACAGACAAGTACCCAGGAATAGTCCAAGCTCAGGTGCACAGCAGATCAGGAAGTGCAAATAAGGGGAAAGGAACTTTTCTAGATGAACTTTAACTTGCAGAAGAAAGGCCCTTTCCATCTCCTTCCCTCCCTGCAGAGCCTCGCTGCAGCCAAAAATTAGGGTCATAGGACAAGGAAGAGAATTTGGCGCATAAGAGAGAGTACACCTGACTGTGGTCCCAATTCACAAAACACCTTTTTTATTAATCCATGATTAAGCATTGGCTAATTCTGTCTAGATCATTTTGCCTTAGCTCTTCACATCATGTATTTACTGTATGTGTGTGTTGGAGCACTCAGATCTAAGAAGTGCTTTTAATGCACACATGGATGGAGCATCTTTCCATGATGCGGGCAAACACCTGAGAAGTCAACAGTCACTTACTGCCTGCCTGGTTTGTTCTAATTTAATGAGGAATAAACTATTCTCACAGCACGTGCATCACTGCTCATTGACTGTACCAGCCTGTGCTGCTTTGGGAAGAGCATTCTTTCAGCCTTGCTGATGCTGCAGCCCTGCCCCATCCATTTTCACTCTGGTCCAAGTTTTACAGGGTGAGTCTTGATTTTAGGTGCCCTGATTGCAGGGTGCTGTGAAGGTTCAATAATCAGACAGCCTGAGGCCTTTAAAAAAATCAGTCTCCTTAAGCAATTCAAATCAGACATCCCAGAAATCACTTGTGAAATAGATCATTTGGGGTCCTTATAAATGCATGTGAAATTCTTTCTTACAAACAATAAATGTTGAGATCAGAATAATGTTTAGGGAAGATTCCAGAAAAAGAACGTTAAGTCTTTCTACAATTTTAACCGTTCAGGAAATCATCCTGTTATAATTCCTTTTGGTCAGGAATGCATCCTCGCTCCTCATACCTGAGGGGTTGAGCAGTAAGAGATTCAAAAGTAGTCATGAGGAACAGAATCAAGACTGTATTTCACAGAATTTGCTATGCAGTCCTGTGCTCACCCACTCTCCCATATGTCCCTGCTGCAGTGATTTCCAGTTAATTCTATTCTATCAGAGCTGTTCCGGTGGCAAGACGGGGTTTTTTGCTGGCTGACTATTTAATAAGCCAGAAAGGAATGACAATGAGACAGGGTGCCAGGCACTTACCTGTAAACAGCAGAGCATACACCAAAATTTGAAACATATTCAGAGACATGGCAAAGTATCCAGAAAGCGTTGCCTTTGTAAAGCAGAGGCAGTCATACGGTTTTATACTTTGTTTTCTTTAGGTTTATAAATCATTTACCAGATACCTGTAAATCGTTGGTGCAGGCAGAGGGCAGGGTACAGTGCTTGCTTAGTTCAGATTTGTCCTATATACCTCTGTTTGTACACTTTGGACTTTGCAAGCTGAGCCTCTAATGAGCCGTAATGGCTCATTACTGTGTGGAAGCATTAACTTGTCCATAAGCTTTATAACGCAAAATAGCACATTGGGCTTGTTCTGTGCTGCTGAACAGGCAAGTGTCTGTGAGTCAGTCTTCTGCATGATTGTTTTCTTCTTATTCTGGTAATGGGCATGAGCGGTTTATAGTCTGATGCGAATATGAATGGCAGGAAATGGTGTTTGAATCTACCTGCTCTGAGTAGTGTCTAAGTAGACAGTATATTTTAGCTGTGTAATGCTTGGGCTGAGGAAAATAAACCTATGATAAAACTGACCAAGAAAGTACTAGGGCAGGGAAGGAGAGAGGCAGTTGCATTCCTGCCCTGAACCAGGCAGAGGTCGCTGGGTCTCTCGTTGCCTTCTGCTGGTGCCAAGACTCTGTAGCGTGGGACACTATGAGTTCATGCTGTCGTACCTTTCCCACCTCTCCAGTTAGGTGTTGCGTTTCTACGTGCAACTCGCTGTCAGTAACAGCTGTCTTACTGCAGACCATTTTATCTTCATAAGCTCACCTACGCTGATGACAACGGACCACAGAAAAGCTGAGCTTTGTCACATGTTGAGGTGAGTTGATATGCAGTTCACCAGCACAGGCATGTGTGTACTCAAAGGTCTTTACGTCAGGGAATTAAACCTTGCTGATGTTACAGGTCAGGGACCAGACTCCATGCTGATGGGCAGTAGTACTTCAATCTTACACTCACAGTGAGAACTATTCAGTCTAGACAGTGGATGGAGGAAAGGTTTGTTGGGAAGTAAAAGAGCATTTAGTTATTTAATTACAGTGCCTTATAGTTTTTGTCATTACACATTGGTGGGCAGGAGGGGAGACTATTGAACAGCAGGTCTAACAGTGGAATCCTTAACTTTGCATTAGGTCGCTTTACAACTTTAGTATTATTTTAGCATTGTTCTAAAAAAAAAAAAAAATCAATCAAAACCACCTAGCAAATTATGCATGCAGGCAGGTGCTCTGCACTATGGTGCCACGTTAACAACAAATATTAATTATCTAAACTTACAATCAGCTTTCTCCATCTCTGAGCTACTAAATTAAATGTTAGATGTCAGCATTTTTGTGCACCTGCATAAAAGGTGTAAGGACTGGGACATTTGCCAATGGGTGACAGAGATGGCTGTGACAGACAAGCTCTCAAGAACTGTAGATCCCCTAGAAATAAGTTCCAGGAAAGCATACAAGTTATCCTTTTATCTCACAAACTTTTCTGGGCCATCTTTTCCAGTCTCTTCCATATTTCTCTCTTACATGGACCTGCCTTTTTATTGCAGTTCCTCTCCCATGGGTTTCTCCTCCCAGTTCATAGTATAATGTATGGAAGAACATGTTGGCATGTCACTTTATATTTATTGCAGTTATCTCTTCTTTACTGTGCAGTCTGCTCTTAGAGAAAAGTGCTAGTGATATGGCCTAGGCCAAAAGAGACAACAGCAGCCAGTAAGACTTCACTGCTACCTGGGAGCAGATCACAGGGAGTCATGCTGGACTGGCAACACAGACCCAAGACATCTACTCCTCCTATCTCATCTTAGGAAGCAAGGGAATGAGATGAGAAAGTTTTTTCTTAGGAACAGGAGTTGAAAAAATTATAAAACAATTAGACAGAGGCCACAGATGCCAACTGACCCTGAGAATCCTAACTCCAGGCTCCCAGAACCTAAAAACTCATCCTTCTTCTTGCAGTTTCCAAATAAAAGCTGTCATGTGCTGGAGAATATGACTTGTCTATATCCTTTACTGATAAAGCCTTAACTCTGTTATAGGAAAAGACCTCACTGAGAGGCGCAGAAGGTCTTCTGGTAGGGCCATGAAACATGGTGGGGATGCTGCAATGCCTAGACCTAGGCTCTGAGTTCAGAAGAACTCAAGGCTTACTCTGCTGTAGAGTGGGACAGTGGTCAGCCAGCTTAGGCAACGATACAAGAACTGGGAAGCAGCTAAACTGCAGACAGCACGTACCCTTGGACATATAGATCCACGACACCTGAACAGTCATCCTGCTTTTCTTTTTTTCAACCCCTCTCCTGCCACCCTCGCTTCCTTGTCTGATTTTGGTCTTGCTCCTGGCCCCTGCTGTTTCTTGTCTAGCCTGCCCAACTCTGCCTTCTTCCCCCAAGATTTGTCCTCCTCACTCTTGTCGCATGCTCTATAATTTCACAGAAAATGGTGCTATGCCCATAAACCCCAACTTCTTTAGACTGAAGAATTTGTAAGTCTCTTATAAGGAGAGTGTCTTCCCAGCGCGATTTCCCTTTCCTCCTTTCATATGGGTCCTGTTTCCCATATCCACACGGGTGTACAGCTGTCACGTTCACCCCCTTACTGCCTCCTACCCCAGTCCTGCTATTGCCCAGTCTCACCTCTGCTCAGAATAACAAGTGTTCTTCCTGAAGCCCTGTAACGTATATTTAGTCTGGGGGTTGCACATGCCCAGCTGGCTCACATACAAAAACTTTTAAGATACAGATGCATTAGCTGTTCTTTGAGGGCATTATGTAGGCAATCTGGATAACACTAGAAACCCATGAAAAGCATGAATGTGTTTATTGAATGTAGAATTTTAGCTGTTAATCACGAACAGATACGCAGGCTGCAATTTTATGGAAGATTTATAACTTGGCCCAATGGCTCAAATCTTCATATGGAGGAATGAATCATTGTATCATTTTCATATGATGCCCTCCCTCTCTTGTCAAATTTCTATTCCCTACTTTAAAGCATGGAAAGCTTATTCAAAGGAGTTGTCATCAGAATACTTAGTGCAAGTTAAACTTCCCCCCGCACATCCTTGTCTCATTTGCAGAGATAGCTGAGATATTGGCTGAAATGCTTCCAAAAAATTTCAGCCTGAGGCAGACACCTGACATATTTAAAAAAAAAATAAATAAAAAATTTTAAAAAATCAGACCAAATGATAAAAGTTTAACTGAATTACAGGCAAGTGAAAGTAGGATTATATGAAGGGACATTTCAGGCGATCTTCAATGGTACCAGCCTTATCGATAAGGTGTAAAATAGACTTCAAACAGCAGAACTCTAAGTTAGGGAAAGATCAGAACATTCTTCCTTTTACATTTCATAACCTTAGACAGTAAATCACCACTTCAGGGGAAAGGTCTATATTCTTCCCCTACTAGTATCAATTTCTTTTTTCTTTCAGGAAAGAGTAAAAACCCAAAAACTGTAGCTGTTTATAGCTGAAACAGTTTTAGGAAGAAATGGAAGAAAAGAGGTTGGGCTTATCTTAAAAATATCCTGGGTAGGATGATGACCACTGGCTATAAAATGAGGCCTCTGTCTCCCTGAATAATTTTTCAAGGTATTTTTCACTAATGAAGTAGTTAAAAAAATTGCTAATTTGTAAAATATCTGAGAGATAGGGGAGCTAAATATCCTTAAAATTGCTTGTGGTTTCAAGTTCATTGAAATCAGCTAACATATAAAGTTATTGGGAAGGAGCAAACAGGTAGGAAATCATATACATAGCCTGGGTTAGGGAACAAAAAGAAAGATAAAGTTGAACAATTTGAGCTGTAAAATCCACATTCTTTTTCTTCCTCGGCACCTGCTTCACACCTGCATGTGTGTCTCGCAGCAGGAGGCTTAATACTTTTGGTCCAATTTTACCATCTAAATATAATGCTAATCTCTCAGACTTTGTAAACCACTATGTAACTGTTGAAAAATGTCATTTTCTTCTGGTGTATTTAATACCAAATTTCTCATTTGTTTCAGCTTATCTAACATTTACCAGTTCTGTTTGTTCATCTCTAAGACATCTTTGACTTAAGTGGATGTGCCTACACCAGTGTTGAACTTTATTTTTTAAGTATCTGAAAATGCCTGTTGTGTTGCTGTGGTATCTTTTTGGAGTAGAGATGAGACAAGTACAAGGTAATATTTAAAGGAACATAAAACACATGCAGGATGCGAAAAACCTCTCTCAAAACACAGGAAACATGCACAAAAAGTTGTATATGGGGGACAATCTACCTTAAGGACTGAAAACAGAATTTGTATTAGCAGCATAAAGAGCCCACGAGATTCTTTTACCTTGTCTTGTTGTTATGTTTGGTATTCTCCACCTGATTTAGTCTAGTTAAACAGAGCAAGGAGGCAGACTTGAGCCACCTAAGTGAAGCAGACCTCTTCCAGTGGCTGCGCCTTAGGAGCACAGCATAAGACACGTTGTACTGGGTTAAACTGGAAGCCTGGCATCCCTTGCCTGACTGTGGCCAGTAGCAGAGGTCTAGGGAGGGGGCTAAGGAAACAGCGACCATTGCTGTTTCCACCAGCATACCTTCTCTACAACCAGCACATTGCGGCTAAGGACTTGAAGTCAGAGGCAGTAGCTTAGTGTTTAATGTTTCTTACTAGATTCTCAATATCTTAGTTTTGTAACCAGTTTCAAAATCCGTAGCTGAACTAGGTGCTGTGTTGAACCCTGCACCTGAAAATTATTTGGGCAAAATTTCTTCTGTTACTTTTGTCTCATGGGGAGAGCATGGCTACATAATTCTGCGTGCTCTTTCTTGCCTGGTGGAAAGGCAGGAAGGCTGAAGTTGGGAATGTTTGCAATGTGGGTGCTGTGGCAGTTCAATAGAAAAGATGATCCTTGGCAGGATTTTTGGGAAAGTACTGGGGGATTCTCGGTGTTTTGGGTCAGGCGCTAATTCCAGTTACTGTTTTCTATATTCTGTCCCGCTGCCTCCGAGTAGTGCAAGTCTTGGAAGACACATGCCATCAGCCTGGCACTGAGCGTGTGTATCCACACGTGAACCACTCTGGTTCCAGCCACCGCAAGCAGTGCAGGAGAGGATGCCTCTCCAAAGTCGCCACCGATGCCTGGGATGGTTAAGTGCATTCTGTTGACTAACCTGCCTTTACAAAATTTTCCTCCTTATAGGAATTCATTATTCCCTACTTTTCCAAGGTGACGGTGTAAAGGCAATTTGTATAAATCTGCGTGCAGTGGAATTGAGCTAAGACCTACAGGGAGGTCTAATGTAAGCAAGTTAACAGGTCTTTTATTGGCCACTACTTCAAATGCCTAGTGTGTTTTGAAGTAAGCCTGCTGGCATACAGTGAGGTATTTAGCACAGCAGGATTGTGCATTTTATACCTTCTGGCTTGGAGGTGTGCTTTAGTTCAGTTTTTTATTGCAACCAGCTACGGTTCTTGATAAGCCCACATTTGCCTGTGCCAAACAGCAACACCAGTCCCATCCTCCTGCTCTCGTGCTCGAGCACTTTTGTTCTCTTCACCTTTATGACTCCTGAGGGCACGAATAACTCCCACTTCATGGGGGGAGAAGGCATGAATGCTTTAACTTGCCATGTTTTCCCAGAACTGTACAGTGTAAAACTCTCACCTTTCAATGACACATACTCCCCAGTTTGCCAGTTCCAGGAGCAGGTGCTGGAAGTGGCTCTCCGCACCCCCAGGCTGCCGTCTGCGGCAGAGGCTGCTCCAAGGAAGCTCCCGCAGGACAAGAGGAACATCTGGGAGCAGGGACAGGAGCTGTCTGTTTAAGCCTCCCAATTTGTGAGTGACTTGGGGCCAGCATCTGATAGGGTCTGGTGGCACCCACCTCCTTTTGGTGGTCAGGGCACCTCGCCACGTGCTGTGAGTGTTCAGTTGTTCTTTGGGTGCAGTGGGAGCACCCGCACTGGGATGCCACCAGGGTGGGCACCTGTGCCCTGGTACTTGGGCAGCATGGCCATGTCTCAGGCAAAGTCACCATGCTGGTTTGCCCTCCCTCTGGCTGGGTTTCTGGTGTGCAGATAGTAGTCAGCAGGTTTGCTCCTTCCATGCCCCCAGCCATTCTCGTCAAGTCCCCTACAAGCATCACCCACAGGCTCAAATCTGGTCGTTCTTTTCTTAACACGTGGTGAGTGAGCAGCACGACCGGTGACTGTGGTTTCCTTCCTTTTTATCGGTACAAAGTTTGAGAAAGGATGCCAACATTCAGGTAAGTGACCTAGGAAGTTAGATAATCATTGCTTTGAATGGTCATCTTGTTTGCAAAGTCATGACCTTCATACGTGACTGTAATAGCTAAGAAATGCATCTGTTGTTGCTGAGACTGTAATAACTAAACGTCCTTCCTAGAGCATTCACTATGGTGCGTACCGTGGTTTTCTACATTTTCAGCAACTTCATTATGCTTTACATTATGTCTGATTTTGTACTTATCAAGTGTCCTGTTTTCATGGGATAATGGGTGTCTTCAATGCACAGTGAAGTTAGAGGAGCTACAAGTATCTGGATTGTCTAGATTTTTTTTTTTTTTTTTTTTAACCATTGAACTCAAATACAGGTCCAAGGGTGTAACTGACTGGCTATCTCAGTCAGCCTCACTGATAACTCTGACACTGGCCTTGTTCTCAGTTCACCTGAATGTAGCTGACCCAGTGTAACGAGAAAATATGGTGGCATCAGACTGCACAAGAAGCTGGAGCAATGTGAAAAATCTCCAAGAGACTGTCAGTACTTTATCTTCCAAATGCTTACTTTCTTTTCTGTAGAAGATTATGCAGTCTCGGTGCTTTTTCTTTTTTTTCAAACTTCGGGTTTCTACTTTAAAATCTCCTGTGGTAGCGTGACCTGCGGTTCTTGTGGTGGCAGCCAGAAATTGTCACAGCATTCCAGACAGGTTGCTGCTGTCTGATCTTGCTGCAGTATAGATATTAGCTGACAGCTCTTGGAGCCGTTCTAATCCATCACTCCTGATCCACAATAGAGCAACTGTGGCTTGCAGAGGAAAAAAAACACACACCGTGTTCCTCTTGATGTAGTATAAGGCCACATCCAGAATCTTCTGTATGTTTTTCTTGCCTTTCTGCCAGCAGTGATGTAGGAACTGTGGTAGGTGCAACTTGAAGCAATTTTAAATGCAGAATTCTTTAAGTCCCCTCTCTTCTGGAAATTAATATATATTGCTGCCCCTGCACAAATTTGTGGCAGTGTTTATGAAGACAGACTGATCGAGCCAGGACAGGACCTGATGATTCTGCTCCCTCTAACATGAACCCTTGGAAGGAGAGCGTGTGGATGCTATTTCTCAGCTAAAACAATAAAGCTGTTGGGAGTGTCTTGTGCTGTCACCCCCTTTTTACTTACGTAGTGCAGTAATTTCCAACATCCATAAACAAATAAATGCTTTAGCTTGTTGTAAAGTCAATTTTTATTACTTCTTAAAAGCTGAATAACATACAGCCAAAAGAATTGACTTTGACTTATAGGACTGAGCATCAAACCATAGCCTGCATTCTTGTAGTCCTGTCATAAAACTGGGAAAATTAGTGTCCCAATGAGAAATATGAAAAATTCTATAACTAGAGCAATATGAGGAGCATTTTCAGTGCTGTCACAGGCTGCAGTGGGAATTAACTGCTGTTGGTGTGACTTATGCCACAGGTGTATTTAACACAGTCAAGTTAAATCCTTGTTCTGTGAAGTCCGTCTGTTAATCTGGCTTCGATCCTCCTGTCACCTGCTGCTGCTGAATGTGGGATGAACTGATCCTTATGTGCACTTGGAAGATAAGGCCTGGTTTTAAATCTCATTATAGTGGTAAAACAGGGATAGATCCACTAGGAATGGAGCTACACAGGTATGAAACCTGGTTTGATCTCTCTAATTACAAAAACGCATGTCTGCATAGCTCCAGCACTTCATAGATGACACCGTCACACTATCACAAAAGGGGGGGAGGGGTTGTACTATATTCAAAAAATATACGTTAGCCTTATAATTCAGTAGAGAACAGCCCTGGTATTTGCATCACCACTTAAAATGTTGCAAATGAATGTACAGAATCCAATATAGAAAAAAATTAAAACATAGTTTGAGAAAGGGGGTTAGATGTCTTCGTCAGCATTCTGCTGTTTAGAAATCCTTAACAGAACCCTTCACAATCATGTATTTGAATCACCAGACAAAGCTGCTTTTACCTGACTCCATACGCCTGAAACTGAGGATACTGCTCCTGATCACTAGCACAACACAGTTATTTGATTTATTACTTCTAATTACTTCTAATTCTTTAAAACATTCAAATTTATTTATTTTAGCTCTACTCATTACTTCCTTTTCAGAGTGACTGCAGAGATGTTCTATAATGCCTAGCAAATATTATGTTTTTAAGGACAAAATATTTTTAATTTTTGTGGAATCTGCAGTGACTGTCTGAGTGAGGAAGATATTCTCTGTCAGCTAGTTGGTAAAAGCTTCAACAAAATCAGCCGTGCTCTACCAAAGTGGTACAGAAAATGGTAAATGACACGGGATCTGAATGAAGTAATGCAATTTGAATATTTGGGGGGGGTATTTTTAATTTTTCATTGTTTGCTTAATGCCAAAAAATATTTTATTGAGCCGAACCTACATGATTGCATTTCCTTTGCTATTGCAACAATGACTGATGTCTGGGGCTACTCCATCTCAAGAAAATACTGGAGACATTCACTGTATCTCACAGGAAAATAAAGCTTGAAAATTAACTGCCACAATGTTATAAAGATTTGTCTGATTTTTTGAAAGAAATACAGTACTTATCAGCACTAAATCTGGTAAGCTATCGAAACCTGCATTGACACGATGGAAGCATAAGTTGAAGTCTTTGAGCCTTGTGTCTTGATTTCCATGTTCCTGTTTATTGTAGGTGTAGGAAATCAAGGTTCCTCTCTCATGTTAATTAATGTACCATGTTATCTAGTCTAGATTCAACACTTCTAAATGCAAAAACTTGGGTTGAAACTGGCATGTTACTTTGGGGAAAAAAAAAGACATTTTATCTTTAATCTGTTGCAATTAATTGTTTCACTAAAAAATTCCCACTAGTCATTTCAACTAGTGTACAGAAGATCCAGTTTTCAGTTGCTAGTTAATGTTGACTTAACTTGTCCTTTTGGCACAGTTCCTCAAAGAAGCAGTTGTGGCTGACTACATATTTACCATCTCCAATGACCAAATAGTATACACCTCTAAAACTCCTTTATTGTGCATGCAGATTTATTATCTTCCATTTTGTTATTTAACGGGATGAATACTTTAAAATAGCTACCAAGAATAAAAAAGAAATCACACAGTGGGCAAGTTGCTAGCCGAAGTTAGTTCATAATGTGAAAACACAATAGCTCAGTAGTTGTACATGGGGAAATAGTAATTTTTAAATGTAATAATTTTTAATGTAATTAAAACCCCAACAATTTAATTCTATAAATTTTCTTTTTAATCAAAAGCTGGGTTACCTTTTCCAAGAAATAATACAATTTTTTTGTGAAGTCATAAGGGCTAGAAAGTTACTCTTTATAATTCAAGCATTTTTAAAGTGCAAAGTGCCTGAATGCAAGACTGAAATAGCATGTCAAGATAAAAGGAAATGGTGAGCATTTTTCAACTTTTGCAGTAGAATATCTGTACTTAAAGAGGAGGTGGGAGAGAAGTTTCTTATGACTGAGTATTTCCAGAAAGTCATTAAGTAAAATGTGCCACAAAAACATGGTATAACAGAAATGGTATATTGACAAGGTGTTAATTCATTAGTATTCTCCATAAGCTCAAAGATATAAAGATATAAAATACATTGTCCAAGTTTCCTAATGCCTTCCTGGTAGGCTGGCAACAAGGAAGAGTCATTTCAGATGTACTCGTGAGTTAAAGGGTAACGTAAGGTACTGTAATACCTGAGTCCCTCTCTACTTTGCCAGAAACTAATGTTCTTTTAGTTGCCCATTGGCAGGCTCTGTCTTGACGTTTATAGGTGAGATTATTGTAGTGTAGAAAGAAGCAATTCCAGAGAGATTCCTGCTGTGCCTTGCTTCTTGTCATTGACAAGGCTACAGAAAACACCTGGGCTTACCTTTGTTGGTCCCTTTGCTGCCAAATATTTGTAATGCCTTGTAAAATTCTTCTACTGTCCGCTTTTTCCTCGGACTACATGGTCTTGATGGTGGCGAGATATAATGGAGCAGATCTGTTTAACTATGTCATTAGAGGATCAGGTAGGAAGGGGTAACTGTGACAAGGAGTTGGTCTTTGTGAAATCTCTCACCAGTTTGGATCTCACCAGACCCTCACAGGTGGAGATGTGGAACTCCATCCACACCAGTAGCATTCAGGTGTTAATAAAAATAAGCAATAAAATGACAAAGTATCAGCCCTCAGAGGCACTCTCAAATGTCAGATCATGCCTGTGATGCTGTAGATGCATCCCAGCAAATTCCCTTAGCAGGTGCTCTATGTCACTGATGCACATTCAGCAAAGCACTCGCCTTGGTACGAAAATCAGATTGAAATACCGGGATCTTAAAAGCTGCATATCAACATCTGGGATGTCTAATGGCTATTTTGTTATTTCTTAACTGTCTTGAGGCGTTTAAGTTTTCTGACCTTCCCCTTGCATCAGTAGCTCTCTCAGCTTCATTTCTTGTGAAATATTCAGTAGCTTGCCTTCTAAAGCTTTCCACCTCTTAATCCTCTTATTGTCTCTCTTGATATCAACCTTAGCTGCTGACATGACAGCTTTTTCCAATATGTATGTGAACTAAATGGTTTGGATAAAAGCCAAGGAACATCTTGCCTCTCGGAGAATTGTAGTAAACAGATATTGCATTAAGACCTTGCTATCCAGAGTAAAAAAAAAAAAAAAAAAAAAAGGCTTAGCAATAGCAAACTATTGCCTGAAAGACAACTTAATTCTATACAGCTTGTGAAGGACACACAGGGCTCACTGCTCTTGGTCAGTCCCATTTTCTGTGGGGTGGTCAGCACCGCTGAGCTTGCCGCAGATGGATACAAATGGCTTTGAAGTTCAAGTTACGCCTCTTCCATAGAGCGGCTTTATTCTGTTCCTGCAGATGACTTGCTAAAGTGAAAACTAAAGCTTTTTGCCTTTTTGTTTTGTTCTGGTTTTTTACAGTTGTTTTTTTTCTTTTAACCAAGACTTTTGTTCAGGAATCCCTTCCCTCTTGCAAGAGTCAGCCACAGGCAGTGGCATCGCTGGCCCCGGACAGTGGCCACCAGTTGCTGGCAGGGCCAGTGCCACCTCCCGGGGTGGTTTGATGTGCCAGATAGCCACGTGCGTGCTGAGGCTGTCTGCTTTCTCCTGCCATTGCCCCCGGCAAAGCTTGGCCAGTCCCCACTTGTACGCACAGTGTCGTCGGTTTACTGAGGACAGGTCCAGGATGGCACGCTTGGAAAGGAGCCCAACCTGTCCCTGCTGCTGCTTCCCTCTCCCTCAAAGGGGAGTGACCCCATCATCATATTGGGCTTTAAAGGAAGAAATAGTTTTCTTTTCCCCACTGTTTGTATTTCGGGAGCAGGGAAGGAAGGGGAGGGGGAGGTTGTCGTGATTGCTTGTGTGGGGGAGAGGCCTTCAGCTCCGACTCCCCTTGCTAACACGTTTTTTTAGTGTTGCCGTCTACACAACTCCTTAGAGGTGATGCTTTTCATAAGTCACAAAGGGATTTCTAAATTAAAATAATTTAAAATAGTTCTGTGGATTGCTGAGAATTTTAAGAGCTTTGAGGCCCTATACCAGTGCGTTTATGCAGTGCGGCACTAGCTAACAGCTCCTCCAAGCAGGCTGACATGGTCCCTGGGTGCCTGGGGGGCTGTGGTGAAGAAACAGCTTGTTCCTGGCATCCCACTGGCTTGGGGCATCTCAGTGTTGGGTTGGTGTTTCCAGATTCCTCGGGGCGGGGGCTGCTGCGGCACGGTGCCCATGTGTTTGCAGGAAGGGGAGAGCTTCTGCCCCTGTGGCATGAATCCAACAGTGCATCAGGAAAGGAGGGGAGAGAAAAACTGGATTAAGGCAGCCCAAAAGCTGGCTTGAGACAGGTTTTTGGTTGAATACGTTCTGCTTCTCTTCTCTGCAGATGTCACAAGGGAGCGCAGAGTCCTCTCTTTCAAAGGACAGTTCAATTAAACTTTCTTTTTAGAGATTGTATGAGTTAGAAAGATTCATTTTTCAACCTAAAGGTCCTGTCAGTGGCTTTGTAGTGTTTATTTTCAGAGACTTATGAGCAACCAGTCTTGACATATTCACTGGTAAGAACAGTGAGCCCCTTGATGGGGGAAGTGACACTAATTGCCCCAGGGAAGCATATGGAGAGTGTACTGGTCTGTGACCAGCTCTTCTATTTAACACTCCTGCCTGCACACTGTCTCAGGAGTTGAAAGCTCAGCTTTGGAAATGTCAGGTGATGACATTTTCATTTCCCTTTGAAAACTATCCCACAGTCAAATGGATCTTGCCTTTTAGGAAGCTTTTTTTTTTTCCTTATTTCTTTTTTTCCCCTAAACTGTCTTTATGCTTCAAATAGAAGGCATGCATAACTGCATGTTTTGCATTTGGGTGCAAAAGCGTATTTCTTGGCATTACTGACATCAGTAAGTACATTAATGTACTGTCAGTTCAGCTTCCTTGCAGAAAAAGGTTTTTGTTTCTTCAGGTGAGCTGTTTTCAACTGACCTTTCTATTCTCGGTCATTGATAGAAGAGGAATATCTGCTGCATAGAACTGAGCCTTCTCAAATTTGTTCTGGCAGTTGATCCTGCTAGGAACTGGAGTTGAGCTGGTCTAATTCCCCTAACAGCACCAGTTTCTGACAATAAAGATCCAACCATATTATTATTATTATTGTTATTGTTATTGTTTTTATTACATAGGAGACTTCTAAAATAAATCTTTTTCTAATGCTGTGATGTCTCAGAAGCTAGCCTTCAGCTGTGCTCCTCCCTTCTTCTTCCATGTGCGTTATTTGCTTCGCTTGCTGCCAGGAGCATCAGATGCAGCCTTGAACGAAGGCCAGCATTTGCATAGCTCTCTCATCAGGTTTGAAAGGGATGCCATGACAAGTTTCCTTTCTGCACAGCTTGGAGCAAAATGAAATATGCCCATATGTAGAACACAACTGCAGTAAACGGCAAAAAAACTGGAGTTAGACTAGCACATCAGAACATTTTATCAGCTCTCTTCTGTGCGGGTGAAGGAAAACTTATAACCAAAAGACTGTTAATTTCCTGACACATTCTTTTTTCCAGCGAGTGGAGGTGAGCTAAAAGGAAAATGTCTACTGTGCTTTTTGGACAATAGATGTGGCATGACCCCAAGGTAGTTATGTAAGTGCTGAACTGCATGGTTAAAGGGAATTTTCGTTAAACTAATGGAATACCATACATATAGAGTCATTTATCGTAAAAGGAAAAATATGCCTAGATCAATAAAAAACATTTGTACGTTATTTTATGAGAAGCAAAAATTAATATGAGGATGGAAGGTTTGCTTTTTGTTGTTTCTAAGATGACTATGCATTTTTTTTAAAGGAATAAAATGTGAAATTGATTTTTAGAGAAGCCTATCTGACTTGCTTTAAGCAGTAGCACCACCACATGTCAGGAAACAGCCAGAGGTCCAAAACACAGTATTAACACTTAATTCCGTGATTAGAAAAAACTCAGTAAAACCTGCTTTAAGAAAAATATCCAGTAGTTTTCATTAATTCTATAAAAGTAGGATTTTAGTCACAGTTTGCAAGTAGGACTCATTTTCCAGCTAAATATCCTTCCTACAATTCTTCTTCCATCTTTGCTCAGGTTTGGGGCATTTCTTATACCGTGCCTAAATTGTATAAGGTTGCGGAGAGTCCTCCCTGACTGCTGCATTGCTCTGTCTCCAGAATTCACATTTCATTACTTGTTTGCTGCAGCCCTTGCTGCGTTGTCCTTCAGGTTTATCAGTGCATGTTGGGATCCTCTGGCAGAAGAAGTAAGGTGAAAATCTAGCAGAAAAAATCACCATCTTGCTGATGTCCTGAAAACTGCTTTTCCCTTTAAATAACACATGTGTAAGAATTAAGTATTGGACTCTCATGCTTTCTTAGATAGGTAGTCACATTGAGAAATCAAAAGAGCATTTGAGAGCACTTTTTGCTCTGAATTCTCCAACTCCCTTGTGCTGTGTAGTTAGTGCCATGGAAAGTTGATCTACAGCAATGCAGTGAGAAGATCAAAAATAATAGTGGCACAGATAAGCATATATGACCTTTTGCTTTGAAGCAAATGAGGGAAGAAGCTTGGAAGGGATACTCATTCATTTTCTTAAAATATGTAGAACTTTAATTAGAACATGATTTAAGCATTAATTAATGTGCACTGGTTGTTACTGAGGTGTGGCTGGCACCTGAATTCCCAGTCCCTGTATTGTGCTTAAGCCACGTAAAGAATAACCATTGAAAGTCAGTTATGTGGACAAGGCCATTTATCCTCTAAACCTGATATTTTAAAGAAAACTCATATCAATGCCATCTGCTTGTGAGAAAAGAGTCAACATAAGCTCACATTGCTGCATAGTATATTTTTCTACATGGTCCCACACAGACAGTTTCCTAAAAATTCTTTCTTACAAATGACTGTCATGGTGGTAACTTTCATTGGTTTGGAGACTCTGTGGTAAAAATTTGCATAATTTTGCCATTGTGTTTTGCAAGTTGACATATGGATAGCATTAAAGCGTTCTGGTACGACATTGCTCTCGTTCATAGCTTGCTCCTCTCCAGGGAAGAAGCTAGATGCTGTTGTAGTGAGGAGTCCTTAGCTGTCTAAAAAGTGTTTTCTGGCTTTCTCTTGCTGTGTCTTTATTTATGTATTTCTTTTTAAGACAGCATTTGCCCTTTTTCAAGTAGTCAAATAGCCTTGTAATCAAAAAGGTGTCATTGTCATCTGATATCTCGGTTGTTTCGTGCCTCTGCCAAGTAGATAATGCAAAGTCTGTATCCTGGTATCTTTAAGTTTGACGCAGGCTGAAAATATGCTGTTCCCAAAATGGGGTTGCCAGGTATTCTTGCAAGACAGCTCTTCGTATTTAAGCTTTTGAAAGACATCAAGCATATGGATCTTCCTGAGAAACAGAGCTCTTGATTAGCTTCAGCAGGTATCAGTACCTACTAGATCTGCTGACTCCGCACGTTTGCATGCATTTTGCGATAGGGCAGTGAATCCCAGTCTGGTGTCTGATGTGGCCAGTCAGCTGACTGATCCCAGTTATGAGAAGCCACTTGCTGTTAATGGTGTTTCTCATTACGTTAGAAATGGGAAAATTGCCCTTACCTCTTCTGAATACTGAAGACCCCTATAGTCATGCTCCTGAAGTATCCAGAGCATTGTATCAAATGTGATGCAAATATTGGCTAATTTGTAAATAAAGCTTAATATTTATAGTTTGATATGAGTAGAGAGTGGATCAAGCTATTGGAGCATGGTTTCTTGTCTCCAAAATCCGTCTCTGGCTTCTGCCAGTGACTCGAGCCTGGTTTCAGGACAGGGAGAGGCGTGTGTGTGTCAGCTGTACCGAGTTTGCTGAGGAGGGGAAAATGTGTTAGATGCCTACCAAGCTGAAGAGATAATAATATACACTCGAGTTCTGGTAACAGCTTTGTTCTGAAGTATCATGAATTATAATACCACTAAGAAAAACACTGTATGTTTTTGAAACTGTGTATTGCACAATTTAGGGTATTACCTAATGAACGCCTCATAGGCACAATTCAGTAAATGAAAAGCCTGCTTGTGTTTCAGAGGAAGCAAATGATTTCATTTACTCTGGAATGTTTTCTAAATGGAGTTGAGGCTCCAAGATTATTAGATACTGGCAACAGATGAAGTTCAGGGATTTCATTTTAAATCATAGGCTTATAACCAGTTGTGTCTGATTTTAAAAAGTTGTTCATTTAATGACAAGTTCCAAAAACCAGGCGGAATAAAGTTATATGACCATGAGTAATGAAAAGCTAATGAGTTATCTAACTCACTGTTTAGATTACAGTTGTTGCTAATAAGGCAGATGAAGCTCTGGAATACTTATTTTCTGGTTATCTCTAAGGAATATTTCAGAAATGTTTTTTTTTTTTTATTATCCTGCCTCCTATTGTCTCAAAGGTTTTCAGAAGAATGCTGCCAGTTGTTACTCATATTCTTGCTTCATATGGATGCAGTTTCTAACTGATCTAGCTAGGATAAACAGACAACTTCCTTGGTACATAAATTCCACAGGACTAAAAAACTGAACTGGGACTAAAATGGTTGTTCCCTTCTCCACAAACTTTGTTTATCCTCAAATTATCATGAGCACAACAGCACTAGTACTGCAAATTTAACCTGAGCATGTTAGAACAGGGGCACCAGACGTGTTTCCATCTTTTTGAAACAGAGTAGCATCTTGACAACAAGCTTTTGAGAGTAATTAGCTCTTTCCTAATTTTATTGCATGCGAATAGGAAAAGATTTCATATTATTCACTGAAAAAGAAAAGGCAATGACATAAGCACTTAAATGTTTTCTCAGAAAGGATGTCTTAATGAGGTAGTTTGTTTTTCTTTAGTTGTCAGACAAGCAGTTTGGGTAAAGCTTTCAGTTAACTATCTCTTCCACCTGAACAAATTTAAAACCCATGGATATTTAAGTGAGTGATGTTTCTAAATCAACTGTTTATATTGTTTTGAATAACTTGTATAAAAACATCCTTGGGGAAAGTGAAAATTGTCTTTTTCTTTTCTTTAGAAAGGATGCCTATGATCTTGATCCAGAAATCACCACCTGTGTTTCCTAAGTCTGCTTTGCTACAGAAAGGTAAGTTTGTCATGTGGAAGGACTTGCTAACAGCTGAAAAGTAAGAAGATACCTCACTGTCAGCCATGCCTCGTGCTGCCTGATGTCCCACGGTGAGCTGCAGGTCCCACCTGAGCCTCCCATTTCCCCCGCTCCTCCTGCCCCTCTGCCCAGACTGGACGGTGTCAGGGAGAAGCCACGTGCAGTCCTCCTTTACGGGGTGAGCAAAGAGCTTCACGGAGCAGGGACAAAATAACCCATTTCTTGTGCAACCCAACACAACTTTTCTAGAGAAACGGCCCATTGTTTTTCCTCATTAAGGGCTGTAAAGCTGATTCACTACAGTAAGCCTCATACAGTTGGCAGGTTAAGCAACAACATGAGAGCTGAAAAATGTGGAAAAAAATGTGGAATTGAAAGAATGAGTAAGAAAAGGAGAGGAAAGAGGAAGCCACACAGTAAGAACTGTCATAATGAAGCATCTAACTCATAAACCTTCATTTGAGAACCTAAACAATTAGTAACACAGCAAGTAATAGTCAGAGTGACCAGAGAGTGTGTGGTCTTTTGGCGTCGGGGTCAGTGCTCTCATTAATAACCTTTCTTGCTCAAAGGTTGGCTGATGCTCTGCTGTTTGAGGAGGGAGAAACAAATGGAGTAAACAGGCTGTGCCTGACCTTTGTGCACAAGAAAAGAGAGAGGGAAAGGTAGATTTATACTACAGTAGAGTTGTACTCTTACACTTTCACAAGAAGTTTTTTGTGCCCCTGGCAAGCCAGGAGAGTGTGGGTTTCTCCGTGGCTAAAGAAAAATGCCCCAGTGAAAACACCTGAGGATCAGAAGTCTGACAAAGAATTTGATCTCTCCGTAGATGAGACTCAGTGTTGATTTAAATCCTAGCAGTTCGTATGCCAGTGTGTTTAAAGGTCTGTGAATAAATAGTGGCCAACAACAACTGATGGATATTTTCTCATACCCAGGCCTCAAGTAAGAAACACAAGAAATTTTCAGTATATGCTCTCTGTGCTGTAAATGTAGCTTGTATCTGCTGAGGAGAGATGTGATCACAGCACGACAATAAAAAAAGTGCAAGCATCTTCGTGCCATAAGTATAAAAAAAATAAAACCTTCAAAAACATTCCAGGTGTGTTAGGGGGAAACAACCACAAGCCAGAAACCCCAAAATAAACATCATATCTCTGTAAAACAGTTACCAGGGATGGGAAACTGTGACTGCAGAGGAACAGTTTCTCTTTAGTGGTTCCTTGTCTGCCCTGCTGCATTTCACGTGTTGCAATACACCAAAGCACGGACTTGAATTTCAGATGTGCTTTTTATGTGTTTCTGTGTTGCTTCTGGTAGCTTTCCTCTTCCAAATATATAATTCAATAATAAGGTTATTGATATAATAATCTCTCATGATAGAGGACTGTGGACAGCAGCAAGTCTGATCTGGGGTGTTCTGTGAAATTTTGTTTTATTAATAATCATAATAACAGCTCATGATGACAGCACTGAATGCCAAACAAAGATAAGGAACATTGTATCAGTTCCATTTGTGATTGATATTTTTCTGGAAGCATGCTGCAGTTTTCTTCTGTTTCTCGTAAGAAAAAAAGGTTGCTTTTGTTGGAAAAGTAAATTATCTTCCTCAGCTGTTTGTTTAGTCATTTCTCCTTAAGGTTATGAAGCAGTGCAGCTGTTTCAAGCATTCCAGATCTCCTTATCTTAGATAATGATTTACTTATTTTGAGAATTTGGTAGTGAAGGCCAAATAGCGCTTGAGTACACCATGAATGTTAATAGAACCTTCCAAGACAGCATCTCTGTGAGAAGTACAGTGCTGTCAGCTGATCTTTAGTCATGCACTTGATCTCTTTCTGACAGTCATGCAATGAATGTGTGGTAGAGAATGCATCTAAAGCCAGTTCTTTAGGCTGCAAGATTATGACAGCAAAATAGTTAGGGCATTTCACTACAGGTTTATAGCTGATTTCCATAGATTGCTAGCTGGGTGATCAGCCATTTTTGCTACCTTTTTCAGATGTAGTCCTTGAAAAGATCTCTGCACAAAGAGTAGACGCAGCATACGTTTCAGAACTATTGATCCCAGGTCTTGGAAATAAAATTAAAACGAACTGTTAGCAGATTCTCCTATGGTTTTAATTTCCCTAACAAAAACTCATTACACTTGGCACTCTTCTCACCCTTTCTTTTGAGAGGCTAATTATCTCAAGGATAATTCTTTCACTTATGATTTCTCAAAGAAATCAAAAGTCCAAGAGTAAAAACATTTCTGTCCTATTCTTAAAAAAATAGTGCAGGAATTATACTTTTTATTATTTTAGTTAGTTGTCCTGATGTTTTTGGGGTGATCAAGTACCAGAGAACCTATCACAGGTTATGATGTCTCTATGCGTTGTGGAGGTACCACTCACTTCAGAATACTGTCTTTTAAATACTGAGACTGAATTGAGGCAATGCTTTGGTGCCTTCTATGGTGTAAATAGTAAGTACACAAAGCTACCATTTTAATGGTGATAGTTTTGTAATGATCTTAAAATGTCATTTATGTGCAGCTATGCTAATGTGCAGCAACAAGGAATTATCATTTGGGACACCATGTAGTCATTGTTTTTTACAGAGTCCAGTTGCTTAAATTTCTCTTTGGCCAGGTTTAACGTTGTTAAAATACTTCAGCCAAAAGCCATGCCAAGTGACTCAGGCTATTACAACAGAAATCAGCCAGACCTACTATATTTTGAAAAGAATCCATGTAGATTCTATGTAGACAATTTTTTGTCCTTCACCTGCCTTTGGGAGTGGCCTTTTTTTAGTGTCTTTACAGAGCCTAACACATGATGCAAGAACCTTTGTTTTTAGCTTGTGCCTTACACATGACAGAGGTGCTTGGTTTGGTTTTCCTCCCCTTTACAGTTCTGACTTTACAAACACTTTGAAGTTCTCCATCATTTCCCTCAGTTCCCCCTCTCTTTCTCTTGGCCTGAATCAGCACAGGGCGTTATCCTAGTCATGATGGTCCAGGTATCTAAAAGAGGCAAGATTTAGAAAGAGAGATCGGAGTGCATCCCCCCCACCCAACTCTACTTCCTGCAGCAGGTCCAGTGAACATGAATTTCCACCACTGGTGGTATTTCCTGGTAGGACTAGGACCTAAAACTACGAGCTTTAATTCCATAGTTTTGTCTGAAGTGAAGTAGACCTCAGAAAATAATAGCCCTGTTTGTGCGTGTTTGAAAAATGAATATTTTTCTCTAGGAACTTTAATTTTTATTTATTACTTAAAACTTAAGGACAATGGAGAGCCCAGCTCTATACAGAAACACTTTGAATGCTGGGCTGCTGGACAGGTGACATGGCTTCATTGGGCTACTGGGATAATTTCTTTAGCAGACACAGCAGGAGAAGGGTCTGTTATTATGGCAAGCTAATAACACATTTGGAGGTGAAAAATAGCATGGAAATGATTGTGCTCTATTTTAAAAAAAAGGAATATGGGAAGGCATCAACAAGGCTTGGTTGTGGAAATGAAATGGGACAGCATTATGACAATATTCAGTCATTTTTCAATGAGGTTGGATAAACAGTACAGAAAATGTTTAAAAAATATTAAAAAAAAGAAACCTACTGCCTGTGTTAGCTAGGAATTTTTGACAAGAACTACCTAGGAGGGAAAAAAAAGGCCAATTCAGCTCTTAAAAAGGAGGAAGCCCCACTGGAAATAGGGGATGTTTTATTTAGTGAATAATCTGTATTTATTCGGGGTTTTGACTTAGCAGTATTTTTGTGTCTTCAGTATAGACCCATAAGAACTGTAGTTTCAGTTAGTTTTTGTAAATCATCGTTAACACACTACCACATGCATCATCCAGTGATGCTTTTAGAAGAAAGTTCAAAGTTGCTGGGATTTTTTTTTCTTTCACTTTCTTGACATTTAGCTAGGGAGAATGTCAGACATGATAATAAATCCTGATTCTGAATTTTTAGAAGGAATGTCTTAGAAATCTTGATCCTACAGGGAGCAGAAATGGACTAAACAGAAAGGAGGTACCTGGTGGCCAAGGGAAGATGTGAAAAAATAAAAAGAGCGGAGGTTATGAAAGATGAATCCTACAGAAAAGCTGTGGCAGCTGGCGGCGTTCCCTGAGCACACTGTCTCCACTTCTCATCTCCCATGCTTTGGTGCAGATTTCAGCAGCAAGCGCTAGCGAGCACAAAGCACGGGGAGAAAAGGGGGGCTGAGTCTTTGGTCCTGGAGCAGAGCTCCCTGCAAACAGGAGAAGGAAGAGCAGACTGCGAAGCTACGCTCAGCGGGCGGGAAACACAACAGACGTTGTCCTTCGTGGTGAGAGTCTTCCAAAGGCTTTGGCTAAAAAATATGGCCAGGAAAGGAAAGAGCTAACAAAGCAACATAAGCAGGGCAGAGGAGCAAAGCTACCTCTGTCTCTCCCAGCAACTCAGGCTTGATTCCACCTTGCTCTTCGCTACGAATCTTTTCACGCAGGACAGCGGTTCCTGGTCCGTGATTTAGTAATTCTGTGGGACAACCACGCCTTGGGCCTACCCTTGTGTGTCATTAAATCCCACCGACTGGTAAATTTTCATCCTGTGTGGCCCCTGTATTCCATTATAAATCTTGTTTCTAGCCAAGTACAGTGAGTTTTTAGTTTTGTTAGATTCAAGTCTAGTGAAAATGCTCACTCTGAAGCTTCCTTGCAAGGATCTGACAAACTTGCTCCAAAGAAAATCCACAAAATCCTCTAATTTTCTACAAAGCATTTGGAGAGCATCCAGGACGCTTTAGTTGTGTGCTCTTTGCTTATTATGTGACTAATATTCTCCATATAATAGAGTTTTCACTTTGTGATCTGCAAATAAACTCATTTACATGTCAAATATTTCAGCCTTCCAGGATGACAATTGCTGGAAGACTATGTAGCTGTTATTGTGTTTTGACCCATGGATGAGAATATTTCTTCAAGCTGAGAAGGCAGAGGCAAACCACATGCCTTTTTTTTTTTTTTCCTCTAGACCCAGGTGAGCAGATTTGCATTATTGTTACACCCTTAGATATTTTAATTTTCAAACCAACACACTTGAAAGCTTAAATAACCTTTTTGTCATGGTGGGAAATTGACTTAGATGGCAGGGTGACTTGTCATTTAAGCAAAGTTCAAATCGCATTGGCAGGCAAGTCTGCTTAAGTGTAACCATCTGTGACAAAAAAACTTGGCAGTCACTGCAACCTAACGCAGCAAACACAGTACAAAATATAATCACCTTAAGAGGTACTTTTGGGTTTTTTTTCCTGAGTGTCTCCAAAGTGTATAAAAGTTGCAATATAAGATTATATGTCATTTATGCAGCTCTTTTATGAGGGACCCTTAATCTTTTAACACATCATTTACACAGAATTGCTTCTGAAGTAAATCTCTCCGTGCCTAATTAGTGGACAAATTCCCACTCCTGTTGGGACCTGATCCAGCTCTCTCAGATATCAGCATAGAGAGACTCTAAGTGTACAAGCTGAAGCAATCCATTATTTAGCAGCTAAGTTGTTAACACAGGTTCTTTATGGAAAGATTGATCGTTGGCCCTATCTGTTTGTAGCACAGGTGATAATATATAAAATGCTGCTGAGTCTTTTTGTAGGTGAGGTAGGGGTACAAGGGCTCTGCTAAAGCATACTTCCAGTGTGCGAAATGCAGCTCATCTGAATAAAGATACTGGAATTTCAAAACCCAGACAACTGGCACAGAGCGGTCCTGGGTTTTCTGGGAGTTCAGCATATGTCACATAGATTTTGGTCTGGCACACAAAAAAAGTTATATGGGTTCATCTTGCTTTACAGCCTGTGGCTGTGGCAGATAGATGCTGGTGCCACAGCTTCTGTAAGAGCTTTAAGCGAGTCCTTAGGAAGACTTGCTTCCAGTCCTCTTAAGCTGTTGGCACTGATGAATTACAAGTTTTGGCATGCTGTTCCCTGGTTGATGTTTCTTGTGTGACAAGACTTGATTTTTCTTTTTTTCTCTGGTTTGTCATTTTTATCAGGTTTAATCTTACTGCTGTTTTGGTGCATGTTTTCTCATATCCTTCGTAGCTGTGGAGTCCAAAAGTAGATTTTTCAGAAGTGCTTAACCTTGACCTTATTTCTGTCTGCTCAAGTTAATAGCATTTGGCCAGCGGAGTGCTCTTTCCCTGTCCATTGCTTGTAATCTGCTTGTTTGCTGCAGGGTGAGGTGCAGATTGTACCTGTCATACACACAGCTGGATGTCATAAATGATTCACACCTATTTTCAAACAAGTTCACTTTTTCAGAAAAATCCTTGTAGTAGGTGTTTTTAAACTCAGCAAGCTGATGAGCCCAACAATGTAAATAGGAAAGGACCAAGGGTCTGTTGTGTGTTTTGGATGATGACCTTACCCATCTTTGAAACAAAATTTTAATCACAGAATCAGCTACTTCAGCTCAAACTTCTGAAACTGGATCACAAACTTGTGGCTTTCCTTTTTTTGTCTTAGGCTTGCCCAGTGGCTGTCTTATCCTGCCACAAGGAATTCTTGCTCTGTGCCTTTATTTTTATATCCTGCTGAGCTTGACTAAGGGCTCTTTTAAGGAATTCTCTTGCTTTAAATATCTATATTAAAATGTTTGGGTTTACGATAATAATTTTCTTTCCAGCACTGTTAGCATTTCTCCTACTTCTTTTTCTAATTGAGATAACTGCTCATTTATGATAACTGCTCAACAATTATAAAGTAACTGTTCTGCTAGGCAAAGTTTTCCAATCTGAGCTATAAACAATTTGTTCAGTCGCTACAGTTGTTTGGGCAAATTCATTATCTATCCAAGTCTTTGTGTGAATTTTGTAAACATTCAAGCTGAAATAGACATCTAAAGTCAACTGCTGAGCCCAGTAGAAAGCAGCATACATAAAGCTCGAAAGGCACACCTGGTAGGGGGAGAGATAGCAAAGTGTGGGTGACATCTTGTAAAATGCTGAGTGCAAAGTTAAGAGGAATAGAGAGATACGCTAAAGAGTGCTGGCTTGAAGAAAGTGAATGTTGAAGAGTTGTGGTATTAACATAGTGAAATCTTTAGCTTCTGCCCTGAGGAGTTGCTTCTCATTGCTTGAAGCCTCAAGGTGGCTGCCTGTTAAGTAGTGTCAAGAAATGAGTCGCTGCAGGTTTCCTGTTTTGAATTGGAAAGCACTTTGGATCAGAAAGGACTGCAGGAACCTAAGCCTTTCGGTTTCTCCAGCAAAAACCAAGTTAACTGGTATCTTCTAAATGACCTCTGAAAGTCACTTGTAATTCTTCAGCGTTCAGGCTGGAGAGCCTGTGGGACACGGTGCTGCTGCAACAGCACTGCGGCATGCGCTGCTTTGTGATTAGAGTGTCCTGTAACAATAATCTTCCAGTGCCACCCTCGCTGCAGATGCTAGATAAATACTAAAATCATTTTTGAAGGTCCAAAAATTATCATTCCTTCTGAAAAGAAACCGGCTATTCTTTTGTTCTAAACATGTGGTTTAGTGACAATATTCACTTTTTCCATCATTTCTGGAGTCTCATCTCTTTCTAGCGTTATATTCATTTCATTTGCATGTCCCTTTTTTGTTCAATCACTTTTAAATATTAAGCCCATTATCTTGGTTCTCAGTCATATTTAATGGACTTTTCTGTGATTGGTTCTATTTTAAGTACTGATTGCCAGTTCTCTTTGTTAATGTATTGTATTTGCTCTTCCTCGTTTTTCCTGTGAAATCAGAATCTCTTCACATCTTATAATGTGCTGCCACATTCTCACATTTGTTACAAATTGAGAAAGAGATATTAGAATGAAAGGAAGCCTAATCAACTCCATATATTACCTCTCTCACCCGAGAGATCAGAGCTTGGTTCAGTTGGTGTTTACCTGCTCCTTTTTGTTCCCTCCACCAATGTGTGCTATTTCAAAATCTCTATTTAGTTGGGGAAGGCAGCTGTAAGGCAAAGAAAGATCAATCCAATTGATTTTTGATACTGTTGCCTTTAATTTGTAAATAGTTTTCATAACTTTATCAGTAGTGGAAATGTCACAGAGTCACTTTTGTTGTTTGTGTAAGCTAAAACCTGTCTGCTCTCCATGTCCTTCAGCTCCTCCACAAAACACGTCAGTTCAGAAGAGCTCATGCTGAATGTTGCCGTTATCACTGTTCAACAACCCTAATACAGATGTTTGGTTTCCTTGCTTTTATATCTCTTTTTCTTCATTGTCTGAGCCCATAAGAATCAAAGATGGAAAGGGGTTGTTTATGTTATAAATTTCCAGTTTATAAGTCTTGTCTCTCTGTGTAGATGGAAACTGCCATCTTCATCCATTCTTGGCTGTTTCAGGGCTGGCTCCTTATCAGCTACCTTCCCCCCACACCTGCCTTTCCTGCTGGCTTGGGATCCACGTCTGCACTTCAGACTGTGTTTGTGAAGAAAATTCCTTTACGCAGACAAGTGGCAAGCAAAACACGCTATATGCAGGACCAAGATGTGCACAATTGAGTCTACCTTTCAAAGAGTCTGACTCCACATTCCCTACCTACTGATTTAAATGTTTTCTTTTTAGCTCTCATTTCTCCAGCACTTAGGTTGTTTAATTACAGCATGAAAACATTAGGCATATGTTCAAGTTCCAGTTATTATCAGTGTCATTTCTTGTTTGGTTTATGCTCCATACAGGTTCTTTTTTTTTAATTATAATTCTGTTGTGGCATTCCAGGTTCTGTATGTTTCACATTACACTGTCGCCAGTGCTCTGTGGGTGTTTGGACTCTGGTAATCCTCTGGACTAAATGCTTCATCATTCACCTATTATATCTGTCATATTGTTGAACACTCCATTGCTTCAGGTGCAATATTTAGATCTGCTGGCTTTCAGACTCAGAGAGCACTGTTTCAGCTCATTGTAAAAATCTTTCAGGTGGCGTGAAAGATTTATGCTATTGGTACTCTTCCTATTCTGCTTTGTTGCCACATTCCTTTGTGCTTTTCTTAGTAAGTGTTAAGCACTATTTATTGATTAAGAGGTTTCGCTTCAGCATCCTTCAGTTATTTCTCCCCTGTCAGCATGGTCCCAACATGTAGGAAATACTTGGCTGATCTGCTGTTGTCTTAAAGGTTTCTGCAATAACCAGAATTTCTGGCTCTGAGCCACTCTTTGAACCCACAAGGCGTATATATGAGACCAGCATTCATTCAAATAGTGTATTTGACTCACACTGCCATCAGATTAAAGAGTAGAGTCTATCTGCTAAAACTGTAGCTACATGATTATATTTCTTTACAAGATTGATTTTTTTTTTAACCTCCCAGATATCCCTCCAGTTTAAAGTGAACTTCACACTGACCAGCCTTTTCTATAGTTTTTGTCATACACCAAAAATGGCACTAAAGGGCTGCAAAATGTTTGTTCAATTCATGGTCCTTGAATACACAGAGCATCTGTTGCTTCATCAAAACCACTGGGGTGGCAGCACACTTCTGAAGTGAAGGCTGTGCATACAAAACTTGACTTTCGTGCTAGCCAATGACTGTAAGTAAACGCAGAAATGAACCCATTACAATTCATGCGAGTTTCAAAAACAGGCTGCTGCTTCTAACGGGGCAAGTTGATTGCCTCCCACTTCTTCAGTGTGGCTTACTGTATCTGACACTACCTGATCTTGAGCAGGAGTGCAAGTGCTGATCAGATGGTTGTGTCAAAACCAAAAAAAACCTGTTTCGGGGTCTGCACAGATCCTCAGTTGCTCCAGTTCATTACAGTGACTAATTATACCCCTTCAATCCTTTCTTCTTGGTTCAGTAGGTGGAGCTGTAACATCTGTTTAAATTTTCCCTTGGCCAAGATGTACCATCGCAGGTGCACTGACAAGTATAACTTTGGGTTCCCAGCACCGCACATATTTATCCTTTTTGTCCGAGTTGCCATTTTGCATCATTTTGAAATTGCACATAAAACGGAACCTCAAGTTCTGGGCTCAATCTGCTAGTTGGGAAAAGCAATCAGTCTCTGTTTCTAATATGCAGTCTTCAGATCCTGGATGGCTGTTTTCTACTGTCCAAAAGAACACAAAACACGCTTAGGTTCAATTTTAAAATTTTGGGCTTTGGGAAAAAATAATCTCTAATTTAGTACATTTTGCTTATTTTGCTAGTTTCTGGTTTGAAACAGACTCTTTGGAGCAATCAATGATTCATGAAATCATCTCGTTAATTGTTTTCAATTTTAGAATCATATCAAATCTACTGGCAATTGTTAGGTTTTGTGTTCATGAGTAGTTTACACTTCATAGTGTCAATGAAAGCTTTTTAAATAACAGGACACTATTACATAAATGGACATTTCCGATAATTTTTGCAAAATTGCTCTTAAAAATTCAGTGCAAGTGAAAAAAAAAAAAGAGCCTGGTAATGAGACTAATTCACTCTTCAAATGTTACAGCATTCGTCCCATCATCTCAAATTATTCTTAATTCTAAGAACCCTTTCCCATCTCAATTTTCTCTGGAAAGCTTTCTGTAAAAGCAATGAGAGTATCCAAATTAATTTTAAAGATCACAAAGTTGTTATTTCCTTTTAGAGGAAGAGCTGTCTTGTACTGATCTCCTGTATGCAAAATTATCTTAATGATATCTCCTTTCATCTTAGTATTCTCCCTTGAGCAGTTTGAGTGCTTTCTGGTTCTCTTTGGTTGCAGCTAAATATTTCAAGCAGGCGTCAGAAACATTGCAGATTTTGGCTTGTCTCCTTTTAGTTCCAGGAGCTTCTTTGATGGGGGCTGGTGACATCTTTTCGTGATCCACAATATAAACCGGCAGTTCCCAACCTTTTTCTTTACATTTTACTTTTGGTAGGAGTTTGTAATAACCATGACTTTCTCCTTTTCTGCCGCTTCGCCGCCACTGCCCGTGCACTCTCCCGTCCCTAGACGCACAGCGAGACTACTGCACTGAGGGTCTCCAGCCTTAGTCCTTCATCCTTGCCCGGTCCCTTGGGCACACTGGGCTTCCCAGGGGCAGAAGGGATTTAAGAGGGCAGGTCAGAGGGACGGAGAAAGGAGGATCCATTTGCAGCATTAGTGCCTCTCTTGGCTAGCCTGTTTTGCCACCTCTACAGTTAATACACCCGGCGGCTTGTGTCCTGCTCAGCAGTTGACCTTATACATTGACATGTCTCTTGGCTAAGGTGTGTACCAGCTAGAAACCACTAGTATAAACAAGGATGAGAAAAGAGCCAGTCTTTTAAAAAATACCTGCTTTTTCTTGTTAGCTGTTGTACAAGCTTTTCCACGATCTCTAACAATCTGCAATTGTATATTCACTTTCAGCTTGAAATATAGCTGTCCCATTTGGAAAATGTTATTATCAACACTGGTGTTATCCAAGAGACTTCATTTGTCTAATCAGTTGAGTTGTCAGGTTGAGTTAGCAGATCCATTTGTATGAATCAAAGGGCAGCCTGTGGCTGTGGTGTATTTGTTTATGATATTTGATAGGTATGCGTGCTGGATAGCTTGGACGCAGCCATTACGATTCCTTTGCTATAGTCGCATGCAATTCAAAACGAAATAAGTCATCCTTTTGAAAACAGTACTGCAAAGGTGAGAAGAAACACATGGATTCCACATTGGCTTTGGGTGGCAGATTGTTTTTTGAGAAACTTGTTTAACATTATAGCTAGAGGGTGCTGTGCATTGCAGAGCCATGTGTTATTGCTTCGTCAGAAGGTAAATTAGTCAAAACTGTAGTAATCCGTTACACAGCACTTAATGTATTAAGAAACATTGTATGTGCTTCTAATTGTGTTGAGGGGTGTGTAAAAGCCATCCTTTGAAGAAAAGGTTATAGTGATTTGCTGTACTCCTTCATAGCATGCACCCCTTCATCTCAATCATCATTAAAAAAGGCTACAGTAAGTGAAGTTAAAAGGCAAAATCATAGCTGAAGATTGGTATGCAGTATCAACCTGTTGGCACTGTTTTGCTGCATTGTGTGCATGCTCATATTGCTGTTTAGTACGTAGTTGTGGTTTACAAAGGCTAACTAAGCTTATTTGCCAATAAAAATCAGTAGTATTTTATTGCATAACTTTACACTTTGTTCATAAACCTTCTCTATACTTGCAGACTCTCAAGACTTTAAAAACAGCATCAATACTGATGAGTGATCACTATTTAGAGATACCTTATTTTAAAGAAGAATCTTGCTTAGCAAGCAAGACTGTAGTGATTGCTTCTGGTACTGGTAAGTGCAAGAGGAGTAGGGAGAGAGTGGTTCAGGGTAACATATAAACAGCAGAATGAAAATTTACTAAATATATTAGTTTGTTAATGCATACAGTTCTTCTGTATATCTTCAGTTAAAAAAAACATATGCAAGCTTTCTAATTTGATCAACTGATTTCTCCATGGCAATGAGCCTGAATTTTAACAGCAGCAGTGAAAAACTGCTTTAAAATAAGGAAATTCTCCTTTCTGTGAAAGAATGTTTATTTCCTTCTCTCTTTCCCCATCCCTCTAAAAAAACAAAGAAAAGAAAAGAAAAAAAAAAAAAAACGAAACCCTCTCCTCCAAATGCAAGTGTACTAATTGCAAACATGTTATTACTGCAAAATTGTAGCAAAGAATTGAATTTCAAGTTTCCTAGAAGAGAGAATTGTAACGCAATTATTCTAAAGCAAACCAAATTACATTTTAGTTATTCCCTGGCCGTCTGGAAGCTATGAAATCCTGTCTCTGGGAGGCAGCCGCCTTTTCATCTGCACATCTTCAAGCCTGCCATCCCATCCCCCTGCACTTCCCATCTTGCTTTTGTCAAAAAGAGTCAGCAGTCAGCATGCTCCTAAGGAATATTTTGGGTTTGTTGAACAAGTATTTTCTGGTTGTTGCAGGTTGCCTTATTCGCTACTCTTCCTGCATCTCTAGGTCCGTAACTGAACTGCATTTTCTCACTCAAAATGGGCTTATTGTGAGCGGTCTTGTAACATGAGTGGGTGAATATACGGCTCAGTCCAATAAACCTCTGAATAATTGTTGTCAGGGTTGCGCATATGACTGAGGCTCTGAGGGTGAGCTCTCCCAGGTGATGATGCTCCTGCCTCCCCCAGCCCTGTGCCATCCACAGTGGCTGTAGCCACATTCAACCCCAGGCAGCTCCCACTGAAAAGGGACCTCCAGGCGGTTTAGCAAGCGCTACTTGTTACTGTGAAGGCCTGGAGGTGGAAAAGCACTCAGCATCTCAGAGATACAAAATTAATGATTTTTAAATCTAACATGCCCGAGTTGTCATGACAATTATCAAATGAATGTTCTTATTTCCTGTAGAGGTGTATTTTATAATACTCTAAGCCACACTTTAAGTGACTACTTCGTGCAGGCTGTCTAGGCGAACAAGCTGTAAAAGAAGCTAAGTGCCAATTAAAGCATTCGGAAGAAGCTCTCTTGCATGAACTTGGCAAGGCACTGTAGCATAAATAATATCTCTTATACAAATTCTGAAATGTTGCCTTTCATTTCCAATATGCTACAGCAACACCTGGTTTATAGGACCCAGGGTATTCCTGTGGAAAATCAACAATGGCGTGCTTTTGGAAAACTACCCAGTTTGTTTTTAATGTAATTGTTCCAAACCCTGTTAGGAACAAACTGAATGAAAGGGTTTTGAAATTTATCCCACTGGTAGCATTAAACGATAGAGAAGATCAACAGAACAGTTTGCTGTTAATTACATATTTACTGTTACCAAGGAGGAAGTATTTAGTAGCTTTGGGATCAAATTCTATCATTCCTCCCAAGATAAGCTTTTAAGCAATTGGGCTGATTATATTTCCTTAAGTTTACATGTACTGCATTTTTTATATTCCCTTATGTTTAAATCAGTTGTACTGTGGGAGACAACAAATAAATGTTTTTTCCTATTTACTTCTTTCCACAGTCTTCTGTCTCTTTGCATGCACACAGATTCGAATTCTCTCTGTAGTTTCTCCAGGGGGTGATAACAGCAAGGTTTCTCCCCTCTGGAAACATATACGACTTTGCTGAATTCATAAAAACATGGAAGAGGAGAACCAGCAGCAGATGCAGGTAGGTAAACCATTGCTAATCACTGAACCTAAATTACTTTCTAAATTGTTATTTTGACAGTGTTCACACTTTCTAGTATTTGGAAGGAGCCTGCCATTTCTAACTATGTTTCAACGTTCATTTTATTTTTATTTGTCAAAGCCATTGGTTTTGTTTCTTCATTTTTCTTATCTCACAGGACTGTTTTTGCTTTTTATTTTGCCTCTGTGGAAAGTAAATTCCTTCAAGAGGCCAGCATCAGGGTATCCTGCTGTTGCCTTCAGCTCCATCTTCTCTACTGAACAGTGGGAGCAAAGGCTTACCGGCCTTTTAAACTTACTCAGATTCAGTTTCCAGTGTGCAAACATTAAGTGGAAGCACCAAGTCAGCTTTCAGAATAAGGGATAGCTTTGCGAGCAGCATGAGATCCAGACCATTTTCTCTTTTACAGGAGGATGTAACTTGCTCTGTTTTACCTGATGCAAAATTAAGTTGCTTTTCCTCTTCCTTCCCCTGACAAAATCGCCTGTTCAAGCTGTATTACAGTATGCTCAGCAAAACGCAGAAAGAATGTGTCAGGAGCTTGAAGAGAAACAAAGGCAAGATGCAAAGTATGAAAAGAATGGTTCCTCCATTTAAGGGACAGAAAAAAAATGCTGTGGGATAGTTGTAATGCATAAATGAAAGCAATATCTATAATGCTGGTTCCCTTTGTTAGAAATGTCGGAGAAAAATTTCCTCTGTTCCTGGGAGATTAAATCAAACCTATGTCAAACTAGGTGTTCTGGAGCCCCTGCGTGTAGCTGAGCCACTCAGGACAGCAAGTGTGCAACACACAAGGCTGCTGATAGTCTATAAAACTGTGGTTTTTTGAGAGGAATATTCTGCTGTTAGACTCCAGCTAGCGTTTTCCTGCACTGGTTTCTGGGTGCAGCCTGTACTTGTTTCTTTGCAATTTTCTGTTAAAATGTTTTGGCTCATAATCCCTACTCTTAGGAATACTTTTATCACTTAGTGTATTCTTTTGGAAAGTGGGAAGGAAATCGAGAACCTGGATTGTCTTCCTTGGCCAGATCATCTTCAGAGTAGATCTAGGATGTCCTTGGGAATACCTCCTGAGGACACCAGTATCCTGCAGTATTCTGTGGGTATGCTGAAACTTTTTATCTCCTTCTCAGCACAGCTGTGGCTTTGTGTTCTCTGGAAGAACACCTGAAATCTAAAGCTACCTCAGTTATCTGCTAAAAATTCTACTTATCTTCTGTTTAAGCAAAGTGCTTAGACTCTTCATGATTGCAGCAGGAAATTCTTTTGTGGCTCAGCACAGCAATAAGCAAGTCTTAACCACTTGGCCCAGCTGAGCAGGGTTTCTTTGGTTCTTGTTTTTCATGGCTTTTTTTTTCTTTCTGGTTGTCATTGCTAATCCATTAAATATACTTGGTAAAGTAGAAGGGGAGCACAGGGAGAGGGCACAGGTCAAAAACGGTACAGTGGCAGTTTCTGGAGATTTTTTGCATGCTGAGCATAAATGGTAACCGGATAACTGATGTACTTGCTGTGCAGCTGTCATTTTGTCTGGGAATATATGTGGGAACAAAGATCAGTAAATGCCCTGACACCTCTTAAGAGGCATATTTTGTGTAGATGGATATTAGCAATTCAAAAGCTAAACTGGGATCTAAGCAAGGTCATTGGCTGGTCAGCCAGTTTATTTTTGACCTAAGCAGTGTTTAATTTAAGAAGCAGAAGGACTGGGATAAGCAAGTACAAACCTAAATAGGCAGCTGGCTGCTGAGTAATGTTGAAGCTGAGTCATCCTAAAGGGCAGTCCGTTTGTACCCTCACTCAAGAGAAAAGAAAGGTGAAGACCAGAATGAGAGAAAGGATTCCCCTCTGCCCCCACAATGCTTTAGTAGCGGTGAACTCAAGCCATTTCTGTTCCACTAGCAAGGAAAGAAAAAAGGAAAGGCAAATACAGAGAGATGTAAATCTTAAATAAAATGTGCCTATATATGCATGCAAATTAGGTGAGACCCTTGGCGTGTCCAAGTTAAAACAATGTTTTAAAAACTGTAATCTGGTTATTGTAGAATTTCTTAATTCCAGTGTGTATTACAAATATATGCAGTGTGAATAAAACCTGAGCTTTCTCATAACAACTCAGGATTGAAAGTAATAAACAATCTCAGTATGGCTTTCTATAAATAAAACATGCTACTCTGTTTTGTTTAGGTTCTTTAAGTACTCAGTTCTATGCTGGTGGCTCGAATAATTAGGTTCTGTTTTAAAGGTAGTGGTTTTTTTCAATATAAACATGAATTTCTCACTTTGAAAAGGGAACTTTCTTCTATTTCAGAGATTTTTTTTCATCATTTGAGCCTCTTGCATCACCCAGCTCTGCTTCTTGCCAAATCTAGTTTCCTCATGCTACACTACCATCAAAAGTGTGATTTTGGGGAGGGGCTTTTGGCTGCCTCAGAAGAGTTGCTGTCTTTTGTACTTCAGCTTAGGTTTGCCTGATAGTGCTCACTTTTCTACCTCGGGCACGGAGGTGCTGTTGTAATACTTAAAAGCAGTATCAAATAGATCAGGTGTGACAGAACTCCCTTAACTCTCTGTAAAAAGCTTTTTGCCCAATTCCCTCCTGAAATATCACTGAAGTGGTGTTTGACAGATTTGTGTAGCTATAAAAGCTCTCAATTGCTATTATTACACAGGTCTCTGGAAATATATTGATAGGCTTAAGTCTCCATATTTCTGATTTGACCGGCTAAACACAACCCCGGCCTATATCTCTGGCTAACTGCCTTTCTCCTCTTGGCCAGATTCATCTGTTAGTTTGATTCTGGAAAGAAAAAAAAGACAATTGTTATTGCCTTGGCCTCAACACTAGCTGGGGAGGAAGGGTAGAAGGAATCATAAAAGCTAAAGTGGGGTGCCTTCTCAGTTTGTCACTCATTTTTGAAAACGGGGAGTCATCCAAGAATGAACTGAAGCAGGCAGTTAATCTCCTGTATAAAGGGAGCTGTAGGTTTGATTTCTGATAGTATTTTATGCAACTTTCCTTCTCTTTCTCATTCTATAGGCCTTTCTTTTTGCTGTGGCATTTAATTTACCAGTGGTTAGACATAAATGAACCACTTGTTCTCAGTCGGTGAGCCCGGGTCTTTGGGACCGCCGTGAAGCTTGTGTTCGCATGCAGCACGTGAGAACCGTCCTCTGGTGACTTCTCCACAGCTCTGAACTGCGTCTGAGAGACCGGACACCTGGGCCGAGCACACGTTGTGGTATCAGGGACGGTAACGTGGAGCGGAGGAGTACAAGGTGCTGCTCATCCTTTTAGGCCACCAATACGTGCGGGTGCAGTACTATGGCTTGTTTGCTTGTTGCTTATGGGATTTAGAAAACTAGTGACAGTTGCTGACTCGCATGGATCACCTCAAAGGCAATTTGGCTCTGGCAAAGCATAAAATTAAGCAAAAGCCCCTGCTTCTACAGATGCGCTGAGGCCCATAGCTAACCTCATCAGATGTGAGAGGCAGCACCTGAGGAGGTTTTAAGAAGAGAGACTGGATCAGAGCAATGAACTACCAGTTCTGCAGTCACAAGGAGAAGGGTGGCAATGCCAGGGGAAGCAGTCACACAGAGAGTGCTGTCCTTAACTTTTCCTGCCTGTCTTTGCCCCATTATGCCACTCTGCAATTTTGCACTTTTTGTGCTGAACACAAACCATACAGGACTGCCTGGATCACGACACCCAGATAACTGGGCATTTGGTCCTCAAGTCCATTCACCAGGGATGGGGACAGCACTTTCAACAGCTCTCAGTAAGCTTCAGAGCTAGAGTAAGAAAACAAGTTACACCTGTGTGTGCCATCTACTTTTATTAATTCTTCCCTTACTGTGTGCTCCACATGTTTCACCAAAACAAAATCGTCTCTGCATTCTTCTGAGACAAATTGTGTTGGGCACAATGAGAGGATGAGAAATATTTTCTGGAAGTTTACTCAGCTCTATTTTTTGACAGTACAGCTATTATACACAACTGGTTTAGTTCCATTTTAGCCAGCTCCACATTGTTTCTTCTTTCACGCATTGTGGCTTACTTCTCTGTGTCCTGTCATCTCTTCAAAACAATACTGCAGTCTTTGCCCACGCTGTTGTTATTCATCGCCCCAGGACAACATAATGTGACTACAGTATTTGCACCTTTAGACCACGATTTGTGGCTTCTGCATGCAATCCATTTAATGTTTGTTTATTTACTGTTCCTACAGTATACTACAATGTTGACCGGTTTTCTGTGCTCTCTCTTCTCCTGCTCATGGGGCTCTAATTTCCCATGTATTCAGCACAAGCAGGGCAACACACTCCTTTTGTAAATGCTTTGGATGTGAGGTGGATTGCCTGTATCTCCATTTATGCTGGGAACAGTTGACTCCTGTGAAGGTGCTGGCTGGACATACCAGCGGCCAAAAGGGGATGGTTAGGGAAGAGAACAAGGACAGGGCAGGTCTATAGAACAGGTTCCCCAGACCATTCCCTTAGCCTCTCGCAACTTATGGCTCAGGTTGCTCTTGACCAGAGGCAGCGTGGTTGTGTTCAGTGGTCTTTGAGGCAGCTTGCTTTCATGAATTTGTCCAATTGCCTTTGAACTCTTGCACAGCTTCAGCATCCAAGAGTCTGTGGGAGCATCCCAGCTTAACTCTGTGCACAAACAAGTACCTCCTTTAGTATTATTGTCTACCTGCTGCCTGTTAGTTTCATTTGAGTTCCCATAGTTCTTGCAGTTTTTCCCCATGACTCTCATGTTTTCATGATGTTTTTTTCCCCCCACCTCCCTCCCCCCACAGCCCGTAACTTTGTTTGCTGTAAAAGAAATATGGGAGCCACTGCATGTTCCCCATATGATGTAAGCAGTGGTTACCTAGCACTGACTGGGACGAGATGGGCTATAAAATTCACTAGTGCGCAGTGCTGAGAACTTTGATGCTTGACTTGGAACAGAAAGGAGAGGAAAGATCACCTGGGGCTTTTTCATAATTAGCCTTACTTGCCATATAAACCATACTTACCATAAATTCCTGATAGTAACATACCAGGAAAAAAGACTGTTCTTATATCAATCCCATGTTGCAATAATCTCTGTAACATCCTCTAGGTTAGAGCTCTGTGTAAGCATCTGTTACTATCTACAGCAATTCTGGGAGATGGAACCGGGTGACCCAGCTTTGGCATTCAGAAAAAGCGGTTGGAGAAAAGCTCAGTTAGTTCAGGGTTCACGCTACCAAAAGTAGGCAACCTTTCACTGAACTCTCTATTATAAATGCTGAGTCTGTTGAACCGAAGCTATGACAAAGATACTAAAATGGAAAAAATCCAGAATATACAGAAACATAAACCATGCCAACAGTTGCCAGAATCGGAAGATGCTATATATTGTATATTTTCACATACTTATGGCACTCTTTGTTTCCCTTTTTCATATATATAGAAAATAAAAAATCTTGAGGAGTAAAACTTTATGGCTAACTTGAAAAATGAATTAAGAATCTCATGGAAATAGATGTGGGTATGTGAACATTGCTTTCTTTTTGTTTTTATTTTTTGAAGGAAGTTCGTATGTGACAAAAGATTTTTTTAAGAATTTTTTTTTTTTTTTTTTTAACAGAACAACCCAAAGAGGTCTTTCTCTTATTTGTTCAAAATGTGCTTTTTATTTGCCGTTACTCTATGTGGATTTCTTTGGATTCTGGTTTCTTTTATTCTGATTTTATACACCCATATACTTCTACTTCTGTGGCAGTGTTGCTCAGAGCTTGGACAAAGGAATGACAAGCAGCTTCCCTGGTTTCCTGTGGCCTTGAGATTCTCAACAATCTATTTTTCAAACATAAATGCCAGTGGGTAGGTTTATAAATCTTTGGAGTTAAAAATTGTAGAATTTAAGCCCTAAAATTAAATATAGAAATCACCTACATAATTTAAGGACCCCATTATTATTTGCTTTGATATAGACATGCCTATTAAATTGATGAGCACGAGCACTCCTTAAAATTGTATTTTGAATGTTTTGAATGAATTTTGTTGGAACTTAAACACATTTGCATTCCGAAACCTTGCCTGATCTGTCACTGTTTTTCATAGTAAGAGGTTGGAATATATTCGGCTTCAGGAAAAATGATTTAGTTAAAGTGTAGTTTGAAAGCTCCCATGACACTGGAGTCTTTTTAGGGAGCATATTTTACAAATAGATGCTAAAGTCTTTTCTTTTGCTACAGCTGTATTTTGGGGTTTTTTGGCAGGCGGGAATGGCTTTCATTTTGAAAAGTATTTGAGGACAGCTACTTCTGTTGAACAGGTGAGATATCAAAAAGCCATTGGTAGGTAAATAACAATGCATTTCTGCAGAGTGCTCTACTAACCACACATCTCCATTTCCATTTACACACTAGGCACTTAAATTGTGTCTCCAAATTACAGGTATGCAGGAGTTCGCAACTTACCTAGTGGAGTTTAATGATGAAGAGGTTCTTCCTGTGCATTTAAGGCTTTCCAGAGGACTTAGCAGAAATGAGGTAATCAATCTCACTGAAGCCCTCACATCAGGTAGATAGTTAATTGAAAAGAGACAGCCCTGACACTTTTGCAGCCACTGGGAGAAAGCCCTTTTTCAGGGCAGCGTAACGTCACTCAGGCCTGTGTCCTGGCAGCTGCCTGCTCCAGTTACCCTCCTGTCCACGTGTGCTTCTGGATATAGATAAAATTTCCTTCCCTGATGTACATTCTTCAACTGTAAACTCTGCAAACTAGTCAAGCATGTTGCTCTGGCACAGGATAACTGGCTGTATTTTTTTTTTTAAGCCCAAAGGGGGTAGCTTCATTCTGGAACATGTTTAGTTTGTAGGTGACAAATGGTCTGTGAAAGCCTCAGAGGCAACTCGTTATAAATGAGGCCAGGCAGCAGAAGTCCCCATTGTTGCTCAGTGTGGTGAGCCAATATAATTGGAACTATATTAAGTGAAACAGAGTTAGGATTTAGCAAGGTAATACCCCAAAAAGTCATAAAAATAAAACACCTTGCTTCAGCTCTTTCCAGCACTTTGAGAATATACTGCAGCGTTCTCATTTGCTTCTTTCTACATATGCTATGCTTTATTTCTTAATGCTGTCTTGCTTCATTTTTCATCTTTGCCTAAAGAATGTGTCAACATTTTGTAAGGGCTGATTTGCTGATTTCATTTTTGTCAGTTTTTGTTTGGTTGCTTCCAAAGACACACAAGAGAGACTGCAGCAGTTTGGAGCATTGTAATATGCCAGGCCTCATTACTTCAAGAAAAGAAGAATAGGTTAAGCATCATTTTGAATTAACTTCCTAAACTCTTTGAAAAAGTACTATTATACAGAAGTGTTCTCACATTAAAGTTGGCTCACTCTTCCTTCCTTGCGTACCAGGGACATGGAAGGCTGGACCCTTTATGCTTTACAGCTGGGAAAGACCAAGCCTGAAGTTGGAAGGCTTATATGGTTGGGTTTGGTTTTGTTGTACCCTTCATATCAGCAATATACTGTGACGTGAGGTCTTGCCAGTTTAATTCAGGTTTAATTTTCAGTATTTTTTTCTCACAGCTTCCAGCCATCCCATGGTATCATTTATTTTGCAGATGGTCAGCTTGATCTTCTGACTTTCTAATAGGAAACTAATCCCATGTCTCAGTTTATCATAATATAGTTAAACAAGTACAGCACAAGTAATTCTGAAGAACTGAGGAGACAGATGTTCCAAGTCAAAAGTTTAATAAGAGGTGTCTTCACGGAAAAGCTCCTGTAATAGGTTTCCCCCCACCAGTGTCTCTGAAATACAGTATTTTCTTGATTAAGTTGTCTGTTTTCACGAAGGAGACTACTGTAATAACAGTAAGAGTGAAGAACATGACATTTAAATTGCCTTTAGAGTTAAAAAGAAAAAAGACACAGATGGTGTATGAAATTTTAAATTTCTCTATCTCAGATATGTTCCTCTGCTTCAGTGTAGAGTCAAAAATATCAAATTATTTTCTTTACCCATTAGATACATATATCTTCATACACTGAAGATGGCAAAATCGTTACAGCAGAACTGAATATTTCACTTGCATGAGCAGCAAGCAGCACTTAATGCTCAACCTGAATTAGTGCCAGACAGGTCACCACCACGACACAGAAAAACTATTGATAAACATTGAATGAACAGGGCTCACCAAAATTTGCCTAAGATCATCAGAACCTCATGCTGCTCAACTTGAAAGCAGCATGCAAGATACTCATTTTCAGCTTTGGAAAGACATGATGTCTTGAATAAATAAGTAAGAAGTCCTAAAATTTAATATCTGTCTGAATTCCCCAGGGCACTTCAATTCAAATGTAATTGATCACCTTGTGGAGCAAAGCCAGTGGAACAGAAAGGTAGCCGGAGCTGAAGCCGTCTAGAGCTGCTTCTTCCACAAAAACAGCACAATTCTTTGTGTATTTCTGTGACTGCTTACTGAAAGTGTTGGAATTCAGTGGGGTGGAAATGAAAGCCAGCAATGTGAATTTAATACATAGTATCAATTATTTGCCTTGCCCACTATATGACATTTTGACAGCAGTTTTACTGGTTAGTAATTTCTTAAGTATCTTTAAGATGTTAGACTGGTAATTAGAAAAATATTGACTGCTGTCGCATAGGAAGCAACATTTAGAAAATATTCTACCCACTTTATTACTGCTTAAGTCACACAACAGGCTCTGCACAAGAACAAATTTACTCAGTTTTGACCAAGTAGGAACCGAAAGAGTGTAAACATTCAAACTACTGCTAGATGATCACTGAACTTACAGAAACTGTACCAGGAAAGAAAAATCACATAATTGAGTCTTTTTGGTTTGTTTTTAAATTTGGGTGGGTGAAGGAAGGGAATGATGATTGTTTTGAATAACACATATTAATTATGTAAAATCCTGGCATGAAATGGCCTCCGTAAGCAGAATTATATCTGCATAATGTTACCCTCAAATTTTTATTACGGGCAAAAAAAGAAGCACATGTTATATGTAAAGCCAAGAATTGAAGTCCAATTTAAATCCTAACAGTCTAATAAAATAATATTTATTACACCGTGTTACATTTTAAAAGAAATCAAATCTGATTACAACTGAAATATTAGGAATATAGAGTTGTGGGGTGTAACCATAGTAGATAAAGAACTTAAAGAATGTGCAGTACTGTACTTTTAACTGATTATCGTTGGCTTATATTTTCTTTTAAGAAGCCAAGAAGATTTGCTTCTTGGAAACTCCCTACCTTTCCCATTTTGATAACAAACTGAAAGACCAATCATTGAAAAGGTTGGATTTCAAAAGAGAACATAGTATACATTTTTATGCAAACTAATATAGATAGTGATGAGAATCATACTGCGCAGAATCAGCTAAAAGAGGTCAAGAAGCGAACAAGTGAGGAAGACTATGAAAGACCACCAGAGGGCTTCTGAAGACCACCAGAGACCTTTGCTGCGCCTGCGTGAAGAGACATATACATATGCTAATGATTTACTGGAAAGTTGATGATTATGTATAACATTTCCCAGAAACTTAATGAATATGTATAACAGGTGTGTATTTAACTGTATCGTTAGACAAGACAGGTGCACACGATAGGTGGAGCGATCCCCCGTGTGCCCAGCGCTGCAATAAAGGAGTGCCTGCTTCTTAACTTCTCATTGCTGTTAAGGAGTTTTATTCCGGATTTCGGCAACAGTTTTGGCGACCCAGATGGGACCTTGCGAGTGAGACTGGACGAGATCGAGTGGTGATCGAACTCCAGCCGGCACCGAGGGATTCTCGGGGGGGAACCATCGCTCTCGACTCGCAAAGCTCCTCGCAACGTTCCCTGGAGAAAGGGTAAGGCACTTCTTCTCTGGAATCTGTTCGGATAGCCTGCCCGTAAGGCGCGGCGAAAGCTTCGCAGGGTTGGGGCTCAGAGGGTACCCGTCTGTGGAGAAGCCTAGGCGTCTGCCCGTAAGTCATAAGCGAAAGCTATTGCTGGGTTGGACATCTGTGTATCTGGGATAAGTCTACCCGTAAGTCATAAGCGAAAGCTATTGCTGGGTTGGACATCTGTGTATCTGAGACAATTGTCATTTGCATTTATTTGGTATTTGATACTTGGTATTTGATATTTGGTATTTGATATTTGATATTTGGTATTTGGTATTTGGTATTTGATATTTGATATTTGGTTATTAATATTTGGAACTTTGATAATTGATATTTGATGTATTTGGTAATTGATATATAAGCATAATGGCATTAGCCAAATTATTTAAGAGTAAGAAAGAGTATGGGAAATATAACCACTGATGAAAAGATACCAAAAACATCACCATTGGGATGTTTATTGGCACATTGGAGTGAATTACATGATGATTTACGTAAAAGTCAAATGATTGAATATTGCAATCATTGGTGGCCTTTGTATGTTTTGGAAGATCAAGAAAAATGGCCAACAAATGGAACTTTAAGTTATAATACTATATTACAGTTAATGTTATTTTGTAGGAGAGAGGGTAAATGGAGTAAAGTGCCATATGTGGATCTGTTTTTTTATTTGAGGCAGAAAACGGATTGGCAAAAAAAAAAAAAAAAAAAATACAAGTTAATTAGTCGAGACAATTTAGTGATAACATTAACTTCAGAAAATAAGAAAACTAAGAGTTGTTGTTCAGCTTGTGATATTAGAAAAAGATACATTAAATGTATGGTACCAAAAGAAGATAAAATGGAACTAGAATTAGAAATAACCCCACCAAGGGAGGAGCAGGATCTCTCTCCCTCACATTCACGGGAAAGGAGTATTGAGTCAGGGAGAATAATTTATTGGATAGTACTGAAAAACAGATGGTAATAAAACTGGAAAAACACAAGCAGAGGCAACACTTATGAATGGAATGCTTTCTGGAACTTTGGAACAGAGTTTTCCTTCGAGAGATCCCCAGTGGGATCCAAATGACCCTGTACACAGGAGAAGGTTAACTCGATATCAAAAATAGGTATTGTATGAAATAAAACATGCAATGCCGAAAGCTTTGAATTGGTCTAAATTATATGAAATAAATCAAGATAAAAATAAATCTCTCTCTGTGTTTTTGGAAAAATTGAAGGAAACCACTAAAAATATACTGATTTGAAATTGGAGACAGAAGCAGAACAACAATTGGCTTCGATTTTTTTTATGAAGCAGTCAACACCTGATATAAGGCAAAAAGTCCAAAAATTGGAAGGAGAGGATTCAAGAAATTTAAATAAAATGTTAGAAACAGCATGGAAAGTCTATAATAATTAAGAGAAGAAAGAAAAAACAAAAAAAAAAAAAAAAGAAAAAAAAAAAGATCAGAGACAGTAGATTAATAGCTGTCTTAACAGGGAATGCAGCAAGAGGAAGAAGACGAGCTCGGGGAAGAGGAAGTTTTAGAAACTTTGGTAACTGGGAACCTAATACACCCCTCGGAATGAATCAGTGTGCATATTATAAGGAAGATGGAGATTGGAAAAGGGATTGCCCTAAAAGGCAAATAAGTCAGCAAGAGGCTGCAAAAATGATGACTTTAAATGAATGAAGGGGACCGGAGGGGAACCCAGCTGAACCTCTGGTTACAATTAAGCTGGGAAATGATAAAGTTGAATTTTTAGTTGATACGGGAGCAGTATATTCTGTTTTGAATACTTATAAAGGAAAATTGGGAAACAAAACAGCGAACATAATTGGAGCGACTGGGAAACAGGAGAATAGACCATTCTTTCAACCCCTTGATTTAAAATTTGGAAATAAAGCAATTACACATGAATTTTTGTATGTACCAGAATGTCCGATACCCCTGTTGGGTCGAGATTTGTTATCCAAATTGAATGCACAGATAGCTTTTGAGGGAGGAGAAATTCTTTTAAAAATACCAGAATCAAAGACAGGGAAAATACTGATGATACAGGAGAAGGTTAAGATTCAGGAGATGCCACAAGAAGTTGATGATGCTGTGATCCCTACAGTTTGGAACACAGAGATACCTGGAAAATCTAAAATGGCACAGCCTGTAAAAGTAGAACTGAAGGAAAATGTGAAACCAGTGAGATTAAAACAGTATCCAGTTAAACCTGAAGCTAGATTGGGAATCAAGAAATTAATTGATAAATTTTTGGAATATGGAATCTTAGAGGAGTGTGAATCTGAATATAATACTCCAATTTTACCAGTGAAAAAGCCATCAGGAGAATATAGATTAGTACAGGATCTGAGGGCGATAAATCAGATAGTGAAAGACATACATCCTGTAGTGGCCAATCCATATACACTTTTAACAACTCTAGGGGAGAATCACCAGTGGTTTACAGTGCTTGATTTAAAAGATGCTTTCTTTTGTATACCCCTGGAAGAAGGAAGTTGAAAAATTATTTGCTTTCGAGTGGGAAAATCCAAAAACAGGACGAAAAACACAATTGACATGGACAAGATTGCCACAAGGATTCAAGAACAGTCCAACAATTTTTGAGAACCAATTAGCAAAAGAACTTGAGATGTGGAAACGAGATGGTCCCAAACCTGGACATTTACTCCTACAGTATGTAGACGACATATTGATAACAACAGAGGAGAGACCAGCGTGTATAAAGGTAACAATTGATCTTTTAAACTTTTTGGGGTTAAGCGGATACAAAGTCTCTAGAACTAAGGCCCATATAGCAAAACAGACTGTGATATATCTGGGTTTTGAAATCTCACAAGGACAAAGACAGTTGGGAACAGACCGCAAAGAAACAATTTGCAGTATCCCGGAGCCGAGAAATACCCACGAATTGAGAACCTTCTTGGGAATGACTGGGTGGTGTCGGCTATGGATAATGAACTATAGTCTGTTGACTAAACCTTTATATGAAGCTCTTAAAGGTCCACCATTTGAATGGGGTCCAGATCAGCAGAGAGCTTTCAAGAATCTAAAACAGGCCCTGATGACAGCACCAGCCCTGGGACTTCCGGATCTGACTAAAGACTTCCAGTTATTTGTACATGAGAAACAACACCTTGCACTGGGAGTGCTGACTCAGAAGATGGGAAGTTGGAAGTGACCGGTTGGATACTTTTCCAAACAATTAGACTTTGTAAGTAAAGGCTGACCTGCTTGTTTGAGAGCAGTAGCAGCCACTGTGATGATAATACAGGAGGCCCGAAAATTGACTTTGGGAAGGATGATGGTGGTATATGTACCACATATGGTGATATCAGTGTTAGAACAAAAGGGGGACCATTGACTCTCCCCAAACAGAATGATGAAATATCAGGTAATTTTGATGGAGCAAGATGATGTACTTTTGAAAACCACTAATTTGACTAATCCTGCAGTCTTTTTAAGTTCTATACAGGAAGAAGGACAACTGGAACATGATTGCCTGACTACCATTGAGTATGTATATTCCAGTCAAGAGGATCTGAAGGATGTACCTATGGACAATCCAAACTGGGAATTGTACACAGATGGTAGCAGCTTTGTTGAAAATGGAATCCGCTATGCAGGATATACGGTAACAACTGAAAAATCAGTTATAGAAGCCAATGCTTTACCAAACACAGCTTCAGCTCAGAAGGCTGAACTAGTGGCTTTGACAAGGGCTCTAGAATTGAGTGAAGAAAAGAAAGTGAATATTTGGACTGATTCGAAATATGCATTTGGCGTGGTCCATGTCCATGGGATTTTATGGAAGGAAAGAGGACTATTATCCTCTCAGGGGTCCAACATTAAATATAAAGAGGAGATTTTACATTTACTACAAGCAGTTCGGAAACCAACTGCAGTAACAATCATGCACTGTAAAACACATCAATCAGGGAATATAAAAGAGATTGTAGGGAACAGATTAACAGATAAATCAGCTAAGGAAACAGCCAAAAGGAATACCTTACAAATGGCATTAATTCTTACAAAAACTATTGTAATACCAAAGGAAAAAACCTAAATATTCAGAAGAGGATGAGAAATTGGGAAGATTATTAAATGCAAGGAAAAATTTGAAAGAATGGTCAGTGACATACAATTTTACTAAGATTGTAAGATGTGACTTTTCCTATTCGGCCCCGGTCACGTCTCACCAACTTTTGCAATCTAACTACATGTTGATTCATGAATTACTACCTATACCCATCGGAATGAATCTCGCTTTGGTAAAACAGTTACTACAACACAAGGATCTAGTTGAGATTTTAGAAAAAATTAGGGAAAATGGACAAAAAAACCCCCCTTAATAACTGTTCATAACAATGTGAAAGAAATACACCGAATTTTTGAAAGAGTGCAAAAAGATGTAGAACATAAATGGTGGGACACACTTTTCGGATGGTCACCTACTGCTACAGGCATCCTGAACAAGTTGTGTCACCCCATCGTGGTTCTTTTGATATTGGTTTTGATCAGTTTGACTCTGTCAGCAATATTATATATCCTAACTTGGAGAATGATGAATCGGCTAACACGTTTGACTCGTGAAACTTCTTTTAATCACATGATCGTCCAAGCTGTTGCAAAACAACAAAATGAACAAAGAAACCCAGAACCTCCTCCAATATATAGTAACTGATCAGTAGAATTATAGTGAAAGTATTGAAGTGATTTTCAAAACTTTCAAAGGGGGGAAATGTTACATTTTAAAAGAAATCAAATCTGATTACAACTGAAATATTAGGAATATAGAGTTGTGGGGTGTAACCATAGTAGATAAAGAACTTAAAGAATGTGCAGTACTGTACTTTTAACTGATTATCGTTGGCTTATATTTTCTTTTAAGAAGCCAAGAAGATTTGCTTCTTGGAAACTCCCTACCTTTCCCATTTTGATAACAAACTGAAAGACCAATCATTGAAAAGGTTGGATTTCAAAAGAGAACATAGTATACATTTTTATGCAAACTAATATAGATAGTGATGAGAATCATACTGCGCAGAATCAGCTAAAAGAGGTCAAGAAGCGAACAAGTGAGGAAGACTATGAAAGACCACCAGAGGGCTTCTGAAGACCACCAGAGACCTTTGCTGCGCCTGCGTGAAGAGACATATACATATGCTAATGATTTACTGGAAAGTTGATGATTATGTATAACATTTCCCAGAAACTTAATGAATATGTATAACAGGTGTGTATTTAACTGTATCGTTAGACAAGACAGGTGCACACGATAGGTGGAGCGATCCCCCGTGTGCCCAGCGCTGCAATAAAGGAGTGCCTGCTTCTTAACTTCTCATTGCTGTTAAGGAGTTTTATTCCGGATTTCGGCAACAACCGGATGAAGTCATTATAGGACATTAAAAAAAAGTACTGAAGTACAGAAAAAGTATAATAACATAGAGTTGCCATACACATACTTCCTTGTCTCTGCTACTTTTTCTGGTATTATGCTTAGCCTTCCAATGCCCCTTGGGGTCCTAGCACTGAAGGTTTCAGAAAGAAGAGGGGATCATGCATCTCAAATCCTTAGCCATGAGGAACATGATATTGTTGATTTCTCCCTCCTCGTCTTAGGAGCCTCTTGAAGTAATATTCATGTGTTTGCTAACATGCCATACACCTTGCTTGCTCTTTACTGATTAGTTCATGGTACAACGAATTTTCCTACATATGGTGCATTTCGTGCAAGTCGGATGCTTGTTATTCATTGTCTGTCTACCTCTAAATGCAGTTTTGCTCAGCTCTGAGTCTGCATTTCTTCAACTGACCATCGGTGAGTTGTTTACAGTGCTGGGGCCTCCAATGTCAGTCTATGCCCCACCTCTTACCATCCCATGCCTGCACTTCTCTAGACCATGCCCTGTGTCCCCACTTTTCAAGGCCTGTCATACCACATCTTCCACAGAGAATATCTATATAAAATTATGGCTATACCATACAAAGACAAGCAAAAATAAAGCAAATTAGGTATAACCACCTGGTCATTAGAAAAATTGCTGTCATAGCTAAGTCGGGAAGTTGCAGGCAGCACAAGAGAAGCTGAGACAAAGTAAGCTTGACAAGCTGCTGTCCTGAGGCCTCGCAAACTCGGCACTGCTGCTAGCATTGGCAATACAGTATTTACTGGGCTACGGGGCTACACTACACCAGCTATGAAATGATATATGTTGTCTTCCTTAGTAATGTGACTCCAGTTAGGGACATTACTCTTGGAAACATTTTGGAACTACTTCAGCTAGTTTTTTATATGTCATGTCATTTCTACGGTACCATATTTTCTCTCCTTGTAGGATTTATGGTCCCAGTTCCTGACTTTTTAATGAGAAGGCTGACAGCAGGTTTCAGTCATTCCTACTGTGGATGGGCCATCATCTCTCACACTTCAAGTCATGGCACTTCATCTACGCTGAATGTTAGCCATTCTGAGATCTGGAGGTAGTTCAGGGAATATGAAAAGAAGGCTCCTCTGCTATGGGCTACTTTGAAGGTTTGTTTTTAATGACAGCTATTTGCTTAAATTTCTTTTAATATGTTAAATTAATACAAGCTCCAAGAAGTGATTGGGAATGAAGAATGCAGTTAAGCACAGTATCCGGAAGAAATGAAAAACTGTGGTACAGGGTTAGGCATCAGGTCCCATATTTACCATAAATTAGTAATTGCTTTGGTTTGCTCCCTCCGGGTTGCCCCTGGATGCCTTGCCTTACATGGAGAGTTGCCCCTGGATGCCATGCCTTACATGGAGAGTTCAAACATATTCCTTTAGTGTAGAAAGTAGAGGGTCTGAGGACTTTCACAAAAATCCCTAAGGCTTGGGAGGAAAGTAACCTTTCAATTCATCAGTTGAGTCCTTTTGATGTAGTTGTTTCTCCATTAGCTACCTTCAGTGTTGCTACAGTAATAAATCACACGCAGTAAAAGTACATCTAGAAAGCAAATGTTGAATGACTTTTTGTGTTTGTGATTTGCTCTGTTATTGCGTAAATATATTGTTATATAGGTATATATGTAGCCATAGAGAATAACATATTCAGCATCTTTTTGCAAGCCACAGCTGACAGCTAGCTCCCTAGGATAAGTTCACTCTCATGATCTAATAATAGTGCATGGTTTTGTTCCACCTCTGCAAACATACACCAAACGTTGATGGTATGCTGCTATTGGACCCAGCCTAATAGTGAACTTACTTAGCTTTTGAGTCACCCCACTCTTTCTATCATGTTTGTGGTTTCAGTTCCCAGGGCCTCATCCTGGTGAAGAGCAAACGGATATGTGACTGAGAGCCAGGCAGCAATGGGATCTGTGAGAGACTGAAAGAGTTAATGTCTCAAACGTTGTGGTGGAGCAAGTTCTGCTTAAAGACAAATGATGCACAGCAAGGAACCAAGGTGAAAAGCCCATCAGCTCAGACATCAGCAACAGGAGGGGGAGGGCGTGCTGGAGGGTGCGCAGCTCCCCGTTCTGATAAGCTGTGCTGATACAAAGATCAAACAAAGGCCACATCTGCAGGGAAGGAGAAGTTACTCCACAAGACCCCCAAGCCCAAAGGCTCACAAACTGCTCATTAGCCTGATAAGTTCAGGTGCCCGCCCGAAGGAGGGGCAAGGATGATAAAAGGACACAAACTGAAGCCCCAGGTGTGCAAGCCCACCGGGGACTGGACCCCTCCGCTGACTGAACCGACGCTGGACCCAGGACCGGTGAAATCTTTCCTCCTTTTTCTCTGTCTTCTTATCTCTTTTTTACTTTTCCACAATCCCTACACCTCATCCCTTTAAGACATAAAACCGTTGACCAAGTCTGAGACTAAGAGTGGATCCAGCCCCCCCTAGACCCCTCTCTGAGGAGAAGTCTGGAAAGCAAGGGGGTCTGCTCTGAACCTCCTGGCTCAACAGGAGGCATCTCCTTATTCCCTGAATTGATGTATATGGTTACCCTGGGTTACACTTTTTACAGAAGTAGTCTTATGCCAGTTCCTGTTGTGAGAAACCCTGCCACCTACTACCATGCCTCCCCAGTTCAGTTTGCTTCTGTCATGAATAAAATCTTTAACTGATCGTTTGGTGTCATTTCACCTTCATTTAGCCTGAGCGAATTTCGAATTCAACAGGACTCCCTGGTCTGTCCAGTCTGGGTCTTGACAGGATCTCAACAAAAAACTGTTCTGTGTGGGAAGTGGTGGAGACATACATCCTGATTTCACATCCATGGAGAGAGTTGGGGACCCTTTTCTTTGGGCAGAGGATACAAAACCATGTTGGGGACCTGCATGCCAGGTGCAGTTCTACTCTGAAAATTAACTTTGTAAAAGAAACTTCAAATGAAACCTTGCTTCTGGTTGCTCTACTAAAAGAAATTAAGTGTCAAGGAAAATCTGCTGTCCCTGTGATGCTCAGCCAGACTTTTCACATTAGTGCTCTGTTCTGGCTGTATGATTTTAGCATAGTCTTTACAAGAAAGTGGCTTTTACCTGCCTTCAGTGCAATTAACAACTAGCCGTTTTTGCAGATTTAGTAAGCAATGCTAGTGTATATCCAGTGCTTTTCTCTGAGCAGTGCATGCTTCCTAGACCTAACAGCTAAAATTAAAAATGTCTGTTTTGTCATTTGATGTTAACAAGAATGATACCGAGTGCATTCAGAGAAGTATCTATTGTATAAAACAAAGCCTTTCTTATAGTCATTCTGTAGAACAACCCCATATAAGAACAGTGCTGTACTTCAAATCATTAAAGACAACTTCTTGCCAGGCAATGCAAGATAATGATAGCACATAATATTCCTCTCTTGCTGCTGCTTTCTCATGTATCGATCGGTCCTATACTGTTGGTGTGATAGACCAGGGTACTTACCCTCTATTCCTCTGAGCACTTTGAAGAAACTACTACATTTGTCAAATGACAAAAAGAATCACCTTAGAGAGTCAATTGAGAGACATCAAAAGCAACTGGAAAATCTGCAGTCCCAGGTGAGCTGTTACTGGAAGATTAGCCAGCTTTCAAGTCATCTGTGGTTTGTCTTTGAAAAGTTCTGCTGAACTCAGTCTGGATTTGAGAACTAAACACTGGGGTTTTTTGTTTGTTTTCTGGGCTCCCTTCCCTCCCTATCTCCTGGGAAGAATAGATAAAAAAGCAGCATGGTTAAAGGGATTGTGGGCCACATGGTACTTGTCCCGTGGCAGCTATGGGGTTACCATTGCCTAGTTCAAGATTATTTGTTTGAACCCACTTTATAAAACATCATAAAAAAAGAAACAACAAAAATCTCTAAATTGGTCAATTTTTGAAATAAAATATTCTGACTGTAAAAACATTAAAACAATCATGCTACGTTTAGGGTATGAGTGTTTTTCAAGTTTGTCTTGACTCAGGCTTTTTCAGATGAGCAGTAGGATTCTGGAATCAGCTACTGTAATCTCTTATCCAAATGCAATGTAGAAGCTAATAACACTGAAATAATAATACATTTTTGCTAAACACCAAGTTTGCTGGGAATGAAACAGTGATCAGTTTGAAAGATGTTAACCTTCCTCCTTCTGTACCTGGAATATAGAAACCAGTGTTTGCTTTGAAGTAGCAATAAGTTTAGGAATTGTAGGTTGTTAGGAATAGGATATATCAGTAGTTTACAGGCAAGTTGTTTGCTAAATGCTCTTAAGGAATTACCTTCCTTAGTCCATGGAAACAGTGGTCAGAAGGAGTGTAAACACAAGTAAGTCTTTCAGGATCTTGAGCCTAAGCCCAGCATTTGGATTCCAAGGAGAAATCCTACATCAAGAATTGTTGCATTAGATCAGGGGACAAAGGGGTAAATAAACATCTGCTGTTCACAGGAATTTGCATCACAAAACTGTATGATGTAGTGCTTCTTCAGATGATAAAGTGCTTGGTTTTGGAAACAAACTTCTAATACTGTGAACAAGGACATCTGCCTGTTTCTGCTGTATTTAAGGAGCAGAAAATTACTGTTTGGTCAAGTTACCACTTCGTGATATGTAATATCATTCTTTTCATCCTGATTTCCAATTCTGTCTTGTCTTGAGGGAAAAAGAAATCATAAGACTTTCCCTAAATATATTTAATGTCTAATTGCTGTCTTAACAATTGAAATTTTATTTATCAACTAGATTTGCAGTAGTAGCATAGTTCTAAAAATTACTTATTATGTTCATTTTAGACTATCTCATTCCATCTTTCTGTCACATCATGCTCTTTATCAAATTATTCTACCATTTTCCAAGAAGGGGCTTGATAGAGTTATTATTAATAATCAGAGATGAAGACACAGTGCCTCGTTGTAATTTCTACTCTTTGCTGTGTAGAGATAAAAGGACAGAAAATTGCTTCATGTTTTATTTGTCTTTATATCATCACAAGTGTATATTAAGCTGATTTCCGTAATTCTCATAAAATCAGTTCTCATATGTCCGTTGTGCCATTTGCTCACAGGCTGTGCAGCATCGCAGCCTGTGTACCCTTCTGCCCCATCCCCAGCAGCTGGAGCATGCTACAGTGTTTGGGTTCGTGCCATGGGACTGCCTGCCCTTCAGCTGTACAGGGCTACACCTCCACGAGTATGGGCGTCTGGTGTCTTGGCGTGCTCTGGGACACAAGGCCATCTATTGGAGTTTTCTTCTGAAAGTGGAATCTCTTCCACCCTAGAGTTGCCAGAGTGGTAAGCATTCTCTTTTCAAGAGCCCTATTTCATTGCTGGGGCTCCTTTGTGCTTTATCTCTTTGGACACATGTGATAGTTGAAGAAGACGGATTTTGCACAGGATTTCTAAAATGTTTGGTTTCTTTCCAGCTCTTTGATGAAGTGGGAATTAAACAGTGCACCATTCAGCCATGGCTCCCTCACCGCTTATAGGTGTTCTGCAGGGTATGGTTTGATGTCTTCTCACACCCATTTTCTTTCCCAGCTCCATTCACTCCATTATGTATCACTTCAGAAGATCAGGCTTTTCTTATACATCACGGAGTCTCCCCTCTGTCTCGCTGTTAACTGCATCTTTGGCTGATCCTGACTTTTCAAATTCTCCCCTTTTGCCTGTCCTCTGTTTCACAGCCGATGTGCTTTGTATCTCTGTAGTGACATCTGCTCATCTGTTGCTTCATTGAATTTTCTATTCAAGTCACTACATTTCAGGGAAGTTAGTTTTGTTTGGGATTTCACCACCGTGCTCTGGGCAATATCTGTTTGGTTTATTAAGGATTTCTGACCACAGTTTATATAAGAATCAGATGCTTGGACACATCTCAAGTCTTGCAAAAGCTACCAGCCAGAAGTATGATCACACAAGGATGGTCAGTAGTTGTGTGGATTTTTTAAATCTGTTTTTAATAGCAAAACTGAAATCACTTCAACTACAGGAAAGCACATCACCCCCACCTTTTGTGATGTTCTTTGCAAGGTTGGTAATACTCTTATCTTTTCTCCCTTCAGCTCATCTAGTATTTTTGATCCATTTTCCTTTCTTCTCTAGAGATTTACAAACAAGTTCCTTAATATTATACGTCAGATTTTCTTTTCATATTTCTTTCCTTTCTAGAACAAAATAAGTCTCCCTATGTAGTTGATAAATTGATCATAAATTACCACTAAATTAAGTTACAAGTTAAGTTATTTGTGATTCAGCATTTCTCCTTTAGTTTGCCAAATGCACACCTCTCCTGTTCTTAGCATTATTTTCTTAAAATTTCTTCTGGGAATGTTGCTTCTCAGCAAGTTAACCAATTGGATTACTCTTGTCTTCATCTAGTTCTCTTTGTTTTCTGAAGTTTGTCTATTCCAGCACTGGTTATGTTTGTTTATCTTCTGTATATCTTCTTCATCTTCGTATTTAATTGTCTGAAAGCATAATTTCTGCATTCTATTTAGCCCAATGCTTGCAGTTCTTACTTAATCCTGCTTCATTTATGCTAAGTTGTTAGTTCTCCCAAAAGGAATATGAAACAAGGATTTAGTAAAGTTAAGAGTTTAGAACATATAGAATATATGAATTCACTTATGGTTCATATATGGGGCAAATAAAGATTTCATGAGTCACCATGCACCAGCGATCATAGAAATGCTGCAATTTTACTTTGAAATTTAATTTGATACACTTGTGTTACTGCCTTACTGGCTATTTGTTTCTTGTAACATCCGTCAATTATCTAAACTATTGGCTTTTCACCTGCGGGCAATCTCTAACCAGCTCCTAGAACTGCCCCTCCAGAGGGCAGAAAGAGTGCACCAGTCCCTCTGGCAGCAGGGTGCCGGCCACAGTTTGCTTTCGCTTGGAGGGGCGTCCAGTACACCTGGAATCGACTGCCCCAGGGGTGGAAACACAACCCCACCGTTTGCCATGGACTGATCCAGACTGCACTGGAAGAGAGTGAAGCTCTGGAACACCGGCAATACGTTGATGACATCATTGTATGGGGCAACACAGCAGAAGAAGTTTTTGAGAAAGGGAAGAAATTAATCCCAATCCTTCTGAAAGCCGGTTTTGCCATAAAAGAAAGTAAGGTCAAGGGACCTGCACAGGAGATCCAGGTTTTAGGAATAAAATGGGAAGACGGATGTCATCAGATCCCAATAGATGTGGAAGTGTTTTTACTCATTCTGTTTGTGGATATTTGGATGCTCTTTCCTAAAGCTGAAAGTTGTCTCTTGATCGTTGTCTCTGTACAGGTTTTGCATTAGAGTGCAGGCAAAGATTTTCTGCCAAACTGAAAAGCTTCCAGCTATGCAGCTTTTCCTTTTGTTCTTCAGACAGTTTTTCTCCCATATTCTATTGTACCTTCTGTTTCTTTGATTGAAATCCCTTGCCAAATGCTTTTGAAAAACCTAAGTATAGCTATGTCCTCTGAATTTGCCTTTATCTTGGTGGTAATAGCTTCAAAGGACTCTTGCAGGTGAGATAAATGTTCTTTCCACTGTCCAAATGAATATGGAAAAACACTTCAGTTGTGCATGGATCTTATGGAATTTTGAAAAATGTACACATTTTATTGTGGCAGCTTTATACTACCTCTTTATACTGTAGTCTTTTCAAGTAAAGCATCATTGCTATCACTAGAGTCCATTTTTTCAAAATTTTCACTCAAACTACAGAATCTTTTGAGGATTTTCAGGTAAAGAGGGGTTAAGCTCTTTTTGGATGCTTCTTGAACTTAAGTCACCTATCAAAGAATAATAAATGAATTCCTAAAATATAGTGATAGCATAATGCAGAAAAGGGATGCATAATATATACTTTTCAAAATGCAGTACAAACTTTTTTTTTTTTTTTTTTTTTTAAAGAAGGAATGGAAGAAAGAAGTGTCATTGTTACACATCATTTAAGTGATACTAACACTTTTTTCCAGGAAGGAAGTATAAATGCTTTCATATTTTTGAAAATTTGTATTTGTTTTCATGCATAAACATACTTCAGGTATTTATAGAAAATGTACGAAAATTTCATGTAAAAAAATTCAGCTGAAAGTATCTGAAAGCTGTTGCAGAAGTATTACATATGGCTTGCCCTCTTCCTGTTTTCCCTCAGCATTTTCTTATAGCACTTCTGGGAACAGAAGGGGTGGTGAGATGGGCCCTCGGGCTGAACCAGGTCACCAACTTATCTGTAGTATTTTGGCCTCACATTTATGAAATTGATGCATCCATTTGTTCAGTCAAGAAGGTCCAAATATAATTTTATGCTACGTGACCACTCTTACAAAGCCCACATTCCCTGTGCAAAGAATATTATGTAAATAATTTCTGCACATAACATGTTTTATATGTGTTGAAAATGTACACAGAATAGCTCTTAAAGAATCACAAGGTGAGCTATAATTCAGATGTTTAACTAGTGTTGTCTATAATAATTTATTACGCACACTGCTCATATTAAAACATATTACTATTCCCATTTTTCATAATGATTTTTTTCTTTAATAAACTTGCATTCTGCTCATCTTGCAGTCTTCTGGAGAGTCCGGTTAACACCCAACCTCAAGACCTTTGAGAAGCAAACAATGAAGGGTCATTTCATATTCTCATTTCCTGAGTTTCCTAAAAACAAAAAATACAGAGTTCAGGTGTTCAGTAACGCCCATTAATGCTATCCTGAATTGTCAACAAATGGTAGAAATTATAGGCGTGCATTCTGTATGGTTGCCCTGCGTGAGGGTGGGAGGAGCTGATATGATGTCACCTGAACATGCCCAGGATGCATCATCTCAGAAAGAGCGGGTGTCCATAGTTGAAGTGACCTTTTTCCTCCGCAGGCTTGAAAGGGTCGTCAGAAGTAATTTTGAAAGGGGGTTTGCAGCTTATTTCTGCAGTTGTTCCTTTGTGCCAGTACATCAGGGGGCATACTGAATCTGAGCATTAACTTAAAATGTCAGTTGCTAACCTTTTGAACAGTCATTCAGTGAGCCTTTACCATTTAATCACAGGCATATATAATTAAGTGCCTAAATTTCACACACCTTTTTCCTAGAGGGCTTTTTCATTAGGACCACAAACAGCCCTTCATTCTGGCGGCAGCAGGGCCCCAGGAACAAATGCATTTCATTGTCTGGTTTCATGCTTTCTGACAAACACCTACGAAACAGAGCTAGAATAAGAATGAAAATACTCCATGCACACAGTCAGCTTTTGGCTTTACATCGTGCAAAATAGAAGCTTGCCCCCAGAAAAAGTCAGGTTTCCTCTTGCAGAAACAGTCTACCTGATTGGAAACCCATTTAGCTAGAGTTAGCAGGGAACTAGAAACGGTCAAACTTTACACTTATTCATGAATTACACTGTAAAATCAAACAGACAATTCTTAAATGGACTAACCAAAGCAGAAGTGCAGGTTTCAGCATAGCCGGCCTCTTCCTTTCTCTAAGGAACAAGTGAATAGTCCCAAAAGTGCACCAAAACTAATTTTCCTTGAGGGATCAGTTCTGTCGTTTCTGTGTCTAGGCAACTGTAGGAAAAAAAGGTCCCATGCAAAAAGCAGGCTCTAAAAGGTGCTGGACTTCAGGACGGAGACTTCCAGCCCCAAAGAAAACTAGATCACCTAGATGACAAACATATTCTCTTTCCTTTTTGAACCATGGGAAGCATCCCCATGCTCCTGAGGTACAGTATTGCAATCCCTCATTTCCCTCCTTACGTTACCTCTGTGTTTGCAGAGTGTTTATTTTGTAACCAAGCAATTTCAAATGTTCTTTCAGAAATATTAAAGGTTGTGCAAATACTATCAAAAGTGACTCGCGGGACCTAATTTGAAGCAAAGTATTTATCCTTTCTTTGCAAGCCCTGTTACCTTTGCATGATGGCTAACGCATACATCTGGTGGGACTGTGTGTGTAGACAAGAATCACACAAGTGTCCACGCAGCAGCCTCGGCTGCCTTCTGTGCTGCCATTTGAGTTGTGTTTTTACGCAGCTGCCTGTGGGCTCTCTGGTGACTAGCTGCTGTGCCACCGTGGCAGCAACCAGTTTGTTCACTAAAGCTCTGCGGACTAAATACCAAGAGGTTAAGGCAAGACAAACCTCAAAAAGAGGTTTGTTATGTAGCAGAGGCTGATGTGAGGGGATATCAAGTACTGAATCTGGCTTGCTTTAGACACATTACAGAGTAAGTTTCTTAAGAGAGGGATTGTTGAATTTTTAAAAGGGTCCTTGCCTCCCCCTCCCTCAAATGGCCTTAAAATGCTGTTGGAGTGTGTATAGTAAATGATTTTGTGTTTTTCTTTCCAACAACGTGAGAAACCTTATTTCAAGTTCTGAGGCAGTTTTTAAATAAGTAAGGAATCAAAGATTTTTCCCTAGGGGATCTGCATTTGTGTGCACAGGCCACAGTGTCAGTGAACCACAAGTTTTTGCTTTGTCATTTGACATCCAGAGGCACATGGAAGCGGGGACATGGTAAAAAATCTGTTCTGTTAAATACCACGCAGGGAAGACTCAAAAAATGAGAACAAGCAAAGAGCAGCCTAAGGTGCAAGGCAGTTACAGAAACTTGAGCACACCCTAAGTGGCATTTGATTGTACAGGAAGAATTAACACATTTAATGTTAAGCCGGTTTGGTTAGGTGTTAATGCATAACAGACAGATAGCATTGCTTAGCATTACAACGGGTACTAGCTTCCCTTGAACAATCTCCAAGTTTGCCAGCAATAAGTATGTATTCCTTCTGCTGTTCTTACACACTATTTTCACATAACTCTCCATTTGTTTGACTCACCTTTACTGCACAACAAAACACAAATGTATGGTTAGCTCTTGCTGGTGATTTTATCATGGTGGTGATTCAGGGAACCTTTAATATTTTTCCCTCAAGCATAGAAGTTGTCTATTAAAAAGCTGCTCTCCTAAGACCTTTACCTTACGTGGCATTTTTAGAATTGTAAATATACTGATTAAATTTTACCATATCTCATTTCTCAGTGAAAGGTTTCCTTGTAATTATAGATATTGACTACAGGTTTTAGCATCTTCATTTTGAAACCAGGGTAGCAGTTCAGAGCGAAATGATGATTTTTTTTTACTGCCCTTGACACTGTGTGAAATGCCAGGTTCAGGAGCACGTGTTTGGTATATACAGTATAGTTAGCAAGCTTTTTGGAAAAGGATGTTCGTGTGCTGAACCACAAATATTTCCACTCATCTTTTAGCTCGTGAATGATGATGAAGCTCATCTTCTGTGTTGGTAATTTTATTACAGTGATCGGATCAACTCAGGATTAATGCTTCTTGGATTTGCCAATAGCCTTTTACACTGTGATATTACAGGTCATGCCTTTGACAAGAGGACTAATTACATTGCTCCTGTGAAGGTTTGTTTATATTTATGTTTTTTCATTAGAACAGCTCCCAAGCCATTTTTCAGACAGTTAGCTCACAGTACTTTGCTACAATTTTTTATTCAGAGCAAAAAAGTAACTTTCCTTGAATTGGATTGTTTTCACATTCCCTCAAGCATCAGGAAGACAGAACCACTTTTTTTTCAGATGGCTGAAAATTCCACCCCCCCATACATCTTCAAAGATTAAAGGGGTGGGGGGGAAAGTGAACTAAATAAATGGCTTTGACTTGGATAGAGACCAGGCCTCTAGCACTACAGATTTCATTCCCAAAAGAAAGGGATCAGAACATTAATGTATACACAATTTGGAAAATAATGTTGTGGTGTTATAGCTCCTATAATTCAACTTGCCCAACATTTCTGTGTTGCGCTAGAAGAAATAGAATGTCAGAGAGCAGTAAATAAAGCTGTATGTTAATACGAGTCCAAATTATAAGGCACGGCATGAGTAATGCTTGTAGTTAAACTGCCTGGGATAAAAACTTATTGGTGCTGCCAGTCTTCATGCTGCAGGACGTACATTGATCACTCAAAAAGGCTGGGAAAAAAATTTATCCCCTTGCAGCCCATTCTTCCTCCTTTCACTGCAAGTTTGTTGAGTATGAGTGTGTTGATTGTTTGCATCCTGGTTTACTTTCTTTTCCCTGTTGTTGATTCCTGCTGACGATTACATGAAATATTGGTTTAACCTGGTAAAATAATTCCTGGTCAGATCTGCAGCAAGCAGTAGTGAGGAATTAGGTGGCCACATGTGAACTGATTAGTATTTTATTTGTTTTCTGATTTCCTGAAAAAGGTGTGTCAGATTGCAGTCTTCAGAAGATTAACCTGTCATTAAGCCAAGTGCTATCAGCAAGATAAAGGGTTGTCAGCCAATAAGCTGTTAATTGAAAACCTGTTTTTTTCTATGACAGTCAACCAGAGAAAGGTAAAAGCATCCGGTTTCACCCACATTTTTCTGCAAAAACTGTAAGCAGGATGTGGCACAAGAAAATGGTGCTTTAAAGATAGAAGTCGCTTTCTTGAAAATTTGGCCCTAAAATCAGAACTGTGAATTGGGATGTTTTAAGATGGAGGTGCGTTTCCCAGCAATGCAATTTAACAATGTATCTTAGGTTCTTGTAACTTACTCTATGATAGCAGGGGTTTGTAGGGCAATTTAATGATACCTTTCTAGACAGATGAATCTTTGTGCTGCTAAACAGGCATGAGGCAGCTCTCTGTCTCCGTGGTCCTGCTCAGCTACAGGCAGTGGTGCAGTACACTGTCCAGAAAGGTCTGTGCAACATCTCTTCCATGCACCCCAGGCACAGAGGTGTAAGTCACGTCTGGAACATCCCATAACAAACTCAAGACCTTTTAAAAAAGAAACGTATTCTGCAGTGTGATACAGGAGACATCCTGGGGAATGATTTCAGACTGTGAATGTGTTCAACATACATATTGTTAGGCTAAAAATACCTCCAGCATAGCTGTTTCCTATATAATTTTGCAGGTACCCCTTCCCAATCTAAAGGAAAACACCTGTTTTGTGAACCATGGATGTTGTTACAATTGATGTGAAAGACACTGATCCAGAAATTATCTGCGTGAGGAATTTCTTTAAAGCACCAAAACTGTTCTATGAGAGCAAATCATATCAAAATTGAACACAGGGGTGATCCTAAACCTCCTGCTGCTTAAAAAAAACCATTTTTTAAATCTGGTGTCTTACCATATTGTCCTATCACTGAGGATTGAAAGCAGCTGTGTATAAATACGAATTTACCAAGTTTCTTGTAAACCATGATAAAAGACTGTGCTGTGGCAGGAAAAGTAGTATGGATGGTGTGTGGATTGTCCGGCTCATAGTTCACAAACGAGTTTCACCATGTCTAGCGCACACAGGCGACTCATGGGGGGTTACAAAAGTGACCCAGCCTTGGATTGCCTTGAGCCCTGTCTCTCTGCAGAGACGACTCACAGGGAGCTGTGTAGACAGCTTAGCCCTGGGTTGTCTGATAAACCCTAAAGTAAACAGGGCAGTGGCTGCACCATTCAAAGAACCAAAACCCGAACTGAGCCTTGAAATCCCGTAACAAATAGTATGCCCTGAGTCTCAATCCAACCACTATCCAGTTGCTGAGGAAGCAAGGTAAAAAAAACCCCAAAACCAGAGGGTTTCAGCTTCGGTTTCAAACGACAACCTTGTGTATTCAAACAATCACAGACCAACAAAGGAAAGATAAGGGGAAACTCCACTCAGATATACATAATCCATTTAGGCATATATCATAATCCACTCAGACATAGTCATACACACCATTCCACAAGTCAGGGGATGAAAACTCTAAGATTCAGGTTGGAAAGGGGGGGGGAGTCACTTCTCCAACTATACAGTTGGCTTGCGAAGGAAACACACATACACACACACACACGCACCCCCCCTTGATCAGGACGCCGGTTGAGGTAACTTCCCTGGGATTGAGAGCCCTTATCTGGAGGGGTAAGTGAATATTGTTTATGCTTTAAGTTTGTAAATGCATTTGTGGTTGTCTGTGAATCGCTTGTGGTTGTAGTAATGTACTACTCTTGCCTTAAAAAATTGCAATAGCGCATTCCTCCATTGTATCTGTAAAACCTGCAATAGTGGCGTGTTAAGTCTGTAAGTGAAGTTCAAATAAGTTGTTTGCGTGAACGTTGCAGTTAAGTCTGCAGGTGAAGTTCAAGTTGTTTGCTTGAACCTTACAGTTAAGTCTGCAGGTGAAGTTCAAGTCGTTTGCTTGAACCTTGCAGTTAAGTCCTCTTCCTGTCACAGATGGGCTTTAGCATGGATGGGCTTTCAATGTCTTAAAGCCAGTAATACTCTTAACACAGTGACTGAGCACTCTAAATCTCTAGCTTGGGATATCATTTGCCTTAATTACTTGTGGATCATCTGCCTTAAAGTGCAGACTTGTTCTTGAAAACATAATATTGGTGATGCAGTGAAAGTCAACCTACAGACCTGCTAGGTAAGTACAATTAATGCTTCCTTACAAATAGTTACACAAATATAATCAATCTAGAATAATATCAAACCCTCTAAATAGTAAGTTTGTCTTTCCCTCTCTCTCTTCCTCTCCCTTTCTGAAAGAAAAAAAAAAAGAAAAGAAAAGAAAGAAAACCCACTGTTATAGTATATAGGAGATAAAGACGTTTATTATGTATTAACTTTCAGAAATGGAAATTTGAAAGCCAGAGGCTAATTTGCAAAATTATAAAGAAATACAGGAAATTACTTTTATTATTACTGAAAATAGTGTGAATTGAACACCCCAGAATCAAGAGGGTAAAGCATAAGCAGAAGATAAATCAGGTAAAGCTTATAAGGTAATAGTAGGTTATTTTCATGAATTTGTTGTAGTGCTTCACTGCAGCACAGAACAGGCCTTTTAGAGTACAAAGAGCATAAAAAAATTCCTAATGTTATTTTTAACTGAACAAAAGAAATCTGCACCAATTTGTGACACCTTTGGTGGAGAAAGAGAGGGACTTTCAAGTTAAGGAGCAGTTTCTATAATAGCAGTATGGATGGATAGCAGGCTTGTGTTAGGAATTAGCAGTCAATTTAAGAGCAGAATATTACTGAGCTGATTGAAAGCAAAATAATTTCTTTCCATTAAACTAAATGTCAGTGAAGTTTTGAGTGCATGTAGCGCACAACTATTTTGCATAAGGGATGCTGAGCAAGGCACTAAAGGCATGTGATTTATTATCAGACCTTGGAACTCATCCATTTTGGGGTGATATCACAGGAGGCTGTTTAGGTTGCAATCCTTTTGGTCAAGATGAACCATAGTTGCATTGCTTTCACTTACATGGTGTTCCATGTTTTTCCTGCAAATGAATATCTGTCTCTATGCAAATAAAGTAACTTTTAAGAGGCAGCATGTGTCATAGAACTGGAATATAAGTTAGTATTATCTGGCCTGAGTTTACAGGTTTTACCAAGTCATGTTACAAATGAAATTGCCTGCTAGCTGTTCCCTTTCTGTAATAGAGGGTCCGTGCTGCTGATGTGCAAACAAAACTTGAGTCCGTACACAGTACTTAATGATGCTAAGCCAATTACACCTTGTGAGGACACTTTTTTGTGTTACACTGAAATTTTTATTTTATTGAGCAAGAATTCACTGTGATACAAGTTCTACCCACTGTATCATTTGATCCTAATCCATCTTTAATTACTGATTAGATACTATTCTGGTTGTCCTATAAATGATGAATAGCTATAAACTCCCTACAAATGGTTACGCTTGAAACACTAACTTTTCAAGATTACTGCATAATTCTCTCCAGGTATGCCACCCACTACAATGCTTATCTTTTCTGATTCTTTGTGAGTTTCTTTTAGCCCTTATGCCACTGTCTCAATTTGTTTAAAACGTATACACGTCTTACACTCTGACTTGCCTAAGCCATGACTACATGATCACAGCTGACAAACTAGTCTCAGATTGTAGGTGAACAATTAGGTCAGCTGATCACCACCTCATGTACCTTTAATTGCCTTTTGATTATGCTGTTCTGTGCTAGAAAATTAACATAAGATTTAATTGCCTTGTGTTCCCTTAGCAGCTTCTATTACCCTAAAGCTGGCAGTTTTGAACCTGCTTTTGTTCATCTTAACCCCACTTTCTTTGCTTAGCTATCTGCACACAGTCTTTCTCTCATTTTTATGTTTCAAGCCACACAAACCCTGGCATTTTGGCCAAATAAAAGAAGGTAGTAATTTTTATTACTACTAGGCTCAGGATCCTTGTTTGTGAAAACTGGCCTGGTTCTTCTTAAGTTGCTGGATATCTGGCAATTTTACATGCACTGAAGATCAGCCATTTAATCTGTCAGATGGAATAATGTAGGATAGGTTTGATGGATAGTTTGCAGAACACATATTATCCCTGTTTCAGGGCTAGCTGAGATGTCTGATAATCATACATTATACCATGCTTTGCCTCATTTTTATGTGTTCAGATAGGTAGGTCATTATTTTTAACACTTCTCATCATGCCTGAATGGTGACAATAATAGCTTCAGTATTGCTTTCTATTTGTAAGAATGTGATGCTAAGAACTGGAGTAAGTTACATCTGTCTTGATCCTTTCTTTCCTTGGAAAGCATGACGCTGCTTCCTTTCCTCATCTCTTTAATCATCTGTTGGGCCTTGTTGTCATTAGCTATGTCAACACACTTCAGGGAAGTGGCATAGCTAAGGCTTGTCTAAACTGTCTTGAGAACTTACTGTGGCCACAAGAGATGAACAAGAGCACTTAACGCTGCTCCTCCTGCTGTCCTCTTCTGATCCATTAACAGCACCCTGCACTTCAGGAGCTCTTTGTTTTCTTTTCTTACCTCTTCTTTAATTCTGGGGGGTGGTTTGTGGTTTGTTTGTTTTTTTTTCCTTTAAGCTAGAAGCTTGCCTGTCTCCTTTTATGAGCTAATAATTCTTGACTTTCCATGACTTCTATACCGGACATCTAGACCTGTGATTAACTTTTGTGGCTGATCTGATTTGATCATAGGTGATAATCAACTTACTTTTACCGCAAAGAAAGTTACAGAACCGTACGCAGACACTTCATAAAAACTATCTTTCCAGGGCATCTCTACTGATAAGTGACAGTGCACATGGATGGAAGACAATCAATGCCAATTACTCTGTGAAAAAGCCTCTACTATTCTCAGATGGTAACTCCTATCACCTCTATAATAAAGGCCTGCTACTAGCTCTGTTACAAATCCCTGTTCTTCCAAAATATATAACAGTTCTCAAAGTATACTCTGAGATAAAGCTTGGTATAATAAACCTAATATCCAAGAGCAAGTGTGAAATTACCCACTCGCTTTTCAGTAGGCAATAAAATAGGGCAGTTAAAGCAGTTATGTGCTATATATAAATGACAGGAAATTGTAGGCTAGTACGAATCTATACCTCTGGTCAAACAGGGGATTCAGTTTCTGTCTCCGATAGACAGCCTGCATCCACCTGAGTGCTTTCCCTGCAAAACCTGTCTTGCTTCTGCTTCTTCCTTTTGGACTGTGCATGTAGAAGGGCAGAATGAGTGAAGAGGGTGACCTGCCACTGCCTTGGGCTGGCGGGTGGGAGGTTTGAGCTCTTTCACTCAGCCTTCCACAGCAGGTCTTAATGGGGTTCTTCCACTAGCATCAGCTCAGCCACTTCTATTAAAGGTCTGCATATCTGCTTATGAAGTTATTTAGTAACTGTCAGGACATAGACATACTGAAGTTATTCAAGGCAGACAAAGAGCTCGCAAAAAGCTTTGTCTTCTTCATGAACTCTAGTAAAATGCTTTGTGTGCGCACACATATTTCTTTGTTCTATATTGTGGCCAGCAACTGAGCGCTCACCAGCCACTCGCTCACACCCCCACCCACCTCCATCCCCCAGGACATGGGGGAGAGAATGGGAAGAGCAAAAGTGAGAAAAATTTGTGGTTCAGGATAAAGACAGTTTCATAATCTGTTTCATAATAATGATGAGCTGATGTCTGAAAATGTATTGAATTGAAATGGGAAACAACTAGCAAGGAAATATTTTTAGCTCAGCTCTGCCATTTTGAACCCATTAACATCAGTGGAGATATTTCGGATGAAAATAAAAGCAAAGGTAAAGTAGGATGCAGTTGCACCTGATGAACAAATAGCATCTGACTCGTTAGCTATATTCATGTTTTTATCAAAAGCTAGGTAGATTAACACATAGAAAACTTGACTTTATTGTAAGTGACATTTTATAAACTTTGCTTCAAGATGAGACTGAAGACTTATTTTGGCATGAGGAAAGTTATGAATAGGCTGTATTGACGACAGGGAAAAAAACCTGCTACTCTGAGCTTTAATTTGCATTCATGAGATTTTATTGCTCTTGAGTGTTTTTTAACAAAACTATTTATATAACAGGACTAAAACCTTATTTTGTTTGTATGTCATATGGAACAGCAACTAACCAATCTGAGTGCCATCTGCCTGTTACAGACTATTTCCCTGAAAGAAAAGTCATCCTGAAGAGCCTCTTGCTCTGCTTGCACTCAATACAGAACAATATGACTCCTCTATGCAAAAAAAAGATTTTAAAAAAAGATTTCCAATATTTTTTAAATAATAAGCATGTACATCCTTACTAAAGGTAGACATGTTTAAAAGTTCTTTAAAGATACCCTTTTCAAATAAATCAGCTGATGTTCTTAGCCAAGTCTGTAGACTTATTTGAAAGCAGCGAAAATGTTATGATGTACAGACATATTTATTTGATGGGCAAGAAAAGGGAAGTAGCTTGCTGCTTCTAAACTAGACAGGCGAGAAGAGTAACCATCCTATTTGGAATAGCTACAGCTGATGACATAAAACATAATGCAATGCATAACATAGACTGTTCTATATAAAAGAGTGAGTTAGAAACTGGGGCTAATGATCCCCTCAGGTTTCAGTGATGAGATCTTCCCTGGAGAATTATTTCTGATGTCTTGTATTTATGCTTTATTTTTGGTGACTGTATAAGCATTAAATCTATTTCATTGATCTTATACACCGACCTGATTGGTAAAAATATCCTGATTTCCAAAAACATTTCAGACTGGAGGCTTTTTTCAGTCACCAGGTACACTGGTAAATTGGGACCACCTTCAGTATTAGTATTATCTGAGGATTACATGACCAGGAGTATCCTCCTGAGACATAGTCTCCCATCTCCTCATCCCAGTGTCAATTATGTCATACAACTCTGTTCATAAACTGATTAGGATCCATCTTTTACTGCGGCAGATGATCAGCAGCATCTCCTTTTACCAAAAGTAACAGTAACTGTTCTGTTTGCTAGCAACCTTTTCCTAGATTTGAGTGTGATCTTAATTGAGACTAATTTATGAAATCTTGGGTTCCATACCCATTGAAATGATTCTTTCAGTATTTTGAATATTTAAATCATAATTCCATTCAATTTTGAAACAGTGCTAATAATTTTATATGCAACATTTTTCTGTAAATAAATGCCACAATGTAAATGATATCTATAGAAGTCTTGTTTATTCTTGTTCTTCTTTATACTTGTTCTCCTTCATTTCTCAGTACTTTAATTCATAAATATAGGGTTAATACAAAAAATCTGACATTCTTGATGAAAACACAGCCTCAATAATTTTTAGTAAGAAGACTTTAGAATCACCTATTCTTTAGAAACACCAATTCTCTAACCTGCTAAAAACCAGAGAAGATTCTTCTAAGACCCTGCTGTTCACTCAGTATATTAAAAGCAAGGACTTGTCCAAGGTTTCAGAACCCTTAATCATGCTAGCTTAGCTTCCGTTGTACATTTTTAGCATGTAGTTAGACCAATATAATTACTACTTTATGCAGCTGTGAGAAAATGTATGTACCATTGTAGCTGCTTAACTGCAGTGTGCCAAACACAACACGTAGTCTTGCAAGGATTGGAGCAACATCTGCTCTCATAAATTTGCTATAATAAGACTCCCTAGGCTGGGGTTGTTGGATGCCTGACCCTAGCCTTGTCAGGATGGTCAAATGCAGTGTAGCATTCAGCCAACTGTCTTGGCTTTGTTGGATGAATGAGTTTACAGGCATGTAGAGTGTTGCTGCACAGAGGTAAGATAAATGGAAAAGGCACTTCAGTAACAGTAATGCAGGTATTAAAATAATGTTATATCAGAATAAAGTAGTATCTGGACAAATATTTTTTCTGCAGTACCTGTCATGTCCCAATTTCTCAGGACAATGACTCAGGTTTGCCAATTCCCACATCAGGATTAAGGTGAAACGACACCAGGGATCCTTTAACTCACAAAATTCAATTTTTATTTGCTCACAACAAGAATTGGCATGCTCACCACCAGAATTGGTATGCTCACAACAAAAATTGGCATGAAACTATGTCAGTAAACTGTGTAACATGTGCTAACCCTACATCATCAAACATACACTTCAGTCCTTAGTTAATTGGGAATCAGTTCAGGGAAGACAATAAGGGGAGCCCTCCTGTTGGGTCAGGAGGTTCAGAGCAGACCCCCTTGTTTTCCAGACTCCTCAGAGAGGAGCCCAGGGGTGCCTGGATCTGCTCCTAGTCCCAGACTTGGTCAACGGTTTATGTCTAAAGGGATGAGGTGTAGGGATTACGGAAAAGGAAAAGAAAGAGGAAAGAGGAAGATTTCACCAGTGCTGGATCCAGCATTGGTTCAGCCAGCCAAGAGGTCCAGTTCCGGTGGACTTACTCACATGGGGCTTCAGTTTGTGTCCTTTTATCATCCTTGCCACCTCCTTCAGGCAGGCACTCGAACTCATTAAGCTAATTAGGTAGCCTTTGGGCCATGGGCTTGGGGGTTGTTTGGGGAGTAGCTTCCCCTTCCCTGCAGACGTGATCTTTCGCCATACCTGGTGAGCTGCTCTGCTCAGCACATCAGAACAGCACACCAGAACCGGGAGCTGTGCACCCTCCAGCACGACCTCCCCCTCCTGTTGCTGATGGTGCTCATGGGCTTCTTTTCACCTGTGGTTCCTTGCTAGGCAGAGTTTGGTTTTATGCAAAGTTAGTCGTTAAGCAGAACTTGCCCCACCACAATGTTTGAGACATTAACTCCTTCAGTCTCTCACAGTACCTCAATTATTTATCTTTATGTGGCATCTTGGACTGCTGCTGTGTGCAGTATCAATTTCTGGACTTTACAATATGTGTCAAAACTGGGAATTGTTGCTTTGAATTTTCTCGTGTGTTTCTCTTAAAACTCTTTGAAAGGAAGCCCACTGAATAAAGCTTTATTTTTAGCAGATTTCTCAAAGTAATTTAATTTTTCTGAAAGGGCAACAGTCAGAATATTGGCTAGTCAGTACTAAAATACTAGATATTTTAGTGTAAAATATCCAGCATTTTAGAGAAATTCCAAAATGCATAAAGTTAGCTGTTTCTTAAAAGATTTAGTCTGTTTCCTGTCTTCCTTATTTCTTCGCAAAAGTACCTATTCACCTGTTACTTATTCGATTTTGCGCATTTAACTAATTAAGTTCTAAGGTTTCACTCCGCCAGCCACTTATTATTTGCTCTTTAGTAAAATTTACAACACTAATTCACTTGTCTTGCTAGTACAAAAGTACCTGTCTCCTGTTGGATGAAAGAATAGGTTGAAGGATGCCTTCTGTTCATCCCTGTCTGATATTATTGAACTCCAGCTGGCAAAACAGTTGATTTAATCAATGTTTTCCTGGCTTACACTGTGCATATCGCACTCTACCCTACACAGCCAGGCTGTCAAGGAGGCCACGCTTTTCCAAGCAACATATACTCTTGTTCCCAAAGAAAAAGCAGACGTTTCATACCTGAGCTGCTTTCACTCCACTTCTTCCAAACTCCTCCAGCACTTTCTCTTCCTGAGAGGCATTAGTACTACCACAATTTGGAAGGGCTCAGACCTGCTTGACCCTATTTGCAAGCCTTTCTGTCTGCCCTTTGCTTTCACTTTGCTTTTACAACTCTAAATGCACTTTTTCTGCTCCCTGACTGAAGAGGCTGGGGCAGCCATCCCTTACTGCCTGCTTTCAGGACCAAGTGGACTTTCAGATTGTGCTACAGGGTTGGAGAAAACCAGAGTTCCCCAGTCCAGAGCCCTGGGGCCAATGCCCTTGGCTCAGTGGAGGTTTCCACCTGCTTCTACAACCTAGACTCAAAAATAAAGACAGTGTGGCCTCCCTGATTTCAAGTTTTAGTTTGACACTTACTGTGGCAGCTTTAACATGTTGACTGTTAAGAAGGTGACAGGAAGGGTACCTCTGACTTTAAGTTTATTCTGTTCTCTGCTCATTTAGTGTACTGAAGGAGTCTGCACCAGTAGATGGGAAGCTGATGCAGTGACAGCACTTTTGGGATCTTCCACATGCATGTGGAGGAGGACACTGGAAATGCCAGCCTCTCATTTAAGGTAAGCTTTTCTATGGCAAATACCTGAGCAGTCCCGCTGTGCTCATCTTGCGTGCAGGCAGGTTTGAATCCAATTTCAGCCTGTGCTTCAGAGCCTCATGCTGAAATATAAACAAAGTTTGAGCACTGTACAAAATACCCAGAACATAATAAACATCTGATGAAGTTTTCACCACTCTAGGATGTGTGCTCTGCAGTTTTACTCTATTTTTTTTTTTCTTACCAGAAATTTTCAGGTGCACATAGAACACCAGGAGTGTGCTCTTGTAAGGCTATGCTTGGGTGAGAGTTCAAGTTTTGAGGACTTGGCTTCTCCATGTTGTTCGTTCATGTTGGGGCGATGCTATTCAGCTGCACGAGCAGCGATTTTAATAAGGAAGAGAACTGAGAGATTCCTCCTGTCGGAAGCTGAATTCCCATTTTACAACATTATATAACTCTAATCCTGGTTTCAGAACTTCAGCAGGATGAAAGTGGCAGGTATTTGGCTCTTTTCCTGTCACATCACCATAGTGTAATGGTGGATTTAGCAGGGTGAAATGAGGATTTTCATCTCTTACTACCTCTTATGTCTCTCTCTGAAGCCAGTAATAGCCATGCTCCCTGTGGGTGTTCAGGACTGCTTTTCAGGGAGTGAAAGACTGTTCCTTCTTCTGGACAGTGAATTGAATTAAAAGTGAAGCTGCAAGTAGTTTGTCCTTGGATGAGGGAGGAAATCTTTGGTTTAGTGCTGAACTTGGTGGTCAGGAAATTGCATATACTGAATACGTAAGTTTCTGGCAGATGCTGTGTTTCTACCAGATTTGGAGAAGGAATGGGGGTTTGAGAGTATAACTTTGAACCGTTGTGCTTAGAATTTAAACTAGATGCATTGTGGCAGCAGTGCTATCTCAACTCTCTTTGCAACTCACTCTCACTTTTTACTGCACTTTTAATTTGGCTCGTCATGCACTATGTGTTTCACAAAGGGAGTAAAATACAAACTGATTCATTTGCAGATTTGGCTTCTGAGAACGTCTGCTCTGTAGTAAAAAGCAATGTGTTATGTCAGGTTCTGAAGACAGAAGCAAAAAGAGTTTTAGATATTTTCAGACCATTTATGTCCTGAAGCAAAAAGGAGTGATATACTAAGCAAATGACAGAATTAGGGACATATTCCATACTCCTGTTACATCGATCATTAAAACTAAGAAGCTTTAGGTCAAGTATAAAGAGCAACGGGTCTCATAGTAGGCTTCTACTTTCCGGGAGTCTTTTACACTGAACAACCACTGGATAAAGCATAGCTTAGTAGGTTCTTCTTAAACTGAAAAAAAAAAAAAAAAAAGAATATAGGCAGGAACTAAGATAAAATAGATAAAACTTAACCAGGCTTCTTATTTAAGGATTATCAACTTGTGAAGTGAAAAAGTAGACATAGGAAAAAGCTTTAAAGATATTTGTTAGCAAAATGATGACATTTTTGTTTCAGTGAATATAGTTGCTGTGGCCAGCTACGTCATTAAGATTGTTAACATAATTGCTCTAAGTCATTTTCTGAGAGGAGGAAAACAATTCCTAAATTAGAAGAAATGTTAAAATCTCTCAAAAACCTTCTAATAACTTTGACAGATGAAAAACTGCTGTCTTTTGTTTTGTTATTCTTCGATTCAGTAGATGTAGTTTGTAAAAGAGCATGAGCACGCTGCAGTTGAACTGTTAGATTTTTAGCTCATGCATTAAACAGTCTCTTCAAATGGGTGTTATAAGTGACATATAGCAGCGTTACCATCATTATGTGCCTGAAACTGAGCAGATGTCCAATCAAATTGCCAGAAGTAACAGTGGTTCCCTAAGGTGACTTTTCTGCCAATAGGTAGAAATGCATGAAACCCAGCCTTTCAACACTTTTCTGGGGGAATGCACGACTGCCTTAAGGCCAGAAGTACAGGCATCTGAAATGCCACCAGTGTCAGCCTTTACAGTCAAACTTTTTGCAGGTAAAATTAAGCTTGTAAGAAGCTAGCTTCCCTTACTCTCAAAGTGCAGTGGCACAGTAATTGAACGTGTAAAGTAAGGTCTCACGCAAGCTTGCAGTACAGTTTCCAGGTGTGTTAAGCCTCTGTGTGTGATTTGGGTTGCACTTCATTTATTAAAATGGCATCCACGATTGATTGGCATCCATCTTAAGGCATTCAATAATTCAAGCAGGGTTATTAGGCAGTACAGACATGAATATTCTGTCTGAAAGAAGATCCTCCTTCATTCCCTTTGTTGCTACTCTTATCCTCCTCACCAAACTCACAACCACCATGCAGGCAGTGACATGAGTAAATACACTGTACATTGTTCAGTGGAAGCTGTTGCATCCCTGCAGCAGAAGGCAGCTCTTCTGCACCCCTCCCAAGGACGGAGAGAGTGGAGTGGGAGGGAACCTCATCCCTGAGATGCCAAGGGATAAAGTCAGGTGTCAGATCTGCATGCGCTATTTCTGACCCCAGCATGGTTCCACTGCAGCTCTGAGACAAATCTCTTTCTGTGCTGCAGCTTCTTATCTGAAATACAAGGAAGTGTTTTGTAAAACACGGACTTTTTACATCATTGATGTGAAATTAAAATGAAAGAAGCTTTCTGTTCTTCTGCTGGTACTGTGTGGAAGACACATTGATGGCATCAGATAGCACAGCCACAGAGAAGATGCATTCGTTAGCGCAAATAGTTGGCCTGCAGTCCAGTGCTTTCATTTTAAACACAGCAAATTACACGCTATGGCTGCCAGATGGTTTAGTATCATCTTATACAGCTGGTTGAAAAAAAACAGAATTAATTTTCATAAAATTGAGAAGTTTTCTGCTATTTAAAAGTGTACTAAATTGGAAACTGCCCACTAAGTAAAATTTCTGCTAGTTCTTCTAATGGAATGGCATACACTGAATTCTTGTAAGCACACTTCGTGTGCGTGATTTTAATCTTTCTCCATAAAAGTTCGGACAGAGCTACAAGAAGTTAAAGCCTTGCGGTGTTTAAAAGCATAGTTTCATTTGTTGCACACAGTTTGTTTCCCTCCATTGTACTGGGGGGAGCTTCACTACAAGCCATGGTCCTTAGTAAAGATGCCCTGACTGAGTGACCAGGACATGACTTTCCTGACCTCAGTGCTTTAGAAATCTTCATCACTGATGTGCATTTGCTTTTATTGTCATTGAACTTCTTAGAGTTCTGCTGTAGTTTTTTGCCAGACGTAAGCTATCAAGAGAACAGCTTGCCTGCACACCCATAGGGGATCTTACATCTACGTTTACAGCATGGGAACCTACAGCTGCCTGATTGTATTCACTCAGAGTTAGAGTATCTTCCACTAGAAAAGGTCCACACTGCTGTAATTAAAAAAAAATGCTTTCTAAATAGGGGGAATATCCTGCTCTCTTAAGTACTTCTGACATACAGATGCAGGCAGAGTTCCTATTTCACTGGAAACCGCAGCGACACCGACTGGCACATAGATATGTGAGGACGTTACAGAATTGGTATCAAGGCATGCATCCACACAATTTTTCCAATGAGTTTTGTAAGGGAAGCGACTGGCCTTGCCTATTTCTCAGTGCGGGCTGTGTCTGCTTTTGTCCCCATCCTGAGTGGCACTGAAATTTTGGTTGAAGCAACGTACCCGGTGCAGGTGCCCAGGCGCTGGCAGGGGGGCTGCAGGGCGGCCCCTGTGAGGAGCGGCCGGGGCTGCCCCGAGCCGGACACAGCCGGTTCCAGCCGGTTCCAGCCGGCCTGCGCAGAGCGGGTCGAGCCCCAGAGCCGAGCTTGTGGTGCCTCAGGAAAAGCGTGTTGTCGTGGTTTAATCCCAGGCAGCAACTAAGCACCATGCAGCCACTCGCTCACTTCCCCCCACCCATGCGATGCGGGAGAGAATCAGAAGGAAAAAAGTGAAACTCGTGGGTTGAGATAAGAACAGTTTAATAGAACAGAAAGAAAGAAACTAATAACGATAATAATAACAATAATAAAATGAAAATACTAATAAAAGGATTGGAATATACAAAACAAGTGATGCACAATGCAGTTGCTCACCACTCGCCGACCGATGCCCAGTTAGGGCCTGAGCAGCGATCCAGCCCCCAGGCCAACTCCCCCCAGTTTATATACTGGGCATGATGTCACATGGTATGGAATATCCCTTTGGCCAGTTTGGGTCAGCTGTCCTGGCTGTGTCCCCTCCAAACTGCTTGTGTCCCTCCAGCCTTCTTGTTGGCTGGGCATCAGAAGCTGAAAAATCCTTGACTTAGTCTAAACGCTAGTTAGCAACAACTGAAAACATCAGTGTGTTATCAACATTCTTCTCATACCTAACTCAAAACGTAACACCACACCAGCTACAAGAAAGAAAATTAATTCTATTCCAGCTGAAACCAGGACGCATGTGTAAGAAAGGGCAAAATGTTGCACAGTCAGTGAGGAGTGAGAGAGGAGCATGAGAAATGGCCCTGTAGAGACCAAAGTCAGAGAAGGAGGAGGTGAGGACATTCTCCAGGCACCCAAGCAGAGATTCTCCTGCAGCCCCTGGAGGAGCCCACGCTGGAGCAGGTATTCACACTGCAGCCCGTGGATGGGACCACAGTGAAGCAGGTGGACATGCCCTGAAGGAGCTGCAGCCCATGGAGAGCCCTCGCTGGAGCAGGTTTATCCTGAAGGACTGCAGCCCATGGGAAGGAGCCACCCTGGAGAAGGGGAAAAGAGTGCAGAGGAAGGAGAGGCAGGGAGGAGCTGTTATATAGACTTTATCACAGCCCCCATTCCCCATCCCCTGCGCTGCTCAGGGGGAGGAGGTAGGGGAGTCAGGAGTGAGAGAGTGAAGTTGAGCATGGAAAACAGGGGGGCTGTGGGGATGGTGTTGTTTTTATTTGTCTTTCTTGCTCAGCATGGTATTCTATTTTAATTGGGAATAAATTAAATTAATTTTCTCCAAGTCAAGTCTGTTTTGCTCATGACAGTAACTGTTAAGCGATCTTCCTGTCTTTATCACAGCCCGTGAGCTTTTTCATCTTATTCTCCCCCCTATCCTGCTGAGGAGGTGGAATGAGGGAGAGGCTGCGTGAGCATCTGGCAGCCGGCCACGGTCAATGCACAACAATCATTTATAACAGAAAATGGTACCCTTTAGGAGTCACTCTTGGTAAGTACAGCTACTCAGCTTGATTATTTTTACCTGTCCATGTTACACATGCTTAGCTGCTACGTTTTGTCTCTGTGGACAAATTGTTACGTACGTTTGCAAATGTACGATGAACTCAGAAGATAGGACTACAGTACCATTCGGAGAAGCTGCAGCTCACCCTGCCCCTGTTAATAAGCTGCTCTCCTCCAGCTTCTGCATATTGCTAATTCAATTTAGAAAGGGAACAGCTTCCAGACACCTTTAAGGTGAAAGGCAAAGATGAGATATTTTCACGCGAAGTTTGAACTGCTTCCCCATCAAGGACGCAAGAAACATATAGATTTTTATCAGAGATCTTTTTATATTTTGTCCTGTGCTGTCTTGCAGCATCAGGAAAGTTTACTACCTATGCATGTTTACTGGGGGCTTCTGTTACTAGAAGATGCCAGCAGTTGGTTGTCCAAAGTGCACATTCACATTCTCTGAGGTTTGTCGCAGCAACAAACTTCAGTTTTTCACACTTTTCCAGCAATTGATCTACAGAATTAAACAGCCTGTTATGGTTCTTGCAGTAAGCTTCATTTTAGATCAAAGGATTTGAAACTCATATTAGTATCAGAGGGCAGGTTTATCAGTTGTCCTGGCCTTTTTCTCCAGTACTGCAGACTTCTTATTTTTAAATACTCCAATGTCACCTTTAAGGCATAGGAGGATAACTCAGCTGTGAAAAAGTCATTATTCACCAGCTGATGGTAAAGCTTGCTCATCTAGGGCTTCCATACCCTCCTGAACTTAATTGGTGTTCTCTCTCTATTTACTTTTGTTCAGCTGTTCCTTTACAAACTTCTCTTGACTCCTTTTATACACACACATAATACTCACCTCCTGAATGTAAATGCTAATTATTTTTCCTTCTAAATAAGAACAACCAGAGATTCCTCCTGAACAATTAAAGAAGTCAGAATCATGCTGCATCCAGGTAAAAAATATTATCTAAAATTCATTTCTATGTCAAGGTGGTGTGCCACTAGATAGGTGTAATTACTTTTCATGGATGCTACTTTCCTAGGAAAAGAGCATTTTTTGATTTATATTCCTGAATTTATTAACGGAAGTATGTTTAATACTCCAGAGAGCCTTCTTAAATAATGTGAAGTAGACAAAAAGGTTAAGCCTAATTCAAAAAACCTGAGAACAGCTTTAGCTTTCAGTTATTGTTGCAAAATACTGTGGCAGTCGAGACAATCAAAAGATTAATACAGAAAGAATTTAGTTCACTTAAATGTTTTTTGTGAAATTTTTAGGGGGTTGTGAATACATTCATTTCTTTGATAACAGGCTGGAAAATTTGGTCTCAAACTTACTAGTGCAAAACCAGGGTGGTTATCCTTGAGTAAATCTTCAGATTTAGAAGAATTGCTCTAGGAGGTGTATTTTGTGTCTTAGACAAATCACATCAACGTGGTAAGAACTGTGAGAGAAGCAATATTAGCCTATTAAAGGTCAGTTTTCCAGGCTCATGCAAACAGCACTTGCTGTCAAGAATAGTTCACATATTTCACTGTGATGTGCTTTTCAAGGATGAGGTCTGGTTTAGTAAGTAAATGAACGTGGAGTACTTAGAATATTTTTCCTCTTTTGTATCTGCTACAGAAAAGAATTTGTTAAAATCTTCATGCTCGCTGTTGCATGGTGATCATGTGATTTTTAAGGAATGAGAATTTTTTCGTGTCATCTCGTTTCTTCCTGGGACTTTCTACCAGTTCAGTGGATATTGAATTCTCCAAGGAAATGGAAGGTTGGAACAGATTAGAGATTTTCTTAAAATACCAGCTCATGACGTTGGAAGATCAGTTGAGGTCTCTACTTCCACCTAAGTATAATGGCTGAGAGGAACCTACTTGGTTTCACAAACGGAATATGTAACCTCCACTTCTTAAGCTAGAGAGCACTTCTCTTTTCATGAAATTGAACCTTTAAACAGCTTTGGAACCCCAATCACTTTTGTTCCCCCTTTGTTTCTTTTCAAATTTTGATTGCAAGTCTGAATCCAATTTTTCACAGCTAAGAGTTTAAGTGGTTTACTCTTAACAGTGAATGCTGATATGCTAACCTATTACATGATGCCCCAAAGTAATCTGTAATACATCAGCAAAATTTTCTGGAAACAGTGATCTTTACTTTCTAAACTCTACCAGATTTCCTGTGCGTTTATTTTAATTGCATGTGCTGATTAAGCGCATACATTCCTCTTCTAAAAGCACCAAAGTTGTTCCTTCCTACTCATAGAGTGCAACTTCTTAGTGAGGAGTAAATTCTCTAACGTGTATTTTCGTCAGTTTTTCAGACTGAAACAGAGAGCAATACTCTTTGTCAATACTCGGTGAAAAAAACACTTGAATAAATGTTGTGCCTACTGATATTTTTTCATATCTTAACGTTTGTCAAGAATTGTAGCAGTCAGGAACTATCTTTGAGATTGCTGTGGCGGTGTGAGACAACTTTGCAGCACAGTCAGTGCTGCATAGCACAGTGGTGATGAAATTCCTCTGGAGGAATATAAACTATAAAAGCTCAAAAGATTTTCCTACATCTTTCTTTTAAATTAAATTCCATGCTGGTTTTATTTTTGTGTATTGCCTCTCAGGAGGTAATACCAAATGCTGATAGTAAGATAAAAAGGTATCAGTTTCCTTTTTGTTTTCTTTGTCCTATTCTATTAACAGATTTTGCTCTCAACTATTTCGGGCCCTTCTGACAGAAAAACAGGAGGGAGAAAACAAAACTTACAAGTTTTTTCAGTCTGACCTCAGTAATATAAAAAAAGTGGCATTGTGGCTGTCAACAGGCTGGCAAAGGTTCAGATAAAACTTTTGGGATATGTTATAATGTAAGTTACTGTAATCAGTCCATTCTGCATCAGCTGCTGTTGACCAGACATGAACCATGGATATACCTTACAGGCCATTTTTTGTGTGTCCTCTGTCATTAACCATGATGGGTTATTAGCTAGTAATTTTCTACATGCAGACGAATATTTATAGGAGTTCTTAGTAGAAATATATTTTAAAAGGAGTGCAGGGTTGCCTTTATCCAGGATATAAACCAAAACAGCCTCTTTAGATTTGAAAGACTATTTCATTCCATTTAAAAATTTAAAAAAAAAAAAAGAGACAAAAATTCTGTCCCTCACTTGCCGCATCTACAAAGCAGAGTATGCTAGCAAACTGCAGCAAAGCTGTGAGCTGCAAACACAGCTGTTCAATGAAAACTTAGTAGCCTGAGGGGAAAGATGGCAGAATTACTAAAGTGCCTTCACTGGGTAAATTACATTTAAAGTTTTTCTTCTTTTGTTCAATAACTAGAAATATGTGGCCTGTCCTGGGCTTCCAGAGTTAGTTGCATGTCCATCTATAAGCATAGATGTATACAGACGGCCATCTATGGATTATTTGTAGCCTGGGAATCGTGCCCTGGTGTACTGGAGCTGAATCTGTTCCCATTTCCCGCCGAGTCCCTCTGCACCCAGGTGCTCAGAGGAAACGTGATTCTTTGTGTGCTGTGAATTCCTGTGCCTGTTCACTAATCTTGCCGCGTAGATAATCCCAGACTCTACCCCAGCAAGGACTGACAGATTAGATGCAATTACTACTGTCAAATCAAATTGTGACTTACTTATTAAATGTAAGGTTTCTTTTCAAGGCTAGCGGTGTTAAGCAGGTTATGTATGTTCTTCAACTTAAGTTTGTATAATCACTTTTCAACTACTAATTGTTAAATTGTTTCATTAATACCTTTTGGTGAATTTTATGATATTTAGTATCCTTCTGAAGGAGGAATAACTTTTATTTATCCTATCTCTTTTTCCACTTAGGCTGGGGGGAAGGGGATGGTTGCCATTTGTTTGTTTGTTTGTTTGTTTGTTTTTTAAGATAAAATAGTGTCTGTGTTGTATAAGAGTCCCAGAAAGACAATTATGTCACCTTAATACTTTTATAAAGGGCTTTAGTAGCATTAGAATATTACTTAAGTAATCTTACCAACAATTTAGAAACAACTTTAAAACTAGTTTTAAGAGGCATCTAATAAAGTTTATGAGAACCACTGCAAATTTATTATTAATAATAATAATAAAAACAATAGAAAAGGAAGAATTACAGGTTAATTGCCATCTAGTCATCCCCTCAGCGTAGGCTATCAGAATGCTTTCTGATTTTTGTTCTCTTGTTAGCTGGTATCAGTAGAACACTGTTTTGTCCCTATATGCATCATGACTTTGGTACCAGACAGATTTCTGCATATGTATTGTTTTGTCACTTAGGAAAACAGATATAGGACATAACACAATAATAAGCCACTAATTTACAGGTTTATTACTGTGTATTCACTTGCAGATTTTCACATACAAGCACACTGAGAAGCTTACAGGCAAATTAAAACAGAAATGGTCCTAATAAGGAAGCACTAAGCCTGTGTGAAAAAATGACAGGAAGATGTAAATAAAAACTGTACAGAAAAAATAATTTACATCAATGCTTTTATGATAAATGTGCAAATTACAAATAAACTGGGTTTGTCTGCATTATACCCAGACACCCATCTAAGATGGGACATTTGAAATAGCATCATTTTTTCCAAAATGATTGTTCTTCATTCATTCAGCCTGACCACCAGGTGGATAGAGATAAGCCAATTAGACACTCTTTGGATCATGCCTGGTATATAAAAATAGCCATACTTCACTAGTCAGGTCAAAAGTACTTCTGGTCCACTTTCCTGGCAATAACCAGGAGCATGTGCCTAGGAAACAGGTATCCCTTAGTCACCCTGTCTGCTTCCAGCAGCATGTGGCCACTCAATCAAATAACAAGTTCAATAAACGGGTTTAATGGGCTTTTTCTCCATGAAATTGTCTAATTGCTTTTTGAACTCATATTTACTTTTAGCCTCCATCCCACCTTGTGGTAATCAGTTCCACAGTATAATTAGACAAACATTCTTTTTTCTTTTTTAAAGAAATCTGAGTGATCCTTTCTCAAATTATTTTGCAGAAGTATTTCAAAGAATTCCAGAAAGGCTGTCTTGAGGTTAAAGGAAAATAAGACTTTTTAGTTCAGTGAGCTGCAATTTTTATGGCCACAGTTAAGATTGATGTCTATCACCTTAGCAAAAGGGTCAGATAAAAATTCTAAATGGCACTGTCTTCCTACGTCCTTAAAGTCCAAGCATCTTATTCCTGTGGATCGCAGAAACTGATGGTGCTAATATATAACTCTGAGAGAGACTTAATGAGAATTTTGCTAGGGGAAAAAAGCTGGGGTCAGAGTTTAGCACCTTGAAGCTTCTCCACAAAATAGCTGTTAATTTCTCCGTCCTGATACTGTTGTCCTCATTGTCTGCGATTTTTATGTTTCAAATGCTTCATTACATCTTCCCCTATATTTCATAACATCATGCACAGAGAACTTGAAATTTCCTAGATACAGTTAATCAGAGCCTCAAGGGCCTTTATTTCATAACCAGTGTTACTAGCCTTGAGTCACCTCCATTACACATGAAGGTCTAAGTGCAGGTGCCATCTGGTACAGTGCTGAGAGGCTCCAGGTCACCTGGCTGTTTTTTTCCAATCATGTTCAGAGGAAAGTAAGCACATGGTATATATTTGATACAGGCACCACTTGGGCAATAGGTTTCTGCGTATGACTGTTGATGCTGGATTTAAGTCTTTGGAATTAAATTCTGGTTTTCACTCTGATGCACAAGTTCAGCTGCTTCTTTCCAGACCTCACACTTCTTTTATGGCAGAATTTTATGGGAGTTTTTTCTCATCCTTTGTTGAAGTACCTTACATTCTCACAGTCCTGTCAATCTCTCTGTTATGTGTTTATTTTCCTCTCCTAGCTGCTTTCCCTCCCCTTTATATTATATTGCCTGCAGACCTACAATGCAAGTTCTTCACTACTTCTGCATTCTCTTTCTTTCTACTTCTGGACTTTGCATGTAGGGTCATACACGTGAAGAAATATAATTCCCAACCTGGATGTGCAGACATGATAAGTCTGAGAAAATTGTGCTTTAGTTAGAGAAGTATCTTCTCCTCAGAGTGAAAGCGAGGATAGTATTAAATTGCTAAAAAGAACAGTGTTGCCAGCATAGCCCTTCTAATCTGCCTGTACTTTATCACTATAATCCCCCAGTAAAGCTATCCTAACAGGAATGTGGCCTACAAGAACTCCTTTAAAAGCAGTTTCTTCTACTTGCACTTAATTCTAGCCTCCATGTTTCCACTTTATTGTGGGCTATTGCACTGCTTCTTCAAGTTTTCTAGGTGTTCTCTCCTTTCTTTCTTAATTATGACCTTTGCTGATAAGCATATCGAGTTTGTTCATATGCTTATTTTGTCAAATGCTGCAGTGTAAAATTTAAATTTTTTTCAGATTCCTCAAATAGATGATTTGGAACAGCTTGATTATTGTCTTGAAGAGTTACTTAAATAAAATGTGGATTTCTCTGGTGTTTTAACGTTGTCTTCTGTAAGGACAAAGACAACAGAGTTAGATTCTTCCATGCTATATGAAAGAAATATGCATGTTTTCAAGGACTGAGATGGCTTAGTCTCTGATACTCACATTTATGCTGTCACATTTTTCAGAAGCACATTTGAAAATGAAAATGTACAAAAAATGATTGTAGACTCCTTATTTACAAAAAAACCTAATTGTCTATGGCTTCTGAAAGTTGAAACCTTTGATTTTTTTTCCTTTGAATGTTGCTGTTATTTCTGGGGGGAAAAAAAAACAGAAAAAAAGAAAAAGAAGTCTGAGTAATGTTTGAGGTTTAAAACACTTCCTTTTTTTTGTTGAACAAGAAATTTGCTAGGTATACACTTGCAAAATTCTGTGATGGCATTTCCAGTTACTAGCTATTGAAAATTTAGATTTGATGAACAAAGATAAAAGACTGAAGATTGCTACTTCAAGCTGCCTTTCTTTTGCTTGCTGTTCTTGGTTATTGCAAATACAGCATTCTTTGCCTGCTAGTGATATTTTGAAGTGGAGTATTTCCAAATACCACTTCACATGTTTCAGATTTATTCTGGTTTTATTCAGTATTTTACATAGGTAATCCCTGCTGCTTCTCAGTATTGAAGGCCTTGATCCTCCAACTGACAGCATGCTAGCAGACAGCTATTGTTGCTTTGGGGAGACTGTTAAAAGATGTGCAAGGCAAGACTAGAGATTAGAAAAATCACCTTTTAATGATAGCTACAGTAAATGTCGCTATTGAAGTCCTCCAGGCATCCAGGTGTGCTTTTTTTCCCCTTCCTTCCCTCCTCAGCAGCATTGCCCTGACTGGCTGCAGACTCTGGTTTATGCAGTGTAGTTATATGCTGAAATATATGCTGAAAGCCTATCCCAGTCACAGCCCAGCTTGTTCCAGCCCTGTCACCTTTTGCAGTGAAGGCTTATATCTATTTCTGAGAAGTATTTTTACAATTCTGATCTTACATGATTGGTGTGTCCCAGCTCTTTATTTGCCTAAAGAATTAAACAGAGCTCAAAATACTGGATGACCACATGAGCCTGTGTGCTGTGACATACAGCCTGCCCTAAACCTTCTGCTGTAGCTTGCCCCGGTTCGGTTACACCACCCTCACTGTGCAACACCAACAGATACACCACCACTCATCCCTCGTGCCACCTGAAAACCAGGTTTCGTGACGTGTCCAACAGTAGCATTCAGCTTCTTTGCAGTTTTGAGATCAAATCTGTCTCTCGTGGCTGTCGATACCACTTTTGCAACTGAACCAGCCTGAACCTTGGCCCAGAGGAAAATTCAGCTCATGCAGCTGCACAGCACTCCAGGGGCAGCCGGACTGCGTTCTGCTCTGCAGAGGGAAGTAGAAATGCTGCTCGGGTAGTGCTCACCTCTCCTCTTATGAGACACCACCGGAGTGCCATTGATGAGACAACACCTTTATGGTAGGCTTAAGTGTAAAAATTGTATTTTTACATTCCACCAGTTTAGTCTTTAACTACTGCGTGCCGTAGCATATGCTGTAAGGTTTAAAAACTCTAAACTGCTATGTACAGCTATACGCATATTATGACATTACGCTACAAGTTTCCACAATTTGAATCAGCAGAAGAAGCAGTCCTGCACCCCCTCTACTGCTGGCCACCCTTTTCCATCCCCGCTTAATCTCTTCTCTTGTACAACCCAATGTTTTGTGAGACCAGGCAATGCAAAATTTAAATAACGTTGTCTAAAGCTAACTATATTTATTAGTGTTCAATTTTATTGCAAGCTTTTGCCTGGATCTGTTCTTACAGTTGTTCCCAAGTGCAACCACAAACAATCACGGTGACCTAAGGGAAAGGAAAGCATGGGATTGAATGAGCAGTGGCAGTGGGGGACCAGTTTTTAGGACAATATTGGCTTATGCAAGACCCAGATGCTTGTAGAACTGCTGTCTAAAGAGAATAGCAAGTTTTTTTGTGCTTAGTGTATAGCTGCTTTCAGTTTTTTTCAGGTTATCCAAGTCAAATCATGTTGCAGTTTTGGACTATATGGTAAGATTTGGGCCACAATATATACAAAAGTAATAAAAACAAAGTCAGTTGCTACAAGGCAGCTGCACAAAAGGTATCCAAATATTAAAATGGGGCTGAAGGTTTAGTTAAAATCCTTGTGAATTATTAAAACAAAGGTTTAGAAACTGCTCTCAAAGTCCCCGTGTGTTGCTTATTCAATATTCATCCAGTTTACATAGCTTTAGCACCACAGATGCCAACGCAAGATGAGAATCAGCATAATCGGTCCTCATGCCCTGCTGAGGCTCTGCAAACTGACTGCACAAAGACTGTAATCAGCTGATAAAACCATGGTGCACTAAAACTGGTAGCCAGTAATCTTGCTAGGGTGCTATATTTACTTAGTCTATATTGGTAGTGATCTGTAAGAGGTTTAAAGTAGCTCTCAAAGGCAGAGCTGGTGTTTGAATGATTGTTGTTGGGAAGCAAGAGTGAACATTTGGATGAATAAGTACTGAAAAAGGTTACCTGGTATGCTTGATGCTATGGGTGCTGCTGGATCAGCAGATGACATTAACGCTATGGAAATTCACCATTGGTACACAAAATTTATGAAGGAGTGCCCATCCGGACAACTTTGTCTGCATGAATTTAAACACGTCCTGGATCTACACGGACTTACTCCAGAAGCTAACAACTATGTTGAACAAGTATTTCACACATTTGACATGAATAAGGTAAGAATTCATTCTTCCTGGCTTTCTTATGGCTGTATCATTTGATGCACTCAGCAACATGTCTCAGAGGGCTGGCAATGCTGACTAGTCAGAGGTAATGGAAGTGATTCAGAGGTGATTCAATAGAAAACTACAGGCAAATAAACATGAGTGGCAGGCAAACAATTTTGAATGCTCTGTTCCCAGTACATTTTGCCATTTTGAAAATTGCATACAGTCATTCTTATACATGTTGAATAGTTTCTCATCTTTGAAACCCAGATTTTTATCATTATTTTCAGTGTGTGTTAATAATTGGAAGTTTTATTTATATAGCTCTGCTTGAAAAATCTTTTTTAAAGCAGTAAGTGTTTGGCTGGATCCATGAGTATTAATGCTTTAAGAATATGCAACATAGACACAACATGATTCCTTCTGTCACGAAATAAAATATTGCCGGATTCATTCCGAGCACCTTCTGTGGCTCAGTTTGGTATCAGTCAATCCCCCTTTTCCAAAGACACATCTGTCTGGCTTTGATCCATCTTCCCAATTTTACTGCTTAACATCCTAGGTCATCCCAAAGGCATCCAGCGGCTGTTAGTTGCATTGCTGTCTCATGTTCTTCCAACCTGGTGTTCATAGAGGTTCCTTCTAGCCATGAGACCCATCCAGAAGACTGTGCCTTGTTATTTTCCCCTTAAGCCAAAATAACACTTTCTATCAAATGCTACAAAAGAAGTGGAGAGTCATCTGTAACTCCTACAAAAGAGTTTGTCCTTGACTGAAATAAGGTTTAGGCTGAATTGTCAATATTATGCAATCAAAGTCTGCTTCCAGCTAACAGAACAGATGGGTATAAAAGCTTTTTTTTTTTTTTTTTTAAAAAAGGCATTAGTGTTCTCCACCCATGCCATTGATCTCAATGAATTCAGAGATGTAATGAAAAATGTGTTACTACATTACACGAATTACTTTAGTGGCAGGTTAAAACTGGTCCAAATTGTAGCCAGAACTACTCCAGACAGTTTCAATTTCCAGAAATGGCTTTTCTCTTCTTTATTATGAACTGAATTACATTTGTTTCGGAAAATGCTGAGAGTATAAGGTACCTTGTGTGTTTTTACATCCACCCTTTCTTGTATGGTGTCCAGCAGACTAAGAATTCCCAGAGTCAGTACCTTTGTTACACCATTTTCTTGCTATGTGTATTTCCACACACACGCCCCCACCTCCAATTCAGCTTGCTTTTTTGGTATTACGTAATTCTTTCTTGCATAATCTTCAAGTACTGTTCCTATAAAACCATGCTCTTTGCATGCTCTTTTCTTCCCCCCACCAATTATCAGATGGTTAAATATACTGGAATTTGATTAAGTAGCATCACTTAACTCAATAAATGTGCTAATTACAGATGATGAGTGAACTTCTAGTCCATAAACATGGAATCTGACTGGCAGAGATTGTCAACTTACTGTGTTCTTTTCCATTAATAAATCAAGGCATTATGTTCCCAGTAAAGCATCGTCAACGCTAACTTTCTTGGGTAACACGCATGGACAGTATATGAGCTCATCTAAGAGCTTTTTCAGTTGAGCTTTAACGTGTACTGCAAAAAGCCCTTGACGTTTCAGTGTTCTTGAAAAATATTTGGAAACATTTCCAAAATTTATTTTAGAAAAATACTTTCAAAGCAACTAGTGACTTGAGGATGTCTCAGAAAGTTGAGCCCGCAGCTAGCTTTAGTTACTTTTCAGAAAACTGGAAGGTGAAATAAACACTTCCTGAAAATCAGGCTTCTGTCAAGATGATAGCATACCGGTGCAGGACCAACCACAGGCATAGGGAAATTCAGTGTTTGCCATGAGATAACCGAGGGTGGGGAGAGAGAAGGAGGAAGTACCCTTCAAATAGTTTTGCGCCAACAGAAATGCCTAGAACTTGCCACTACTGCTGATATTGGTCTATATGTTTGAAAATATCTATTGTACTCAATAAATGGTGCATCCAGTACAGGCAGACAGTGCAGAATAAATTAAATACAAACCTTCAGGGCACAGTTGCTCTTTACCACCTTACCCCATTCAGCTTTCTCTATTATTTATAGTTTTTGTCATCAAAACTGTAACAGTTTTCTTCACGTGTTTGTATTACTTATTAGTATTGAGAATGTGCATATAGAAGCTGGCATTTGTTTTTATATACTTCAAGCATTACAATCCAACATGTTACAGTTGTGAAGAATACTTTTCTATATCTAGGTTATTTAGAATACCTTTCTGTAAGGAAAAAATATTTTCCAAATCATAGAATCATAGAATCATTTCGGTTGGAAAAGACCTTCAAGATCATCGAGTCCAACCACTAACCATGCCCCCTAAAAATGTAGCTAGTCACTCTGTATGAAGACAAGTCTTAGGTGAACCTGGAACCTGTCTAAACAGGGAAAGAGCTCTAAACCAAAATGGTGGAGAGCTTTTGGGGGGTTTTGGGGTTTGTTGTTTTTTTGTGGGGGTGGGGGTGGGGGAATGTCTTTTGGTTGGTTGGTTTTTTACAAGTTACTAATTGCAAGGCCTCCCTCCCTGTACAAATAGCTTAGCACCCAGGGAGTAGCTTGCTCGAGTTATCTGATGAATATTAAGATATACGCCTTAAACTTGTCAGGTTTACATGCATCAGAGTTTGACTGTTACATAGTCTTATCCATCAATCTCTGATCCCCTTCCCCTGTTTCCCCATAACTTTTTAATCAATTGGCATATTTCAATGAAATTTCAAAGAGCAGGCATTTGAGCTAATTAGTTCCTAAACTTGTCATAAAAATTTGCAGCTGGGTAGCAGGGACACACCCAGAGTGAATGCCCCACTTATGCAGAATTCAGCTTTTATTCATTGTTTAAGGCAACAGCTGGCTGGCAAAATAATCAGGTACTTGTTTCCTTTTGCCTGGTGAGGATACAGGGTGGAGCTGGGGTACCAGGATGCAGAGATTTAGGGGACAAAAGACAGAGTCTGTACAAATCTAGGCTTTTGTTTTGCTGTTCCCAGAAGAGCTTGTTTAATTAATGTTCCATGTTAGACTGAAAAATATGTTTCAATGTTTTATCCGTTTGGAAGTCTTCCTCCCATTTTAATGAAATTAAACAATGACTTTGCCTTTAGGGCTTCATAAAATCCACTATAAAACTGCTTATGCTAGGCTTATAACTTCATTATTTAATAATGAGCTCCCACTAAAGATCTGATATTTATTTCCAGTTCTGCAAGATGTTGTAACAATCCTCCATTAGCTACTGTAATCTGAGGCACAGATTTTATTGTATATTTTCTTAATTGAGCTGTTGCAACAATAGACCCAGGAAAAGTTATTTAGAAGGCTGGACTGGAATAGCACATTTAGAATAGTCATAGAGCTGGGATCGTATGGTCTGCATTCTTTTGCAGCTGGAAATAATATGAAGAACGTGGCATCTACTCCCAGGTAAAATGCTGGCAAGTTTTTCTCCTTGTCCAAGCTATTTGTATAATTTAGTGTCTGGAAAGACTTAAACACTTAAAAAAAATAAATCAAATTAACCAGAATGTTTTACCTGAATGTTTTGCTTTTTCCTTTTTAATAATAGAAAAAAAGTCTATTTTTTATGAAATAGCAACAGTATAATTTTTAATGAAATGGCAACAGTAAAACTACATGATTCAGATACAACACACAGCATCTAGATAAGCTGTAGCTCAGTCTTATTTTAATCTTGCCTTGAATAAAGCCTTGTGAGAGCCTCACTGAAAAGCCTGTGGCAAACGAGGACCAGGACCTCTCAAGCCACATGTCAGGATTTCATAAGCTTCCTCTTTGGGATTCACACCATGTCTGTTTAGTTTGACATGATGTGTATATTTATCTGTTGTAACGTATGTTTCCTGTGAAGTCATTCTGTGGGGCTTCAGGCTGGCATAGGGAACCAATTTATGTAAGAAGAAGAATGAGATGTTGGCATACCAGCTTGCCAAGAGTAATACATATGGGATTTTTATGGCTTGGTACGGGCTTTCTCAGTAACAGTATCCTCATACCGTTCTTGATCACTCTGACTTTATCAAGACTTCTCTAACAAGAGCATGACTTATCTGTAGTACAATCAAAAAGCATTTGTCTTCTGCATTCTGGTCTTAATACATAAATCCAGCTCAATATTCGTTTGCATGCTTAGCAGAGCCAAAGGATCTTATTTCAAGATGACTCAGCTCTTTGCAAGTTAGGATGAACCAAATCACTCTGCTCTCCCTTATACTTCAGTAGAATAACAACCTACCTGATTTGGTCTGTGAAAAGTATTTAACTCTTTTTTAACCGAATAAGCAGACATTTTTAGTCAGTTTGTGAAAGAAATTATGTGTGTTCAGTCAAGGTTCTGAAGTGGCATAACATTTAGAGATGCAAAAAGTCATTATTGTTCAGACTGTCTTGCCCACTGCAGTGCAATTATATTTCGAAGTTGAATATTGCAGGGTAAGTTTTCTTTCTTTTCTTTTTTTTTCCCTGAAATCTATATGTTATTTTTCTTCTGTTGGAGGATCAGATTTTGTCTACTGCCATGATGGGAAAAATCACCACCAGATCTTTGACATTACTGGATGAGGAAAAGAATTTGGGATCTAATCTCTTGCAGCACATATTTGGCGTTTAGGAAGTGAGATTCCAAGCAAACAACAGACTTTGGTGTGTTGCAAGCTTCTCCCTGAACCTGAAATTGCTGAAGGTGCCTCTATCAGCTTCCAGTTTCTATGAAACTGAAAGTGCCATGCTTTAAATATTCAAATTTCTATCACTGTATTATCTGAAAACCGATCACTAAGACTGTGTGAACAGAACGTGTGTGTTAAGTAGATTATGCAAATGAAGCAATATGATTACTTTTTAGTGCCTCCACACACTCTTACTGTTTCAGAATGATATACATAAGGACATGTTCCTAGTTCTTTTTACCTTAAGATTGTATGAAAAGTATTTATCACATGCTTGGCTTAGACAGGACGTTAAGTCAAATTGAAAGTTATGTACTTTTAATTGGAGAGTCATGAAGAGTCTGCCTTCAGTTAAGAAGTTCCCTTCCTGAATTTCACTAGCTCTGATTTATATCCTTTCTTCAGGTTCTGGTGTGTGGATTTCACCAGGTTTTGTATTTAAATAACCTGATGTTTCCTGTGAGAGATTATCAGAACATTTGTTTTCAATGCTAGTATTATGATGCTGTATGGTCTGTCTATGTATTATCTTCCTTCAGCTGAATGAACACTTACTGGCACATACCAGAGTCACCATACACATCGTTAGTATTTTACAGGATGTATGATTCTGCCTGTTTTCCAAGGGGCTGAATGCAAAGCCCTCCAAACAAAGCACAGCAACACCACTTCACAGTTTGGGAAGCATTCAAAGTCATCTTAGCCAGGGCGTTTTTAGTGCAAAGCACTGTAAGTTTAGCAAGAGTACCAAGGCTGCACACCTGACATAGGATCTTGCACAACACAACCACAAATGTCATGTTTTGTCTTCAAGAGAGCCCCTGCAGAAGCAGGCTGAGCCCTGGGAACACATCAAGGTAGCCACAGAGAAGGACCCACCTATTGACAAGCCTGCTTGCATTCAAACAGGTCACGAAGGATTATCACGTGGAATTTCTAATTTTACCTAATCCAGATCTGCACAGGTCTTTAAGAGGTTTATCGTAGTTTTGCAGCTCCTAGTTTGTGGTTGAATTCTAGCTGGAGGTGAGCCAGGGAACATACGAGCACTGCGCAAAGGCAAACAGTGCAGCGTGGACGCAGAGGAAGGGCGGACGGTGCTATGGGTGCTGGGGAATCAGCTGATGATTTTGCTGCAATAGAAAACAGTCAGTGGTACCAGAAATTTATGAAGCAATCCCCCTCCGGGCAACTTACTCTCCATGAGTTTAAGAAAATACTGGGTTTACATGATATGAACCCTCAGGCAAACATGTATGTTGAGCAGGTGTTTCACATCTTTGACATGAATCAGGTAAGAAATTTTCTTGGACTATTTTCATCATGAAATGTATGTGTTAGCATGAACAGTAGAGGACTTTGGCCTAGTGATATCAAATAAGAAACAGTAGGTAAGTGGGAGTTGGTTTTTTCCTTCTCATTAATTTTCAGCAGCTGTGCAGCATTACTTAAACTGAGAGAACTGGATTTGTTGGACTCTTTTCAATGTCATCTAGGTTGTTTAAGAGAAGAGCTCTTCAAAAATCTACTAAAGTTTAATTCCTTGTAAGTGGGGCAGGACGAGAGTCTTAAAACCCTCATGTTCCTCCCCTTTCACTACTGGAAGGTTGTGTGAATACTTTTGTCTTCACTCTCCTTTTTAAACATTATTTTCCCCACCATTTCCAAAGCAAAGTCTGTTCAGATCTGTTGAGCTGCATTGTCAGACAGTTACAATTAATCTATCCTTTTTTTCTTTATTTTATTATCACCATTTTTATTCTTATTTGGAAAGTTTGTAGAAGAGTAATATAGCTGTTTTATTTCCTTACCCACCCCTTAAAAAAAGCAACTTTTAAAGCTGAGCAGTGGAAGGAAAGTAGACTTGAGTTATTGCATAGATCAGAAATCAGAAGACCGTGTTACTACTTCTAAAAGATAAATGGAAAGAATCAAGAAATGCAGTGGAAAAAGTACAGTCAAAAAACAGGAATAGGCAGCAATAAGATAAGTAGATACCAGCTCTCCAGGAAAGGACACAAATAAGTGAAATGTAAAACAAACAAACAAAAAATAAAATTCACAAAATTAAGGCACAAGTATAAATAGATGGAAATAAGTGTTCAAAGAGTAGGAGGAGGAAATAGTGTCTCATTCCTTCTTCATATGTTAATTGAAACCCTTGTGGAACTGAAATGCAAGCTGTGGAGAAAAAGTGTTGAAAAGGTAGTTAAAATCTTAGCGAGAGATTCATTCTCCATCAGAAACAGAGCTGATACTTGGACAAAAACAACATACGGGAATAAATGTGGTTGGTTGCTCAGCTGCAGTAAGAGGTAGAAGAGGCTGGCAATGGCAGCCACAAGATCCAGCCCCTCGGGGTGCCTTTCCACAGGGCCTGTCTTTCCACTGGCCCAGAAAAGCAGAAAAAGGGATTACTAGACAGAAATACTGCTGTGCTCTTTAGCAACTGCAACAAACCCTTGCCTTGCTAACCGGAGCCGCAAGGAGATGCAAGTTGCTCAGTGTCTGCTCAGTTTGGGAAAGACTTCAGACACCAAGAAGGAGAACATCTCCAATCAAAACAACGGTTCCTAATTAGGGAAGACAGCCTCTCCTTCTAATTAAATGTTTACTGATGTCTCTTTCTATTGGCTTGGTTTTCCCTTCTCCAAAATGCTTAACTCAGTGGATTTTATTGCTGGTGCAGGGAAAAAAAAAAAAAGGAAAAAAAAGGAGAAAAAAAAAAAAGAAAAAGAATGCTTTAATATCCAAAGTTCTTCCAAATAGCTGTGCTGCGTAGGCAGATAAAAACAGGAAGCTGGGATTTAGAGTTGTTTAAGGATCTATATGTAACATTATTAACTGGAAAAATCCAATTTGTCTAAGCTGAAATCCTTCATGAAAACAGCCTGTGGCATCAAAATGTCATTGGGGTGGGGGTTAATTCAGAGATATTACCCTTAACACAAAGATTTGGGGGACTTGAAACAAGAAGTTATTAACTTAAATTACTTTTTATAAATTTAAAGTAATGGGGGTTTTTTGCCCCCCTTCCTCCCCAGATTATCAGCATGCAAAAATTCATGGATTTCTTTTCTTTTTATTTCTCCCAGTTGGAGCCAGGACATTTCATTGGCCTCTCAGATTTTCCCTGGATGAGAGGACTCCTTCCCTTCATTTCTAATAAGACCACTTAAAAGTAACAGCTTAACAGTCATTACACTGCCTCTCTCTCCTTAATCAGAGGTTGTTAGTCCCACTTGCAGTTCCCTGATGCCCACAAGGCAAGGTGCAGCCCAAGCTCTTGCCAACCCTAATTTCAGGAAAATCAGTGAATTTGTAATAGCTACAAAAAGAAAGTATTCCTGACTTATCTTCCTGACAAAGGAGGATGCATCTCTTTTGCAACTAGAAAGCTTGATGAAAATAACAGCTTCAGGAGTGGGCCCTCATTGTGTTAAGTCTTTAACTCCAAATGGAAAATGTAAAGTCGGTATCTCAGAGTACTTCCCATATTCATTAAACTGAAAACAACTGCACTACAAATGGTTCTGTGGGAAGTATAAGACTTGTTATTTCATTATGCACGGTCTGCTGGTTATTTATGGATACTGGAGCGCTGTAGTACGTGTGGCTAACAACACCCACGAAATCATGTCTGTAAATGGTTAGTTTAATGACCAAAAAAAAAGCCTAAGCTAGACTGTGTGCAACTAAGATAAGCACAATTGCTTATCTCATCACCAGGACCTGTATCATTGTGCTACACTCATAATCTCCATGAAAGGAATAATGAAGCAGTAGTACAAAAAGGAATCACACATAATAGGCTTCTATAGATGTATTTTTAAATGGTCACTGCCTTCTGTTTCAGTTTTAAATTCATACACAAACCCAAGGATTTCATTGTTTGTAGAAATATAGTAGCAGGCGCACAAGGAATGTGACTGTGAGCTAACAAAGTTGTGCCTGTGCTTGATCAGTGTTTTCAATGACAGAATAATTAAGCAAATGTGTGTATATTCCCACACACTTTGCTAATAATTAAGCAAATGTGTGTATATTCCCACATGCTATGACTAAAATGCCATAGAAAGTAGCGATGACCTCTCTTTTCCTCATCCCCATGCTTGAGTTAGCAAGAATTTGGTGAGTACTCTCCTCTCAGGCAGAGAGATTAGAGGTTGTGTCCTACTAGAAACTTGCCTCATCAGGGCAAAAGCTTTCTGGTTTTTGAAGAAGAGGAAAACAATCCTTAAAAGCAAGCTACCATTCTGATGAAGATACAGGAGAAGGAAAGGTTAGCTTGGTCCTCCTCCTTGTAACATGCACAGGAGGAGGAAGGCAGAATTTAGAAGCTAAACACTCATTAAAATAGTTAAAAAAGTGTAGGGTGGGCCATAGAGAGAAGATGGTGATGCTTGGGACCTTACAGTTTGGGACTTCAAAAAAACAAACAAAAAAAATGTTAAAGCCTTCATGGGGTAAATTTTCTGACCAGGATACCAGCTCTTCCTGGAGGGATAACCTCCTCTTTCAACAATTTTGTGTCTTTGTCCAGATGACTCTCATTTGGGCAGCCTAGGTAGTCCTTCTGAAAACACCTCACCCAGCTCTGCTTGAGCTGGGAGGTAGCTTGCATCTACCTTAAGAAATGTGAATGGACTCTGAAGCTGGCTGGAGATGAGGAGTAGCCCTGTGCCTGTGGAGAGCTGGCAATGAAGTTAATAGAGGGAGATGGCAGGATAGGAGGAAGGAAACTACGCTTTTAAGTCAGCTGGTTAGGAAGGGACGTGGGAATGCCCACAATGGTGCTTTCTCTGGTCCTGCCCATGCAGCTCCCCCCTGCAACCGAAATGAGCAGTGGCAGATCTCTGTATGCACTCAGCACTGGTAGGATCCAGCATCTGATAGCAGTGGAGTGCAGGGAGGAAAGGGGAAGGAAGAAGAGAGAGATGGGGCAAAGTCCCGAAGCACAAGCTGATTCACGCAGGAGAGAGAAATGGCATTTTTCAGAGCAAACAGCAAATTACTGAGGAAGGAAAAAAGGAGTGGGGCTGGAGTGAGCCAGAGTGGATTCAAAAATCGAGAGGAAAAGACAGAAAGTTAATTGGCAAAGATGACACAAATTTAGATAAAAATCTGTAGATAAGCATTTTATTCAAATGCATTTAAAACTTGGCATTTGCCACTCAAGCACTAGCAGCTGGATTTTTGTCTTACACTTAAAACAGGTAGCATTCAGCTGAATCTATCAGAGTGGAAAGATATGTGACCTCCTTGTTTCACAACACAGGGATTTAGTATCTGCTGCCTACAGCTGAGTTACCGCTGCTTTCACAACACCCAAGAGAAAGAGAATGTCATCTTTATTATTTTACTTTTCTGCCATTTTTCATATCAAGGTAGTTCCTGATCACCCTGCTGTGAAGTTTGGGGGTTTTTTACAAACAAAACAAAACAAACAAACGAACAAACACCCCCCCCCCCAAAAAAAAACCCCAACCTCTATGTTCAAACTCTGTCAAAAGACTACCTCTATTTCGCTTGTAAAGAAATCTAAATTACATCATCTTTTCCAAAACTGATGAGATTTTATACCATTTTCAGAGCAGGACTAATGAATCTGGGTTTTTTTCTCATGTTTCCCTGCAAAGACAGTTTGGCTTTACCTGCAGTGTGCATTTTTTGTGTGCCCCATGTTCTTGCTGTTTAGCAACAGTCTGTCCTTGAACCAGCAATCTTCTTTATTACAGGACTGTCGTTTTCAGTGCAAGTACATAGTCCCACTGTTGCCTGTTTGTATCTTTTTCTTAATTCCCAGAATATTGTGCAGACTCCAGAAAACTTCTTGACATGTCTAATGTAGATCTCAATAGATACTGTAATTTTATCTTCATCTTTTAGCATCAGTTCAGTTTGCTGCAGATAGCTCATTTGGAATTGCTTCACTGGGCTTCCTATATACAAACTAGTCTCTATGCTTGTTGTTTCAGTGTTCTTTGAAATGGCTTTGCTATATTAATTTCTTCAGTTCAGCTCCACATTGTTATGAATTTTTCTATTTTTATTTATTGAAGTAGAAATGCTGCATTGTCATTGGCTTCTGGAACAGGTGATTTGTGTAGAATTTCTACTATCTCAGCACATGCTTTGTCTGTGAGTTTATTAAGTGCTGTCAAACTATGCAGCGCCTTATAAATTTTAGCCTTTGTGCCCCATAAAACTCGCCTTCCTTTTTTTTGTCAGGTGTAATATCAGCTATTATATACTTTTCCAGTCCCTTACTAGGGGTGAGGGATGCTGTGAGACTGAGCTATAAATCAGATCACTTTTTTCCCAGGCATGTTTGCTGTCTTTGACAGGTATTTTAGTTATTGTTATTAAACTAAAGGGATCCTGAAAACAGGTTTTACTTTGAAATCATTCCAACTTTAATTTAACATTCTCTTGTAAGTTTTTTACCAGAATGTACAAAATCTGACAAAAATCTGACTTCTAAGGCCCCATTTTTAAGTCAGTGCGGTGTTCTCTCTCAAGCGGCTCAGTCACCATGGGTACACTTCCCCAAGACTTGCTATTTGGAAGCAAGCAGCAGAGGGTGTGGGTTTTGCAGAGGGAGAAATAGGAGGGAGGGGAGAGGGATCAGTAGATGTGAGCAAGTCCCAAGTTCCTGTGCCTAAATGGGATCCTGTGAACAGTGCTTGCACAAGGCCGGGTGAAGAGATGCGAGAGAGCTGTCATTGTCCAAGTAGAAGAGATAAAAAGGGGAAGGATGACTAGCACTGGGTGTGTTACTGATGCACAGTTCTTAACCTAATCATATCATGTAAAGTTTGTAACCTGCTTAAGTCGTGTTCCTGGTGCCCCGTCTTTCTCTGGTGTTTGACACAATGACTGGTCATTGCTTTGAGAGAAGGGCACGACAGCTGAAGAAGAAAATTCAGGATTTTTGTCAGACTGCATACCCAAGAGGTTTGTCTGCTTATTTCCTTTCACCTCCCTTGCCCTCCCTTCCTTTTCACTCACACTCACTGCTGCCCGCACGAGAGGCGTACCCGCTCTCCCTCAGTCACTGGGATCACACAGAGCTCTAGGGCTCAGAGATGGTCCCTCGGGGAAAGGCAACACACCAACTACCCAGTTTGCTGTATGTTCTTTGCCTACTGAACCAGTTTTGGCTAAACTGATAGCACTGTCTGTATCTTCCTGTTTAATCTTCAAAAGTTCATGGGTACTTGAGGAGTGTTCAAGCTTTCATACTCATGTTGCATTTTGAAGTGCATGATATTAAACTTAATGATGTCCTTGTGGAGAGAGCTGTAGCATAGCCCGTTAAGAGTATGGGAGTCCTTCTCAAAAATTGACCTGATCCAATAAGATATTGATTGCTTTCTGGCTTAAGTCGGGCTGGAGGGAGGTTGCCGTTTTTCATGAGGCACTCGGCACCTCACAAGACTGTGCTTTTTAACTCCACCGTGTGATTATAAATGAAAAGGATGAGTAGGAATGTCTTGTTCCTTCATTTCTAACATCCTATAGTGTTACACCGGTATTTATAGCTCCAAATTTGTCTGTGCTGTAGTAATGCTCCTGAGCCACTCATCTCCTTGTATAGAAGCTAATCAGTACAGAAATATTATTGATACCTAACCCCTTCCCTGATCTTACAGAGGAAGAAGGAATTCATCTCCTGAAAGCTGTAAAATAAAAAAAATAAAAGGACTACAGCACTGACCAACAGCAAGGAAACTTGTATTTAATTCACTTATCAGACCAAGTTGATTCTTGTTAAAAAAGTTACTGTAAAAGATTCCTCTTTCGCTTAGGTTCTGTCACAAGGCTGGTGACCAAAATTGTGTGTTTTATCTGGGTATCCGTGTTGAGAGGGGAGAAATCGGGTGTAATTGCACACAAATACAAGATACCACACACCATATTCATGATACGAAGTGCCTCAAGGAGGAGTCCAAAGGGGTATGGTTTTTGAAAGGCTTAATCCACCTACAACAGATAGAATGTAATAACGGGCATGTCTGCACTTTCAACTTCTTCCATCCTTATTTACAGCAAAAATTGTAACTATTCCTTACAGCCAATCCAGGATAAGACTTTTGTGTGTTGCTAATAGTTTGCACACAATTCCAAGTCAACCACTTTGAGGACGTCCTCATTTTTATTTTTCTTATATGCATGTTTGTAGTCAGTGGGAGAGTCTGGATTTTCATGAAGTATAATTTGAGCGTGGCTCTCTTTACTTCTACTTCAGCCACATTCTGCAATCCCATCTGATTTAGAACTGGGCAAAAGACATCAGAGGATCTAATCACTGGCAGACAAATATGGGCTGTTTTCTAGGTCTCTCTTGAGCACTGTCTCATGTTCATAAGGTCCTGGAACTGGCCACCTTGAGCCCTCCACTCATTGCAATGCTGGAGCATCCCACGGCACTGCCTTGTCAGCACATGCTCTGCAGAATTGTGAAACCCTCAGATTTGTGAGACCTTCAGATTCTGGATTAATATAAAAGTGAGGCAACTGGAATAAAAGCAGGTTTCAGAAAGAGCATTTGCTCACATTTAATTGCTGTGGCGGTGGCCAAACACACTTAAAACAAAATGGGAACCCTCTGCTAATTGTTACTTCTCTATCTGGTGTTTCAGAGTTGTGTCACCCTGCTCTGCAGGCTGTCATCACTCTCATATATGAAGCGGTCAAGTTGCCAGATAGCAAAGCAACTCTTCCCGTAAGAAGTAGAGGGCAGATGCTTGGGGAGGACTTAATACATGTGTTTTAAACATACAGGGACAGTATGTATAGTGTGGAGGGCAGAGAGGCTGGACGAGCTGCACCGGGATTGTCAGCTGGAGAACACTCTGTCTTTTCAGCATGGCTTTCAGGAACACCATCCTGGAAGATCTCAGCTGCTTCATCTGTGTGACTGAACTCCCTCTTTTACCAGGAACTTTCTTGCTGCATCTTTCTGAACTTTATCATTGTCTTCATCCTCATCTTCCTCAGATGAACCAAGATCAGCCAAGGCTAAAGGATGGAAAAACAAGCTAACGATCAGGAATTCAGTCTCACAGAAAAACTACGTCATCACCCATCACATTGCTGACCATCACACATTTCAGCAACACATCCTTGGGGGATAGCAGGGTATGGCTGTATAGTCAATATAAGAGAAAGCATTTCCCCTACTGTCTTCTCCCATGTCTCTATTTTGTAATGCTTGGGGTCACAGATACCAGACCAACAAGGGGTGGCCTGCTTGATTACAGCAAGCTGTGTGGGTTGGAACAGCAGTCCCTCTACCAGAGAAGGCCATGTGTGCCCAGCACCAGCACCTCACTGTCTGCCAAATAGGGACTGGGCCACTCGAGTAAAGCAAATCTATGCATTTACCAGCCTTCACAGCTAAGGACTTTTCCCAACTATCACATGCATGGCCATTGACAGAGATCGTAATCCTTGAACACCTCTTGCAGGGTCTTAGCTTAGCACCTCTTCCAGTCCCTAGAGATAGCCTTCTTTTTTCAGGTGTTTCATACCTAGGTTTCCTGAAAATTTTAGCTCTCTGTGTAATGTGGAGTTGAGCTGTGGTTACAGCAAGGAGGTCCCAAACTGTAGATTAGCTTCAAGCTAAATGAAAAATAAGGGGGGGGGGGACCCCAAAACCCACAAAAAAACCCAGAAAAACAAAGTAGAGGAATGGGTATTAAAAATACAGAAGCTGGGAATCAAGCTAGAGTGCAGCAAAGCTCAGAAATCTATGCTGATCACTAGCCTGTGAGCATTTGTAAAGTTATGTCAGGTATTGAGAGGATCAGCCTTGCTAGGTAAGGATGCCAGGCAAACAAAGATAAATCTGGCATATTTGAGACCAGCAGAGATTTTTGTTCAGAAAAAAAATGGCAAGAACCCATTTAAGATGTAAGATTTATATCCTGAGCCCACAACAACTTTTTACAGAGCTTTACAGATTTGTTGTATTTTAATCTCTATTCAGTATAATGATTGCATTTCTGTTGCCATACAGCCTTTGTTTCTTTACCTAGTACCATTAACAGCATTCTGTTTTCATAACTTTAATTATATTTTTTCCTTTATTACCAAGATTAATGTCCACTATTTTTAAGGTATACTTTTAGAAACAACAAGAACCAATCAAACGCTTTTCAAGCACATGGCTATGATGCTTTTTATGTGGTTAAACTGGGAATGAAGTGGCAACAGACCAGCCTCTCGGGGCAGGATAAAGTAATATTGTATGTTATTAATGAGGTAAAATAAGGGGATTTCCTTATTCCATACACTCACTTTTTGTCCTATACCCTTTCTACGGCTTTTTCCCTTCCCCAGGGTCTTTGGCAGAAATGTAGGTTTTGATCTTGAAAAGTGCTTTTAATTAAGTACAGATGTGTGAAGAGTGGCCAATGGATGGCTGACCGGGAGTATCACACTGTGGGCTCTGAAATGGCAGCTATGATTGTACAAATAAGGGGTCATTATCCTTCCATGACACTATGAAGAACATTTAGGCACTGTGCAATATTAAACAGCTGATAATCTTTCATCTCCAAGCCACAGAAGTTAATGGATGCAAGTAGTTGCATAATGTACAAATTCAGAAATAATTTGGTCATTTGAGTTTTTGCTTAGTTTCTTTCAGTACTAAAGCAATTTCTCAGGTTTGTAGATCAAAATCTTATTTCCTTCACTGTTATATTCTTGTCTGGTTGTTGCTTTCTAATAGAATTATCCCAGTGAGTGGTGAAGTATACAAAATTTCTTGGTAGAAACGATTTCCTTTCTCTTAATAGTACCCTTTATATACAAGTGCTGTTTAGCTAGACAGCTAGCAAAGTTGAACCTTCTCCCACGTTTCCCCCAGCTGACTTTTATAGATATATAACCTGATTTTTTCTTTACCTAACCTTTTGTGGCCAGAAAATACTATGGTTTAATAGTGGAGCTTTTACAGTTTAAAATTGTTATGACTTCTGTTGCTGAAGCTTATATACAAAAGCACATAGTTTGGGGACTAGTTTGCAGTTTATCTAAATCTAAAGAAACTCATTCTGGAAAACTTGAGTCATTTAATAAGGCCTTCTACTCTCAGCATAAAATATATTTTTCTCATGTAGGCTTCTGTTTTTTCACAAATAGGAATCTGCTCAGAAAGCTGTGGTAAAGTGTTAGGCCTGAGATTAATCTACAATTCCAATTATAGCAGCCTAATGCTCCTTGAGTTAAGTTAGGGTCATCCATGCTGGGAGGTATTTTATCATAGAATAAGATGATAAAACACTCTTAAAAGGTGAATAGACTTTCTCCTCTGTGTTTCATGTATGCCCAGTTTAAAACCTCTAGCAGATAAGGTGTGGAATATTAACCTCATAGGATGCCAGTGGGACCTGCGGGGAGGCAGGTAATCAAGTTGTGAATTACTTTTCACCTCTTTGTTAGCCTTGCTGCTTCCAGCTGAAGTCTGTTACAGACATCCTTCTCCTACTTAGGATTTCCATTTAAAAAAAACAACTTGCCAGTAAACTGGAAAGAATTAAAAAGGAATTGTGGCAGCATGGTAGGTTTTTTTGACAATCGTGATAGATTGAAAGCCTAGTCGAAGCTTGTTTCACTCAAGTCATCCACACAAATACCAACAGGAATTCAGTTGCAAGCCAAACCTTATCATTCCCTGGATTTCTTTAGGTTGGAGATAATAGAACAGCTCAGCTCCTCACTCATGGAAATTACTAAGGTCAGTGGACGTATGACAAGGAGGGGTACACCTTCACAGCACAATTCAACGTCATGTAGAGATTGAGGTTACCTCTGGTCTTGGCAGGAGGCAGACCATGTAAGCTCAGAGCATTGCACTAACTTAACCGTGCCAAAGAGGCAATGCTACTGTGGCTGTATGGCTTCCTGGACTCCGTTATCTTGCGTACTTATATGTGGCAGAGCATAGTACTGTACAGGTATTGACGCCTCTGGCTTCAATGTATAAAAGCTGTTTCCAGTCAGTGCCTGTTGCTATTGGAGATTAGTGACATAGGCTATGTCCTAAAAGCTTTCTTCTCGGGAGCATACTAAATGAATGCTAACCATTTCTGGTGTGTCTCTTGCGCAGACCACCAGCTGTTTCACAATTACATGACCTTATACACCAAGTATGCAGATGTCTTTAATTTTTCCTTGTTTCTTAAAAACAAGGGTTCTATGTCAAGACTTTTCATCCCTTCCTTGACCTCTGTGGTATGCTTTGCTAATAATTAAATAAACAAGCAAACAAATAAATAACTATGCTAGTGAAGTTTGAAAGTTGTTCATCATTCTTAGCTCCAGTGAAAAACAAAGATGCTGAATGTTCAGAACTGTAATTGCAAAGTTAACTTTCCTTGAGATTACCATGAGGAGTGCAGGAGGTAGAATTTAAGCAAACGTTTTATTCATGACTCATACATTAATACTTGTAAGCATTATTTATACAATGGCATTGGGAGTACAACAAATGGTGGGTTTATCTTTTGTCACAGCTTTCCAATGAAAACCTACAAAAATAATGTTTTTATTAAAATACAAGTGCAACAGAGTTCATTTTTTAAAAGATTCCCTTTATGGTCATTTTAGGGAAAAATGATCTCAGTCCTCTTCACCATTAAGTTATTTGTAATACAAAAATGAAAAAGCTGCAATCATATACAAGTAAGCTGAATTCCTCCTGCTTTTTTCCCTCTGCATCTCAGTCCAGACATAGCTGTCATGCAGTCCTAGTTCATGGAGCCTACTGATGAATTTTAGAGAGGAAACAATTATGTTTATCTAAAATACTTCAGCAGTTGCCAAGTATACTGATGTATATTTGGTTTTCTGTGAGAATATGTATCATATTCCAGAGAAATTATATCCTTCAAAATGAGGTTACACCAAAGGAGAGAGCATATCTAGAAAAGTAAGGTCTGGGGTATTCATAATATATTGGAAGTGTCAGTTTCTCTTAAACAGAACTAAGGAAACATTCTATAGTCAGCACTGCTACTATTTAACACTTATTCTAAAAAATCTTATTTCTTTAAATCAGAAACCCAGATCACTTTCATCCACTTCCACTGGCTTGCAGATAGGTTTTGCCACCACTAAAAATAAAACTTGAACACTGTAAGAATTGATTGATTGATTGGTTTCTTATGACCTGTGAAGGACATAAAAATTTGCATAGCCATTTAACACATGAAGCAATGTACTGAAAATGGGATGCTGCTATTGTAGTTCTCTTATTGCTTATTTTGGCATTAATTGAAACCAGCTACAGGAATAAGCATCTCTTGCTTTGTAAGAAAATGGGATTTTAAAAGGTAGGATACACTGTGAAGAGTAAAGAAGATTAATAGGTATGTAGCACCAAAGGAAAATTATGCAAGTTCAAGGATTTTCTGTTAACATTTTATAAAGCATTGAACAGTCCTCAACAGAGAACAGTATTTTCTGCTACATTTCTTATGCAGAGATAAAGTTGGTAGATGCAGAAAAATGGACACTCCACAGCAAAGGGTTTAAGAAATTGTTAGATAAGGAGCCACCAACTGATGTCAATCTTTAATCATCCTTCTAGCTTTTTCATCTAAAATTTAAAGTAGTTCTGTGATAAACAAGGGTTCATCTGACATCATTATGCAGATTAGAACTATAAAAAAGGATTTTAAAAGGAATCCATTTTAAAATCTAAAGAAGAAAGTTAAACAGGCTGTTTGATGTACAACAGATAATGAGAAATGCAAAAATGTGTTACTTCAATAGAACTTTGTTGTGTGTCAAAATGACTACATAGCAACGTAAACTGAGTCTCAAGCTACAACTTTTTTTTTTTTTTCCTGAAGAGTAAGAGTTTCCCTTTACTCCTCATACTTTGCACAATGCTGACAAGTGTTGGGAGGCAGACCACCATTCCTTTTTTCCTCATCCTAGCTCCTTCTGCACTGTCCTGCTGTGTCTTTATAGTTCCGATTTTCAGGTAGTCTTTTCATCATCTGATTCTGTGTTCTGGCTATAAATAGATGTTATCCTCTCTGGTTATAGGGACATGAATGAGATTAGCCAAGTGTATCTTCTCAGGTATTGTAGTAGAAGGAAATGCAAATCATTCGGCCATTAAATTCTCTATGAAAGCAGTGGTTGCACCTCATATTCCAAGAAAAGTGTGCAAATGTTCACAGAAAGATGTAATACTTTTCAAAGATGTTTTGATGATCAATGTAACTCATTCTTCATTTGACTTGCAATTGTTTTCTGCCTCCACTTTCTCCCCCTTCTTAAGAATTGTTAGAGACAGAGGAATATTATTTTCATTGATATGAGGCAATTAGTTGCTAGAGAATCTACTGAAGACATTACTTTTTTAAAGATTGACATGGCCCAACTATGCAACAGTTACCTAGCACCATGTGATAGCTGCCTTGTACATTCTTATTGAAGGCATGAGGAGCTCTTAAGAGATGAAATAAAATGGCTGCTAGTAAGCAATACTTTAAATACTACTTGGAACCTAAATATTAAGTGTTTCCACCTCTTGTGGGATTAATTATAATGGCTCAGGGCATCTTTTCTAACTCTCATTTGCTGGAAAATTTGATCTTCAGTTGGGCTTCCTTCCTCAGATTGTCTTGCTCTGATGTGTCCTCAGGACCAGGAATAGCTGCTGTGATATGAATTGTTAGGCTGCCTAAGGAACTGCCTAGACTATTTGCTGCATCCTTACATGTTTGCAGGCATTACCAAAGTTGACACAATAGAATTGGGTGTGATAGTTAATAGTTATCCAAAGCAGGGTGAGAAAGGATGATAATTACAGAAATATTTTCCCAAACTTTCCTGAACTGTCCTCTTTTGTATCGTAAGTCTTCAAATAGTTGTGCAAATGTTAAGTTCAGCTGTACACGTAATTTTAGGGATGTCTTCAGGCTGAAATGACTCTTTGGACAAGTACACTTTTCTTAGCTGACTCTAACAAGCCAGCTTAACCCAGGCAGTAAGGCTGCAGCAGCAACATCTGCATTACACACTACACTACGGGGCCAAGAGCCGTATAAGCTGGTATTGTGGTTGGCAAGACATGCTACGTTTTATGCTATTCCTTTTTCATGGTTGTTGTGTTGACTCAGCACACTGGGATGGCACTACCACTTTGCCCAAAGAAGTCTACCTCTTGGTTTTTCTGGTTTTGAATGCTTTTTCACTCTCACAATCGCCTTCAATTAGTCTCCCCAACAACAAATACGTAGAAAACTTTTCTTTTCATGACAGTCATAGCGATCACATTATAGAGTCAGCAATAAAAGTCTGTGTGTCAAAAAATTAATCAGCTTCTAAACCAAGGGCTAGAAAAAAATAAGAATCAAGATATCTCTTGAGCAGAAAGGATTCTGCTGTCTGAAGTAACAAAAATCCACAGATCTTACTTCCTGAAATATTTGGGCTTTTCAGAGTTGACATGTACATGTACAAATCCATTTCCCATTAGTTTTGGACACAATCCAACAAAAGCAACAAAAACAACAAAGCCAAATCATTTGCTTCTCCTTAATCTGGAGTAATGTAGCATAAAATTATCTCAAATGTAATGTAACTAGCCTGATTACTGTAAATAAAGAGGAGGTTAAATTATGCTTTGCTGTTTTCAAGGCACTGTAGTTATATCATTTTTGTGAGCATGCTTCAGTGCTTTTGAAAGGTACTGCACCCTTATAAAAAACTCCATGGAACAGAATCTATGTTCTACAAATATTTCACCTGGTTCCATGAAACACTACTCTCTTTATTTATAGACTGTCTTAAAGAATGGCTTTGTTCTACTTCTTAACTACCTCCACAATTTTTTTTAGATACAATTTTATATATTGATTCCAAAAAAGAATCTATTACTTTGTAAGGACTTTCCACAATTATTGGTGCAATTTCACAATCTTAATTTTGCTTTCTAGTGGTTTGGCACAGGACTTACTGATGTGATAGTACTAACTTATGTTACAATAATGTGTCATTACAAGCTAAAAGCCTACGTTAACATTACCATTAAACTCATCACTTGCTTAATGTCAGTACAGTTGAATTCTTGACTATAGGATTTGATGGTATGAGTTATGATCTCAAAGTTTTAGACCGGAGGTAATTCCCCAGTAGTGGCACAGCAGCATCAAGTGTGGAAGGCTGATTCTTTACATGGGATATTGAAGTGAGGTCTGTCTCAGATTTCTGTTACAGCATTGCAGAATTCAGTGGCTTTTTTTTTTTGCATTTCAAAAAAAAGGTAATCTGAATGTCCAAGAAATTTTCTCTTTAAAAACAAAATTTCAAAATATTCATGAAGGCAAGGGCTATTAAGTAATATTCCAGTTGAATTTGCAGTCTTGCTGCTTAGCTGGATTGGATTAAGCTATGTGATGGGGCAGCACACACCATGGAGTGTCCCCACCTCATCGAATAGCCCCTTCCTTGCCATCTATGCACACCACGTCCAGGCTCGCTGCATTTGCAATAGAGATTTCCTGCACTTGGGCAGTAGGTCCATCACACCGTAGAGCATGCCCCGACCAAAGACAGGGTTTGTGTGTGGTGCAAGGCCAGAGGTACTACATCCACCAATGCTTGGCAGGTGGCTGTCAGGAGTCCCCTTTCACACTAGGACCCAGCACCTGAGATCCACAGGTTGGGACAGCCCAGCCTGTAGGTCCTGTATGAAGCTGTAATGCCAGCTACATTGCACAAGAGACCTAGAGAAAATGAATCACTGCATTGCATACAGAGAAATTAGTGGCAAAAAGTGCTGACAATAAAAATTAAGCACTTAGAGGTTTGGTCAAGTGATTCTTTGGCTTAAGTTTTTTCTTTGTTTTTTTCTTTAACACGGATTAAATTTGTATCACGTACATTTTTACTGAATGTCCTGCAGAAACAAATGTAGCAAAACTCAATGTGAGTCAGTATAGAAAGGGAGGAATATGAAAGAATGATGAAGCTCAATTTTATTTAAAAATAATAAAATAATCTTCATGTCTGCAGTCTCCCATTGAGTTGTGCTACCTGAGTTCCTACACTCCTTGACTGTTTTTAAAACAAAAGAAAGGGTTTAGAGTCATTTCCGCTGCAGTTACTCAGTGACCGAAATTACACATCAAACTGAAGCAACTGCACTTTTCTAATATGTGTAGGGTGTCTTTGAAAATTTCATTTAAGTGTAAACAAATTAGCATGTACTCTGTAGCTTTCACTGAGCTTAAGAAGCGCTTGGAGCATATTGCTACTGTTACTAGCTAACACTGTAATTTTGTCACATTACATGAATAGGCAATGAAGATTAACTTTACAATTAATCATAATTACTTTTAAATACTACTTGTTAAATTATGATGTACATAAAGGGGAAAGTAATTTTAATAAGAAACAGTTCAGGAATCTGCTTCTTTTATTTAAAGAAATTTTAAGTATTTTTTAAAAGTGCAACTGTCTTTTATTCTATTTATTTCCATATTAATTATGAATAGAGAAGCTAAAGGCTACTTCAGGTTTACATTTTCTTCTTTTCCCCTTTTATCATTTAAGTGTTGCTTTGAAACATCCGAAAATATGCAATCATGATTCACACATTTGTTGGTGACAATGATGTTGGTGAACCACACTTTGGAAATAATAACTGCAGAAAAAATGCAGCATAAATTGGATGACCCGTTTGGCCGCAATTGGCCGCAAACTCATGCAACGACAATAAATTGGTAGCTGCTTTCTTGTGACAAAACATGATCTATAATCTCCCATTTTTTACAGAAATAAAAAATGCCTACTAGGTGAAGAAGGTAGAGATTATTAACTTCTTCCTTCCTGAGGTCCTTTATCTGATAATACTGAGCAGTTTAGGGAATTATAGTATATGTGTTTAACCTTTAAGAGCCTTCTTGCATACATCCATTGAGACATTAATTCATAAAAACATTACCTAGGAGCACCTGAGATAATCTGCCAAATAGAGCATCTTTGCCAGTATAAGACATGGATGTCTTCAAAGTGCTTTTCCTGGAGGTTTGTCTTGCTACATTCTTGGGTTTGTCAAACAAGAAAAATGTGCTTGAATTGTCAGCAAGAAATTTGCTGAAAAATGCATTATGTGGTCATGGCTGCGTTTTTTAGTTTTCTCTCTCTTGCCTACTGCTTTGTTTTAAGTTGGGGAAGTTGCTCCTAAAAGCACAGGCAGAGGCTTAAAATTAGAGGTGCAGAAAGCTGGACGCCACCATCCAGGAGATGATGGCAGAAGACTAGGTCCTTGAGCATATGTTTTCCTTCAGTACAGCCCTCCTGGGCACTGCTGTGCGATGCTGCAGGCTGAGCACAGGACCCAGCCCGATGCCTTGGTCATTTCCCTGTCTCTCTGCTTCTCCAGTAATCTTGAAAGAAAATCGTGAGTGATGGCAGGGGGTTGGGGGGTAGTTGTTAATTTTAAAGAAATTAAATTGTTTGTCACCTTAACATTTTGGATTTCACCAGGTTTCACCAGGGTAGCCTACAAGCCTGAGAGCCAGGATACATAGCTGGCTCTGTATTTCCAAGTCATCTAACACAAAGGTCCTGGTATTCTCTAAGTCCCCAAATCTCACAGGTCTTCTTCATCTGAGCAAAGCAGAACCTTGTGTAACAATCTGGTCAATACAACCTCATCTCTTTATGTAACAGTGGGTATGCAGCTATCACAAAACCACTTAACGATCTGCAGGTCCTAATTCCCCGCTTCGTTCTTCATCCTTATCTAATGGCCTTTGCTTGCCCAGAGTCTCCCCCCACCCCATGACAAATGCCAGCTTTGTTTACTTGGGAAACTGGTGATTCTGGCCATAGTCTGTAGGGGATCTGGAGCTCTCTCCAAGCCCCAGGCTCCAATATCAGACCTTAGGGACGTGTCAAAGTAACAGAGTCACAAGTAGCTCTGTATTTCTTCAATAATGTGTATGCAACCTTTGAGGAACAGCTAAAAGTCTTCAGAAGCAAAAAGCAAGCAAGGAAATGGGGGAAGATGAAATGGAGCGAAATGAATCTTCCTTTTGGTTTCTGAGGGCAGAGAAAGCAGTGCTATATTTGAAATGGGGTCCAGAGAGAGAGAGAAGCACATAGGATTAGCTATAAATTTCACATTCTGAGCTGTTGTAATCTGCTGTGTGACCTGTGTCTCCTCCCCCTGCTTTATGAGGTTTAAGTAGTGCTCTGAAAGACAGGGAGTGGGGAGGGAAGGTGGCTTAATGTCCTAAGCCCTACGTTTGAAATAGCTAGACCATCTATATTTGCACATTTGTTAATCCTGATAAAGCCTATTGAGCTATTCTCCTGGTGTCAGGTTGAATTTAGAGCTTTTTCAGGAGCAAATTTTGGAGACAAGACATCGGTTGTTGTGTATAGACTCTTGGTAGAGTGCTCAGTGCTCCAAGTAAGACAATGAGTTCACTCATCGTGGGGTTTTGCAGGGACAGAAATTGTCCCTTTCCACATGCATAGCCATGGTGTGTGGTGGGAGATGGCCGGCTATCCCAGTAGCACTGCATCAACACTGCTAAGAAATCACTCTCAGGCAAGATCTAAGCAGCCAAAATGCCGAGTTCCGATCATTCTGGCCCAATCTTGAATTACCGTGCCGTTTAAGATCAGCCGTGTATTCATAGCTGACAAGTCAATTATTTTTAATCTGTATTCAAATAGTTTGAAGCCGTGAGAGTTTTTTAAGGACCTGTGAAGATTAGCAACACTATTCTGGGATCTGAATGATAATGCCCTCCTACGGCTGCCCGGCTGGGGTATTAATTGCTGTTGTGTAACGCTACGGTCCCTCAGTGCCCGGCTTTGCTCTCACAGGACGCACATCCCCATCCTCACCGAACAAAAGTGGGCAGCCTCCAGCAACTGCACACAGGCTGACATTCTGAAGCAAAAACATCTCATAAAAAGACAAAATTAAACTGCTTTCTCCTCAGGAGATCCAGCAACTAATGAACAACTGAAATGGGGCCTGGGCCCTGGGCAGAGGCAGTCAGGGCTGGTGGTGCCCTCAGGGCCATGAGGACCAATTTTTTATCATCAGCAAATTCGCCTTCCAGTTTTGGAGCCTTCTTTTGTCTTTGTTTTGTGAATCAAACTGTTCCAAGCAGCTTAAAAAAATCACTCATCAGTGAAAGCAAAACAAGTTACAAAAACACAGCATCAAAGGGCACAAACACATGCACAACCATAAGGCATCCTTAAGCTTATAGTTCATCTGGTCAAGCTGTTAAGAGACTAAAAAAAAAGTATATCTTTTTATTTTGTCTACTATGCTAAGCAGAAAGTCCAGAAGACTTTGAGGCATGTAAAGGAAGTTTTGAACCCATTTTTTTTGGTGCGTCTCCAGCCCACTCCTCAGAATGGCATTAGGAGATTTCTGCCCCGCTGTTTTACACCGTATCCAGAGGGGATACCCTGTGAGCTTTCCCCACTTGGCTCTGCCCATTTGGCCAGGGAAGGGAGCTGGACTTCACCATCCTTCCAGATGCCCATAGTATCCCACTGTAACGTGCTGCAGCCGAGGAAGGCAGGGCAAGCGCCATGCAGACATGGAAAATAAGCCTTCACACACAAGCAGTGCATCCATCACCCAAATCTGTCCAGTATCTAAGCAGCCAAACAAGCAGGCTTCACCAGCATTAACTCCATTTAATAAAAATATTAGAAGGTTGCCCTTTGGAATAACAGAGTAAAGCACCAGAAGTAAATTATTTATAACTTCCACCACTGGTAATCATCTCTGCTTATTATGTTGTTGGGGTTTTGTGTTTTTTTTTTCATTTTATTTTATTATTTTTACAGTAGCCCTTTGCTTGTGATTTACTGACTTCCTAATGAGCAACAGATGCTTTACTGTGTGCGCTGCACAGAGTGAAGTTTTACAGAGCCCGGAGACATGTAAGAACCTATCTATATACTTGCATTGTGAATGGTTATAAAGCAGCAGATGGGTAAATCAGCACAGCAGTATTCTTTTAATAACATCATAACACATTTATTGTATTATTTGTTGTACTCACAGAACCACAGGATGATCTTCATAGGTTACTGTTACAATTTTTTTCATTATTTAATGTACTATTCTGAGGCTTTTGGATGCTACTGCAAAAAGTGCAGTATTTCTCTTTACCTGAGAAAGCTCTGTATATGTGTAACAAGATCACTGTAGCCTTCTGCATCACGTAAACATTTACGTTTCTACCTACAATGTATGGTTTTTGGTGTAGAAAGAAAAACCAGTATATTTCTCATCAATGTTTTTGTGCAATGCTTCTGGGTACCACATCATGTAGATAAACATGTCTGCCTTCTCAGTATTTCTATTCCTGGTGCACTGGCTGCTGAGATTAACATGTCACCGGTGGTCTTTGCATGTCTACAGAATGTGGCTGGGGCTTTCCTGGCAACTACAATTTCTCTCAGGTGTTTTTCAGAGGTGGGAGTTTTCTGACCTTGGCCTTCAGTCGGACAGCCAATCGATCCACCAGATCAGAATTACGTAGCCAGACACATTAAGGTGATTATTATGTTGTCCAAACTTCTGATACTTTGTCAGAGCAACAACAGCGACACCAAGACACAGGAAGAAAGCAAAGAAAATACTGTTTTCCAAAATCCAAAGTGAAATGTAAGGGAGAAAGAAGAAAATTAATCTGGTCATGGACATCCACCAAACCTAAAATTAATCTGTAGTTTCATAAGGAGTATGAAAAGCAATAACAAGGCAGCAATGTGAAATGCATCTAACCACATTCTTAATAGATCTATCAAATCAGATGATGGAAATGTAATCAGCAAAATAAACCTTGCCCTCCAGTAAAATACTTGATAAGACGCTTCTTGAAATAATATTTGCAAAATTGAAATTCAAGCTGGTGTGCCAAAAAGGAGCGTAAAGTTTGCAGTACACGGTGTGTCATTTTTTGGTAAAGCATCTGCTTTTAATACTGGGCCTAATCTTGTTTGAAAACTACATGCAGTTACTGCCAAATTTTATTTAATCCCAAACAGTGGTTGAATAGTGCCTTTGCCTTTGCTGTGTTTGCAATCAGAGTAAATCCAGCAACCACAGCAGAACCTGCACAGAGAGTCTGTGAAGCAGTGGTCAGTCTGCACAAGTTATGCGCGCACCATTTCTGCATGTACATTGAATCCAGTGTGTTTGAAACATTGGATTTACCTCTTAGGTGCTACCCTGCTGAACAGCCTCGCACAGAAATCAAAACAAGCAGTACAAGTATGGCAATGAGTCGCACCGCACCTTTACAGGACTTCTTTTCCTTTAGCCTAGTACAGTCTCAAGGACAGATTAATGCCTGCTGATTGCAAAACCTCAACTGGCAAGACGTGTGTTGATATATGACAATAAAAATAAGTAACACGCTAAATCTACCAGATACTCATCCAACCTTCTCTTCTCAATCACAGGCCATCTGAAACCGATGACGCTTTCCAACGTTTTCCAAGCAATTGGATTCTGACCAATGTAAAGATCACAAGATTAAATTTACCAGCTGTTAATTCTTTTTATATGCACATGAAAAACAGTTGGAGCAAGTACTCTCCAAGTTCAGCAACTGTTTCTTCCATCCTCACCACATTTTTGCAGAAACAGAGGAACTGTCACAGTAGCTTGGACCACCTGACCATGGAGGCCTGTCCTTGACAGGTTTCCATCAGTAGCTTCAGAGAAGGAAGCAGAAAATAGGGAATTAAATCAATCTGAAATGCTCTTTCCCTATGAATATTCCCCCAGTCCTCACTATTTAGAAACTAGTTTATGACTTGAAGGCTTTATATCCCATGCAAAATGCATTTAGTCAAGAGAGACCTGATGTTTATATGGATAAACCACAGTACCTGGGGTTCATGCCAGGTTATTGGTTACCATGTACAACACTTAGTACATGATCTCTCAGATGAGTAACACCTGGAACAGCTCTGTTGCACTGGGAATCATCCGCCGTTCTGCAGTACCCATATGAATATAAGCAACTCTGCTTAGACATCTCATTGGTACCAAACCAGATATCCCAGACTCCCCTTTTTCGCATGTGGAAGTCTACTACAAAACTGTTTCTCTTATCCTCAAAAAAGTGTCAATAACAATCGCTCAGAACAGATTTGCCCCCCACCCCCGCTGCCCCCAGCTTCCAGGGGAGAACAAAAGTGTCTGTGCTGACACCCTTTCCTATAGTACTTCCAGTTGAGCTCATCCTTTTTAAACACCACAGGAGATTTCTGTGTTAAGGTGCTTGATAAATCAGTGTGGATTATAGTGAATTTGGTGACCTGTTTCTGTTAAATTGCCAGAATTAACAGAAAACCAAAGTTGTTAAATATGTTTTTCTCTCTCTCTCTCCCTTAGGATGGATTTATAGACTTCTTGGAGTTCATAGCTGCAATAAATTTGGTTATACGAGGGAAAATTGACCAAAAATTGAAGTGGTATTTTAAGTTATACGATGCTGATGGAAACGGATGTATTGACAAAAAAGAACTATTAAGCATATTCACGGTAAGCAAGTTAGGACCAATAGCAAGAGCATTTGACACAGTGCATTGCCCCTGAAACAGTGGTTCATCGTGTGTTGTAAATGGATTGTCTGTGCTTTACCTAATGTTTTACAGTTGTAAAACCAGAATTGTTCTGGCTAGTGACATTCCTGCCATTAGTTTCTTGCTTATTGAAGTAAATGTATCTAAGTAGTATTTTACTTTAAAACATAGTTCTACAGATATAATGCTTTACTGAAAGTGAAAAACTGTAGAAACAGTAGAGACATTATTGTGATAAACTATACTATAAGGCAGGGTAGAACTGAAGCAGCATAATGAATAAAACAGCTGTTTACAAGTGTTTGTGCCAGTCTGTTGTGGAAAACTGGCTTCTCAAACTGATCTTGCTGCAAGAAACAATACCGATGTCATCAAAATATTCCAATATTTTAATTTTTTGAAAGGCTTTTAGATTTTTTTACTACAAATGCCATTACTCCTATTTTAAAATTAAATTGGGGTAATTTAATTTTACCATGAAATCATGCAGTGACATCCGAATACAAATATTGCATAAAATTTTGCAGAAAATGGGTCCATTTCAAACCCATAAAACCAGAGCAGTGCAATTCTTTCTTTAAAATGATTTATGTATTTTTCAACTTGCTCTAGTGAAATAGTATTTTGCACTTCAGTAGCTGCTTTCATCTAAAAGGTATTACAGGGTTCCTTGCAAATATGAATGACTTAATACTGCTCCCTAAATGTACAGGACTCGTTACAGATCAAGGTTTTGCTGCAAGGAGCATAAAATCGAAATAGGGATTTAATGTCATAATAAACAAGGAACATACTTTTCCTGGATTCTGTGCTGGTGCCTGGCTAGTCACTGTTAGAGACTTTCAAGAGCTGCTGCCCAAATTAAAAGGAACTGGAGCCAGATGGAGCCACGGGGTCAAACAAATAAAGTTGATGCGTCACCTTCTAAAGGGCAGTTTTCTAAAGGTAGATGGAGAGGCTGCATCTCCCAGATTTCTCCTCGTTTAAGACTAATGACATCTTTCTTTTGCAGATATTCTGCATCATTTTTCACCCAGAGGCAATGAGGCAACTGTATTTTGTCTTGGGTTTTATCCGAAAAGAGAATTAAAATCCTTTTAATGTAAAGAAGATTTCTTTTTCAACTTACCTGGTTTTAAAACCAGTTTAAACCTCTGTGTGTTTTCTTCTCTTTTGGAGTATGGGAACTTTAACTTAAACCTGCTTAAGTCATTTGACCTATGCTAGATTAAAATTGGTGGGCTCTAAACAAAAATAAAAATAAAGGCTCACAGCCATTAGGGGCCCTACTTATACTAAGCATCAGTAAACAAGGGCTTGTCCAAAAAGATATGATGTCATATCTGAGACATTAATTTAAATTACAGAAGTCCTATTAAAACTTCATATGTCCCTACAGCTATGCAAACTTTGGACCAGCAGATCATTATCAACGATTAAAATTCCTTCCAGACAACCATGCACCCTCTCAATGCCTTTTAACAGCCCAGTTATTTTATTATTTAAGGTGACTCTGTGGTAGTCAGTGATTCAAGTACTTCAGGAACCACTGCTTTACTCTTAGCACTACAAGAAATTTAACTGTGGTACAACTTTCTTCTGAAGACTGCATCAGTCAGACATATGAAACACCAAAAGTAGCTAAAGTATGAATTAGTACTACAAACAAGTTTACGTACCTATTTTTGTAAAATTCTTGCTGCCCTTTTGGAACTCATTTGTGCAAAGTCAGATAAAGACAGTAATGGTCAAAAATTCCACATCAGTGCTGAATAAGTTTAACTTAACATTTTATTTAAATATAATGAGTTCTAATATAATATCAGGAATACTGAAAGAAACAACTGGCATATATGGTGAATTATCTTACACAACACAGTTCATCTCAAGATAATTCAGGTGTAGAAAAACAAATTCTATAGTATGCCCATTATAGAACATATATGCATGTGTATTTATAAACATATATGCACGTATTTTCCCAGTCAATTACTAATTGGGATATTGAGTTTGAATGCAACTCTTTAATAGTATGCCCATTATAGAACATATATGCATGTGTATTTATAAACACATATGCATGTATTTCCCCAGTCAATTACTAATTGGGATATTGAGTTTGAATGCAACTCTTTAATAGTATGCCCATTATAGAACATATATGCATGTGTATTTATAAACACATATGCATGTATTTCCCCAGTCAATTACTAATTGGGATATTGAGTTTGAATGCAACTCTTTAATAGTATGCCCATTATAGAACATATATGCATGTGTATTTATAAACATATATGCACGTACTTCCCCAGTCAATTACTAATTGGGATATTGAGTTTGAATGCAACTCTTTAATAGTATGCCCATTATAGAACATATATGCATGTGTATTTATAAACACATATGCACGTATTTCCCCAGTCAATTACTAATTGGGATATTGAGTTTGAATGCAACTCTTTAATAGTATGCCCATTATAGAACATATATGCATGTGTATTTATAAACATATATGCACGTATTTTCCCAGTCAATTACTAATTGGGATATTGAGTTTGAATGCAACTCTTTAAACACATGCTTGTTGCATCTGAACCACTGGCTATTAACATATAGGCTCCTATTTTATTAACCTGAATGACCACCAAATGCAAAAATTACTGTCTCAGTGAATGGGATACAATTTTGCAAAAATATTCATTTATACCTTATACCTTTACTCCAAATATTGGGTCCTTTTTGCCACAGAAAAAGTAGAGGGGAAACTTCTGGTTTTCTTAATTTCTATGGAGGACAAGTAAATTACGCCAGCTTCCAGGACTGCTGGTCTGACTTTATTTGTGACTACTAAATTAAGCATGTCTTAATAGAAAAATGACTTGGGCTTTCTCCTCCTGTGCTTTCAGCTGTGAAAAATAATACTCTATTTAAATCACACAGACCATAGGGCACTCTCTAAAGACACAGAACTCTCTAGGGCAAGATAAGAATGCTGGTGTGGAATCTGAAGTGTATTGCAGAGCAGAGGTGCCACATGGTTTCAGAAGACCTTCAGAGATATGTAAATTAGCCTGTAATCTTCAGGCTGTGTTATGTTAATTAAATTTCCAATCCTCATTACTGAAGATTTACTTGAAATAGCTATTTATTTAGCAATTTTTGAAAGGGTTGGTGAACTAAAGAGCTGCATCACAATTACTGCAGTTGCCAGCGTATTGTTTTCACAACTTGATGGAAAAACGTCTGAAAGAACTTTCTGCATTTCTGCCTTTAGGCTATCCAGGCTATTAATGGCTACACCAGCATGTCTGCTGAAGAGTTCACAAACATGATATTTCAGAAGATAGATGTGAACAATGACGGTAAGAATCTAGGTTTTCTTGGCATTGGCAGGGATTTTCCCCCATAAACAAGTATGGGATCAAGAGGGGAGCTGAAGGCACTACTGCAGGACTGACTGTTTTAGACAAACTGAAAGCCTGAATCTGTTCTTCTTTACCCATATATTACTTCAGCTTTACAGTGAAGTGTTAGTCAACTGACTCAAGCTGACAGAGGAATTACATGCAGCAGGGGCTAAAACATGGAGGTCTTGCACTGTTCATCCAAAATGCCAGTACTCTGGTTGCACGGCAAAATTAAAGTGTGATTGAGATATTTTTTTAGTATATTTGTGTTGGCTTAATCTAAAATGGATAAGAAAACCAATTAAGATGCACGGTTGCACAGGCTCTAGCACATTCTAAAGACTGGACAGCATATTGGATGTCCCTTGAAGGCTGATCATTAACACATGCTAAGACACATGCTTCTGTTTTTTCTCAAGATAGCTAGATTAAGCCAATTGGACTTGCATTTGGAAACTAAAACTTTAATTCACTGCTTCAAAGTTGTTTCTAATAGAAAATCTGCCGCATGTGAGTGTCTTCCCCCATACTTCTAATCATGAAGATCTTCCCTCCACTGGCAATTATATTTTACATCAATTACTGCAATCATTGACAAATTAGGAATATTAGGAAAGCATTGCAGAGCAAAATCAGATCCCAGCCAGGAATGCGAGGCATTTTTTTGTTCATTTTTCTGGTCTTATTTGGTGTATTAAGGTTACTTTTAAAAAAGCTGTTTGCGATATATAATCAAAGTATAAACGGTGATCTTGTGATGCATATGAGTAACTCGTGCAGGACTTTTTCCCCACCTGCTTGGCCCACCTTTTGGGTGAAGGCAAATTACCAAAGGACTCCAAATAATATACAGTCATATTCTAGAATCTAACCCAAATTCTATGATTATTTTTACCTTGGCCACTGCTTCGACCATATGTTTACTGCAAGTAATAATTTTATCTGAGCTAGACCATCAGCTGAAAAAAATAACTTCTGTGTCTTACATTTTAGCAATGAAATGCCAGAACATGAATTATTCAGAATTCTCTTCATAATACTCCCATTTCAAACTGCTTTCCACAGTGAGTTATTTTTCAAATAGCTGCAAAGCAGCAGGACTAACTTCACCTGAGGAATGGGACAAATTTTACCAAGTTTGGCTTAAACTATGCTACCTCCTTGTAGCTTCTTATTAAAGAAAAGGGCAAATAGACAAGTTGCAATGTCCTTCCTCACATTTAAATACAAGAAATAATCCCATGGTTGTAAGGAGCAATTCTTAAACCAAATCTGATGGCTTTGCAATTTATTTTCATTAGCTCAAGGAAACCTGAGACCCATCACAGTCGCAGTGAGTCTGGGCATGCCAGTGTAACCACATCTCACTGGTAACTGCAGTGGTTTTTGTCTGCTTGCATGCTGGTACTGGTACCTTGAAATATATAGCCTGGGATCAAGAGCAGGGAATTCAAGATCGGTTGACCTGCATAAGCAGGAAAATGATGCAGCGTGTCCATCTGACAAGTCTAGGAACCCCATCCACCCAAAGACCTCAGCCAAAGGCGATAGAGAGGGAAGGAGATGGGAAGTAAGAGGAGTGCCTGGGATAGGAGGAGAGATCGGAGGAAGTGAGTGGATGAGTGGCAACGCAGGACAATGCAGGCAAGCGTACAGAGATGGCTTGTTCTGTCTCTGCTCCTGGGATGATTCTATAAGGGCACTGGTGTTGAAAGAGGAGGCACAAACATTCTCAGGGCACTGCACGCCAGCCCCTGGAGAGGGTCTTACTCCTCTCACTGAAGTCTAAGAGCCAGGACTTCAGTCAAATGACGTCTTTCCACTTTAATAGTGTGTATATGAGCCTGCTCACCAGTGCAGTGAGGACCCATATGCCTAAAGAGGAAGCAGCCTTTACTGCCTATGGGTAGAAAGTGGTTTTCACATTTTTCAAATGCTGATCATTTTTCTTTTTCACATCAGATGAACTTTCCAAGGTTGCCATGCACAAAAACCAAAACACAAAAAAACTCCAGGGAGCACTTAAATCCAAAAATAGCCAAAAGTCATCCAGCTAAACATTCACCAGAAGGGCATGCGATTTGAATCACTGCTCCCCTGCACCCTGGGGCCCTAAGTCATCCAGCTATCTTCCTCTTTGTCTGGCCTCTTGTAATTTCTTATTGCAGTGAGAAATCATTCATTGTTGTGATTTTCACAAGAAACTTTGAACCGTTCTCAGAAAAAAAGGATCAAGCTCATCCTATTAAACCAAGTTCTGTTTCCTCTCTCAGAGAAAAACAGTATCACTGGAATAACTTCTAACCACAGAATTGCGTACACTCCTGTGCACCATGCAAGCACACACATGCCTAGGACTGGCCTTTGCCTTTACTGACAAGGAAGTGAGCAGGAAAAGAGGAAGAATGCTAAATGATATTCCTGCTCCTCAATAAAAGAGATTTTATAGTTGCCTCGCAACTTCCAAGGTATTACCTGATTTTGACATAAGACCAAAAAATCACACTCTAAATGACCATTTCAGTTGCTTGGAAGAACTTATCTAATCAAACCACTTAACCAATTTTTTTACTACGTCTTATTGTGGCTCCAAATAATCCTAGCTGTCAACACAGGGAGTATGCCTGGTAATCCTCAGCAAATCACACCCTAACCTGTTAAAACCAGCTGTAAGATAAATTCCAGTTAGCTCAGTGAGAACTGGTCCATACATCTAAATTCAGCCTTGATAGAAGCTTCATTAGTACCCATTTTTACACATTTCTGTCACCATAGATGCTAACCACTCACAGTGGTCTTAGACTTCTGTGAAAGTTGTGTTTGATCTCTTTTAACAGAAAAAAGCAAGTATGAGTTCTAGTATCTGATGCAAAGTGGGAAAAGATTAGAAAATATTCTGCCTGCATTTGCCTATCAGCAGAGAACAGGGGATCTTCCTGAGGGATTCAATCCAGTATGAATGGCCTTGTGTTGGGCTGAGAGTGATTGCTGGGTTCCACGGTTCCTAAGGAATATCTGACTTCCTTTTAGGGGAGCTGACTTTAGAAGAATTCATCAATGGTGTGGAAAAAGACAAGGACCTAATGGAATTGATTACAAAAAGTTTTGACCTTTCCAACGTACTCAAAGTCATACAGAATGGCAGGAGACACAGCATCTGAAGGATCCAGTGACGGATGTGGCATCTATCTGTGTCATCATTTCAAGGAAGATAATATTGATGCATTCAGAGAGCTTGATGTCGCCAAAGCCTGCTCAGGCAATACTGAGCAGCCTGCTCCAGGAGTAACAATTTTCACTCTTGACTCCACCTCTCTCCTTTTCTTCTCTTTATTCTTTATAATGACTGTGGCAGCCACAGAACACAAACCTTTGCCCACGTATAACAGAAAAGCTATCTGATGCAGTACAAATAACTTCTTTGGTCTCTATGAACACTGTTCAGAGTAATCAATAAAACAACGAAAATATCGCAAAATGCAACCTTTCTAGAAGACACAGAGTTAATAAATTTATTCTTTTAAGCACAGGCTCTTTAACCTACTACCTAAAGTGTGGATATAAACTTCTAGGTAGGACTGGGTTCTATCCAGATCAATTAAGAATGAAGCCTGGTTTGCATTAACTTAACGTTTGCTCTAACCAGTACTCAAAATTGGAGTAGGTTCTCTGGGAAACAACTCACTCAGCTTAATATTCCCGAGATATGCATTCTCCTCAACAAGCTGTCTACCACTCTTGATTTTATTACAACTGTAAATTAAAATAATGTGATGTTTTGATGGTTTTGGCAGGGTTCAGCTACTGTTCTTTCAAATTAACCTTTTACAGAAGCGCTGGAATGAAATTTTGTTATCTTTGTAGAGTAAAATTAGATGTTCAAAGAATAGCTAAAACCAAATCATTTTGTAAGCACTCTGTTTTCCCAGAGATTTGTGTCCTTTGACTTGTATGTCCTCCTTTTCAAAACAATTCGGTTTCACTGGGCTCTTTGCCATGGCTGCATGAGACAAAAGGTAAGAGGTATCGTGACTAGTTCCTTCCTGCTGGTGGAACTGCTGGCTTCTGCCAAACAGACTGTTCAACAGCTGAATTCTTCCTGCCTTTGCCTGAGAAGGAGTACTAATTTAGGTATCTTTGCCCTGCCCAGATACCTGGGTGAAATCTTTTAGCAATTTAGTTTCTCTGAGACTTCTACCTTCTTTCAAGTTGGGTTGCAATTGTCTCTGAATGCGGTAGCTGTTAGGAGTGCAGGGATTCACAGATGGCATGATCACATATGCCTCATTTTCTTAGGAAACCAGACTGAAAACAACTCAACCTTACTTTATAACTAACATGATTAATTCTATGAGCTGAAATGGAACTGCATGAACTGTATGCAAAGGGAAAATTATAGTTCTCTCTGGCTCTGTTGGGATTGATACTCTCTCAAGTCTGCAACAAGTTTTATCAAATTACTACATTATATCAGAAGAATAAGTTCTCCTTGGCTGACAGTGCCCTGCAGGCATCACACTCATATTAGTTATTGTTAGAAGCATCAGCTTTATGCAAAATAATTTGTGCATGGATTGGTGCAGGTTGAATGAAACAATTATTAAGATTTCAATATGAAAATGTTTTTCTTCCAAATTCATTTCAAACCCATGTCCATTTGCACATGAAATGTGCTCCATCATCTGCACTTATCCCAGGTTCTGTTTGATCAATGGAATATATAAAAAGTATGCAACATGCATCACTTGACATTATAAACAGTTCTGACATTATAGTTCTGACATTTGAATCTTTTATATCCTTTCCAAAAAAAAAAAAATTATGTATGAGATTGCCGGTGGTTCAAATTTTAAGTTCTTGTATTTATTCATCATTGGCACATTAATATGTCATTGTCAGTATCAGTTTTCTCACACCCAGGCTTCAAAAAAACACTTTTCGCAATCTAATGCTTTTGCATTTAGATCCTATGAGGGTGGTGTCCTTCAGAATTGGCTTTAAAATATTTAAAATAAAATGGTCCAGTCTGAGCAATTTGGGTGTATGGGAACAGCTGTGTTTTGGATTTTTGCTTTTAAACTAATGAAGTTACGGACTTTGAAAAATGACTATTATCTATGTACACAGACTTTTTTTTATAAAGGGATTTTAAAGAGAGTATTTCCATTTAAATTTGTCTAATTTTTCCATGTAACTGTAATTATATGAAGTGAATTACCAATCCAGGAGGAGTGTTGTGTTGTATTAAAAGGGTTTTTTAATAAGTTGATTAACACAAATTTCCTTTAATTACTTAAGCACAATTTGATACACAGCTGCTTAAGATAAATGCATTATGGCCACAATGTTCTATTGGTCTCATTCTTTTAAATTTGTCAGCTGCTCATCAAGTGTATCAGTGAAATCAGGTGGCACATGGAAACCTGTCAAGTGTGACCACCCCCCCAAAGTCTTGTTCTGAAACATGAAGCTGCAACTCATCACGGTGCAGGTGCTTTGTAGTCATGAAGGAATATTGTAAGTTGACCTGACTATCGAAATGTTTATTGCTAGTTGAATAGACAGCAGAAAAGGAAAAAGAAAGCTCAGTGTTAGCTCATGTTATGTATACACCTTCGCAAATACTGAAGCGGTTAAGGGGCAGTGTTGAGCCACTGATCCTGAGGGCTGCCAGAGCCCACAGGAATGCTTTTGCTTCAAAGCCCTGCATGGGAGAGAAAAAACATTATAGCGCATGCTCTCAAGAAGTGTCTTTGTCAACAAGATTGATGCAGATGCCAGCTGTGAGCATCTAGAGAAGCTGGGCTGCCTATATCATCATCACAGGGGGGTAGGTTTTAATTAAGATAGATGTGCACTGAGAATGGCTAATCATTTTGTCACCTTATTCACCTTGGAAAGAAGCACAGGTTTCAAATTCACTCTGTGCAGTTGGGTGAGTTTTGCCAATCAACAGGGTAATTGGTAGTTTCTTTTCTAATATAAGCTCTTTTACTGTTAAGAAATCCTTATGACTTTATGTTCTTTCTATTGCATCCAGACAACTAAAGGTAATTAGTGGTGACAGTCCCCTTTTTTGAACAATTCTTAATCGTCCTAAAATTATCTCATTTTCTTTTCTGGTAGCTCAATATGCTAGGAAAATAAATAGGTACTTTTTCTTCTGAGAACTCAAAGCCACAAGCACACTGCCTTTTGTTGTAGATATGAAATTGCTTAAGCATTAACAGGCAGGATCAAACCTTATGCCATAGTTATGCATCCCTGACAAAGTGGGAGGATAGCTTGCTGTGGTGTGGAAAAGATCTCACAGCTGCATTTAATTTTTTACCTTATGTAAGATTAGTTGTACCATACAAACCATAACAGCTAAATATTTGATTAAATATTCAAAGCTTGGGTTCCCTGTGTGCAAGGACGTATGTCCATTTACTAGATACTAGATCAAGATTTTCCACATGCAAAGATTTCTCGAAGTCTTGCATGATTATAGAAATTGCTGAAGATATCAGGGAGGGATTTTTAAGCACCATTTTTAAAACTTCTGTTAAATACAGTAGAATATTCCAAAAATAGGAAATGTATGTAGCTTTACACTGTACTTTTTGACCTGCCCTTATTAGAAAGCTGAGGCAGAAAACACCCTAAATATGTGATTTTAACATGGCAAAATCTAGCTGACTTGGTTGTAAGAGCTCTGTCTGAAATAACAAGCATAATGACCCATCTCTTGCTGGAACAGGCTCTTCTCTCCAGTCCCTGCCCAAATCATTTGTATCATTGGCATTTCTGTTAACCCTTGCTTTATTCTCCAGTGACCTGACAACTTCTTCTGACCTAAAGATCAGGAAAGGAGCCACTGCTCAGGTGGTATATGTAGCAGGCAGGGAACCTTTCACTTCTACAGCCTGAGCTGAAGACAAAGCTCTGGGTTTCAATGAAGGTAGAAGGATTGACTTGAAAAGTGATGTCTTATGCTTAGGCCTGCACTGTTTTTTGCCTTACAGCAGCCATGTGAGAGGAGGTTCAGCCATCAAAGGTAACCTAACTGCCAAAGACAGTTATTCTAAAAGATCTCCTGTATAACTGCTTAATTTTTATTTTCACCTCCTCTGTAGTAGAACTGTAAGAGAATTTAAGACAGCTTGCTACACAGTTGTTACTGCACTTACAAACAACACTATAATGAAATACTAACTCCTGAGATGCTAAATCATCAAATGCTACTGGCTCCGGTTTGAATGTCTAGTTGCTTTTAGTAAGGACTGAACTTCTTGTCTCATTTAAAGCTGTACTGTTTACAAAAAAATGTAGATTAACCCATGTCCCGTGCAGAATACTGGAGAGACTGGGAGGGTAGAAGGGAGGGAGTCACAGAACACTCAAAAAGGGAAAAAGAAGCAGGGGAAGAAACCTATAGAGGCAAAGGAGGTAGAGGGTATCAGGCCCCATGAAAGGGACATCATGGTGTGACAACCTCTGGCCCTAAGGGACACGCTCTAGAAGAAAGTCCAAATGTCAAAGTATGGAAAAGAGGAAAAGGAGGAGAGATTAAAGCTATGAAGAACCACGTTCATGTTGTGACTGTTCTGTGCCTCAGATGATACTTGACAACTCAATTGCTTCTACAAGTGCTCAACAAAACCTTAAACAGAAAGTATATAGTATTTCACCTGGGACTGTGTCTGAGATTTGGCTTTCCTTCCTGCCCTAATGGAATTGCAAAACTTTTCCAACAATGCACTGTTGAAAACCCCAAAAGAGGTCATACACACTATCCTGTACATGCCTACCTCCTGCACAAAGGTACAAACCAAAATTGCCTTCTGAGACTGTCTAGCAATCAGGTTAGTAAAATTAAAAACAAGGAATCTGAAATAGTGATAATCTGTACCAGCGGTTTTTTCTACCTGAGGATAGTGCTGGGGCACTACTGCTACTGCACCTGATTTCTCAAATACCAAGGTCAAACCTCTCAAGATGTCTTCTGTTTCTCTGCAGAGGATGTTCGAGAGCCCGGCAAAACAAATGTACCTTTTGTTGTTCCTCTCTAGATTATTTTCATTAGCTGTCCAAGTTAGCAAGGTATCACCAGGTGTGTTGGCATGTAGAATTTTGCATGCTGTGGAAAACTATTTATTTAGGAAACAAAGTCATTTCTTCCCTCACAGGTCACTAAACACCCTCTGAATGGCAATGGTACTCAAGCACTGTTTTTCACAACTGAGCCTGAGCAACTGATCTAAAGAGAAAATGGTTGGTATTCCATTCTCCTATCCCATGAGCCATCTAGTCTTTCAGCTTTTTGAATATACATAGCAATTATAGGTCTTTTAAACTCCACCTTTCTTGGAAAACTCAAAAGTACACTCAGAATGATAAATGAATATGTACTTACGGACCATCTGTGGTCCCATATAAGTCAATGATCCCATTGATTGCAAACCAGAACAGAATTTCTTCATGCTAACATCTAAAGAATATATCAAATTCTTGATTTATTCAGAATCTTACTAACCTTTTATGCAGCACAGTGTTTCTGTGGGCTACTGCAGAAGGGTGCAGGGAAGGAATGAAATAAGTATTTTGAAAACACTTTTAAAAAAAAATAAAAATATATTAATGCCATGACCATTTTCCTTTTAAAAACCAATGAAATATTCATGGAAGAGGTTGACACAGTTTTGAGTATATCAAAAGAAATTAAACTCCCATCAGGCTTCAGGCACAGCTTTTCATTCTTAGCATCCGTTCACATGTTCCTTCCATTGCTGTCCCCAAAGCAATAAAAATGATGTGGTTTTTTTACACCAGCAGCATACCTCTGGCACATCATAGCTTTAATAGTTCGGGACAATATGGGAAGAGTTTGCACTTTTCCTCCTCTTTTTATTTAAATTACAAATATTTGACAAACTGCTGCTATCCTGGAGGATTTCAGATCCCTTCAGATTTAAAACACAGCTCACTTTTAAAGAGCTGCTAACAGGTAGAGGAAAAAGTTGAACATTTGCAATTAAACAGGTTTTTATTGTTCTTTCATTGTTGCTTTATTATACTAAAGGTGCTTATATCAAAAGAGGATCTTTATTCCCATGCCCTCATTTATTTTTTAATTAGGTCAGTCTTTCCTTTGATATCCTGTTCACCAGCTCAGCCTCTAAAGGCAGTGTCAGCTAGCCATCAACTTCTGGTGAAGATCATAATAATTTAGTCATCTTCTAAGCAATGCAATGACTTCTAATAACATTCCATAAATAGTGAACACCAAACAGCTTGCAAAACACAAACTATATTTTATGACCAGAACTACCTCCAAACAGAATACTTTTTCAGTTTTCCAAGAAAGTCTGGGCTCTTGCCTAGAACTTCAAAATGAACAGGGAAAACAAATACAAACAAAAAAATCCAAGCTTTTTAATTATCAGTCAGTTTTTTTCTAAGTATTTAAGCTGGTGAGATTCCCAAGCACCCAAGTTAGGAGCTGACTTTCCTTAGATAGTCAGTGGAAAGAGGAGGGTCTTGTAGTGGTAGGTCAGCACATCAGACCTACCATCTAAAGAAGCTGATATGAATAATCAAGCAAAATAAAGGCATAGCATTGCTCCCCCAAAAGGGAAGCTCCAAAACCGACGTGTTCTGCCTGCCAGGGCTAGTAAATGCCTCTGGAGAACACAATTACAAATCTTAATTTAGTACTTCCTGGTGGGTTTGATTGTCGCAGAAAGCGCATTTGTGCCCACTCAGATACAGGATGGGTTCTGCTGTCACCTTCTCTGCCTCCTGTCTAGAAAAGTGCCAAATGCTGCCGGCTCTCTGAAGAGAAGCCAGATGTGCACAACAGGCAAGAAGCTATTCTTAGGACTAAAGGGAAGTGCCGATCAATGAGCTTAAGACAACCCAAAGTGAGGGTGGGGACATAAGAAATGACTGTCCTGCAGGTACAAAACTTAGGGGGAAATAGTTCAACAAATAAACTAAATCATTGTTTCAGATGGAAGAGAAATCCTCAAAGCAAAATCTTTCTAGCCCCCCAGAGTTTCTCCTGAAAGTGGCAATGGCAAAGTATGTTTGTGGAAAGACAGTCTGCTGCTGGCAGGAAGGAATATTTTATGTGACAAGCAAGCAAATCAGATATGAATGGAATATGATGGGGTTTTTGTCCATGTCTTTTTTCCTATTCCCACTGTTTTGGTCTGCTTGTGGCTGAGGGGGTTTTTCCCCTTCCAAATTCCTTCTGCTTTTTTCTACCTGTCCAAAGTCCTACTAGAAGCTCAAGGGAGAGGGAGTCAGACCCTGAGAAAAAACAGGAGAGGACAGATAAAAATGGCTTTCCAGCATCTGGGGAATAGCTTTGTGCTGGAGAAAACTGTTTACTCACAGATGTGCTACTCCTGGTGCTTATTTTGATTTCTTTCATTTCTGCTTTGCATTGACATTCAAGGCGCACTGAAAAGATGAACCTTCCTGTTTACTGGAAGATATAATAAAGCATCTTTTCCTATGTATGTAAAACAGAAACATCTGGAAACGAGAGCCATGGTGCAAGGAGGCCTTGTGACACTATTCCCATGACAAGGCTCTGCTTATCAGACTGAGAGAAGCATTTCACATGTTGTGGTAATTTGCAGTAAAAATTGCCACAGATGGTGTTAGTTAGTGTTTGTGGAGTTTATGAATTAGTATTTGGCTACAGATCTATCTCCACATGTTTCTGTGATACCAAAAAGAATGCAGAGATAGAGAAGCCCAAATAAACACAAGTTTTTCTTAAAGGAGGTTTTGTTGAGAATCAATTTCACTGTAACCTCTGTAGCATTATAGTGACCAGATACACTGAGCTATATAAATCCAGCTCTAATTTCCACTCTAAAAGTAATCCTAATCTATATCTGTAAATGATACCTGATCAGCTTTTGTTTTCTCACATGCTGTTAATCTATGTATGGTATCGTCTTTAAAACATATAAGTAAGAGACACAACTCCTTGACTAGCAGCTCCTGCCCAGCACCCATCATCTCCTTGTTGAAATCTTATCCCCCACCTCACAGTATAGGTCTGTGTCTGCCTTACCAGACCTTCTCTAAACAGAAACGTCCAAGCAAATGTTAACCTTCTGCATCATAAGAGTAAGGCAGAAGAAAAGTGCAAAGCAATGCTTTCTTTTTCTTTCTATATTATTTGGGTATATTTTGCCAAAAAGCAGACCTATTTTTTCAGTTTAACTGAGCGTGGTGATGTGTGGCACTCTAAATACTGGGTTAAGTGATGAGGAGCACAGCGTTCAGCTTGTCAAAGGAGCATGACGAACACACATACAGCTCAGAGCCATGCAACAAGCACAGGTAGCTAGGGGTGCTGGATGATATGTGAAGGACCAGGGTATAACAGTGTACACTGGGAACATATCTTCAAATGGGGCATTTTTAAGCATAGGTGCCATTAGGAAGCACTGTCCTGGCTTGCGTAGCAGGTGTACAGCTGGAGCTAGGGGTAGTCTACTACAAATTTCCATGAGTGTTAGATGCCAAAACGGACAAGTGGATGTAGGCAAGGTGCCTCAGGACACAACAGCTCTGCAGAGCCCTATGCTCCGGACTTGTCACTTCGACTGTTTCCCTCCCAGATAAATTGGAAGAGGAGTTGGTCTAAATCTTCCTGTTGTATTTTTTCTTTTCAAGTAGGGGGATGTAGTTCCTCCTCATTGCCTTGAGAAAGGGCCTCCAAGCACTGTGTGCATCTGTTGATGGTTCAAGGAAGTTTTCGAGGTTTTCCCTGTTCCTCTTGGCCCTGCTCCTATTTGTATCCACCTCCACCCAAGCTATGGCCACCAATGCGTTATTTTCTACCCTAGCACTTGCTACTAGGTCTTTATTCATCCCCTTTGATTTTATTTTTTTTCTGCAATCCAATCCTTAAGCCAACTTCACACAGACCCTACCTTAATTTTAAAGCCCTCTTCACGTATGAAATTTCTTCCCACTTCCTTGAAGAGATCCCACAAAAGGCAGCAATTGAAGGGTGGGGGGCAAGAAAGAGGAAGGTCAGAAATTCAAAACTCCACGCACCAATGCAACTGTCCTTTGCACCTCAGAAGTGAGAAGCCAGACAAAGAAAATTGAAGCCTACATGTCCAGATGGGTTTAACGCCTCGCTTTGCGGTCCACAGTGGTCAGAAGTCAGAGGCCTGAGGCAAGCAAGACGTGTCTGTAAAGATATGCCGCCCACTGACCCTGTTTACAGCCATTAATTCTTCTGAGCTTTGCAATGGGGGAAGGACACCCAGCACACCTTATTTTGGGTAGGATATAAGTCAATTTTACAACACATGGGAGTACATGCCACATAACTCTGATTTAGCCAGGTGCCTGCTATACAAAAATCCTTGAGAATACATCAGCGTGTTTGAGGGTTCCCAGGTGTGTACAGGGGGTGTCCATGCCCTGCGCAACCCTACTGCCCTTGCTAATGCTACAGTCCCAGCTATGTGGAAGCCAGCAACACTTGACTTCCATAAAGCTTGCCACAGATGTAAGAGAAGCAGAGGGTTGAAAAAGGAAAGAAATAATAGCTCAGACATAGCTCTATTTTCTTTTTGTTCTCCACAGCAGCAAGTCTAGCTTAGAAAGGTGTGAATCTTCACAACTGCAGCCCAGAGAAACCTTTTCCCGTTTTCTCCTGGCAAGCACTAACTTCTCCTGTGCTCTTAAACCACATCATACAGCTTCTATAACCAGACACTGCCACAGCACTTGTGCCAAAATATGCCGTTCTGAAAATGGCCTTTCACTCTCTGCATACAGTAGTTCTCTCTGGCAACTGCTAATGTTTATGAGCAGTTTTCTAATAAGGACATGGATACATCCTTTTAATGAAACTAATCTTTTCTAGCTGAGGAATTGTTATAATTTCATCTAGTTTGAATGACCAGACATATGTTGTTGAATCATGCAGACCAAATATTTACTTTGACCACTTAAAAAATACCTTGCAGGCTAAGTCTGGTTTGCCCAGCTCTTTGTTAAACAATTGCAAATGAGAAACATTCAAAAAATCACAGCTTGTTTATGCATAATTTGTACGCTCACAGTAGAAAGGGCTACGTATCTCAGCTAAATCATTTGCAATGAATAATTCCACCATTCGGTACAGATGCAAAGCGTTGGAAGTTACAGAACATTATGGAAATGCATCTTCTGTCCTCAGGAGATGGGAGAATTTTAATTCCTGGCACTGAAGGCAGGCTTGAATGAGAATATGATTAAACTTTTATAACTGCTTGATGTTTTCTTGGCTCAATCAATATTCTTTTCAATAAGCCCTTGGCCTGTTTCAGAAGCGCTGCCAATATTTGTTGTTGAGTAAATGTGGTTTTATTTTTCACTCCCACTGATCTGATCAACAGAATGACTGATCACAATGAGTGCGGTGTTCAAACATTTTAAAACAATTTACTCTGCTCATGCAGGACAGAGGTTAGGTAGCAGTGCTGATTACAGCACATCTTTTAGTGGCCTCTGTTACAGACAAATATGCTTTGATATCACATCCAATGTATCCAACCGCATTTGTTCCTTTGTTCAGGCTGGTAGGAACAGATGGGGTCATACAGAATGGTTGCTTCCTTTCTTTCAAAGGAAGACCTAAAGGGACACAACAGGTAGTCATGCATTCCTCAGGAGGACTAGCATACTGGGGTTAGACCCTGAGCCTTCCATCCTGCTGTGTGTGAAAGCGCTCAGGGGAATTGGCTACAATTATTTAGATGTTAATCCTGTCAAGCAGAGGGATGCTAGACTAGAATTTAGGATGTGCCTACAGCCTATTCACCAATCTGCCAACGGCATGTGCATAACCTTGGGCAAATAACTTAGCTCTGTGCCTTAGGTTTTCCATCTATCAAGCAAGGTTAGTAATCCTTACTATGTTTTGTGTAACAGTTTGACATCTACGCAAAAGAGGTGTGATGCAACTGTTGTGTCGTGGCACTTGTTCAGCACATTGGTGACACTCAGTTCTTTGCCAATCTAGGCAGGAGCTACTTCTACAAAATGCCAGTGAGAGTGAAGGGTTTGGAGCAAAAGTCAATGCAGACAGTTTCAGCTGATGCTGAGAAACTGGGGAAAGTGGTGAGTAGTGAAAGGGGCAAGAATTGCTCATTCCTTTTCAAGGAAATTCTCATTCTTTCCTTCAATAGTAGTACAATCTTACTAGGACTGATTCCTGAGCTTTGTGCCCTGAGTCCTCAATGATAAAAAGTGACTTTTGTTCTCATTTCTCCATTTCCACATGTGATGGAAAAGAGGATTGACCATTTCAAGGTAATGTCTATCCTAGTAATTGTTTGTCCCTCTATTCACAGACATGGTGGTTGAACTTGGGACCTGCCTTTATAACTGAGCTTAGTGGGACATATTTCAGTGATCAGAAGGCTTCAGAAGTAACCAGGTGCTGTGGGTTGAGCCCTGCCAGCAGCCAAGCACCCACACGCACCCCAGTGGGACAGGGAGAGAATAGGAAGAGCAAATGCAAGAAAACTCATGAGTCAAGATAAACACAGCTGAGCAGGTGAAGAAAAGAGGGGAAAAAACTCTAGTAAGGCCTTTGACACTGTCTCTCTGTGGTGGGTTAACCCTGGCTGGATGCCAGCTGCCCACCAAATCTGTTCTATCACTCCCCCTCCTCAGCTGGACAGGGGAGAGAAAATATAACAAAGGGCTTGTGGGTTGAGATAAGGACAGGAGAGATCACTCACCAATTACCATCATGGGCAAAACAGACTCAGCTTGGGGAAAATTAACTCAATTTATTACAAATCAACCAGAGCAGGGTAATGAGAAATAAAACCAAATCTCGGAACACCTTCCCTCCACACCTCCCTTCTTCCCGGGCACAACTTCACTCCCGGATTCTCTACCAACCCCCCCCAGTGGCACAGGGGGACAGGGAATGGCGTTTATGGTCAGTTCATCACACGTTATTTTCTGCCGCTTCATCCTCCTCAGGGGGAGGACTCATCACACTCTTCCCCTGCTCCAGCGTGGGGGCCCTCCCACGGGAGACAGTCCTCCATGAACTTCTCCAACGTGGGTCCTTCCCACGGGCTGCAGTTCTTCACAAACTGCTCCAGCATGGGTCCTTTCCACGGTGTGCAGTCCTTCAGGCACAGACTGCTCCAGCATGGGTCCCCCACGGGGTCACAAGTCCTGCCAGAAAACCTGCTCCGTGGGCTCCTCTCTCCACAGATCCGCAGGTCCTGCCAGGAGCCTGCTCCAGTGCGGGCTTCCCACAGGGTCACAGCCTCCTTCGGGAACCCACCTGCTCCGGTGTGGGGTCCTCCCCGGGCTGCAGGTGGATATCTGCTCCACCGTGGACCTCCATGGGCTGCAGGGGGACAGCCTGCCTCACCATGGTCTTCCCCATGCGCTGCAGGGGAATCTCTGTTCCGGCGCCTGGAGCATCTCCTCCCCCTCCTTCTTCACTGACCTTGGTGTCCGCAGGGTTGTTTCTCTTACATGTTCTCACTCCTCTCTCCGGCTGCCGAATACCATCTGTCCCAACTTTTTTTCCTTCTTAAAAATATTATCACAGAGGTGTTACCACTATCGCTGATTGGCTCGGCCTTGGCCGGCGGCGGGTCCGTCTCAGAGCCGGCTGGTATGGGCTCTGTCGGACACAGGGGAAGCTTCCAGCAGCTTCTTACAGAAGCCACCCCTGTAACCCGCCCCGCTACCAAAACCTTGCCACACAAAGCCAATACACTCTCACAGCATACTCCTTGAGAAGCTAGCGGCTCATGGCTTAGACAAGTGCACTCTTCGCTGAGTAAAAAACTGGCTGGATGGACGAGCCCAGAGAGTTGTGGTGAACGGAGTTAAATCCAATTGGCAGCCGGTCACAAGTGGTGTTCCCCAGGGCTCAGTTTTGGGGCCAATTCTCTTTAATATCTTTATCAATGATCTGGACAAGGGGATCGAGTGCACCCTCAGTAAGTTTGCAGATGACACCAAGTTGGGCGTAAGTGTGGATCTGCTCAAGGGTAGGAAGGCTTTACACATTCTGGACAGGCTGGATCAATGGGCTGAGGCCAATGGCATGAGGTTCAACAAGGCCAAGTGCCGGGTCCTGCACTTGGGTCACAACAACCCCATGCAGCGCTACAGGCTTGGGGAAGAGTGGCTGGAAAGCTGCCCGGCAGAGAAAGACCTGGGCGTGCTGGTTGGCAGCTGGCTGAATATGAGCCAGCAGTGTGCCCGGGTGGCCAAGAAGGCCAACGGCATCCTGGCCTGTATCAGAAATAGTGTGGCCAGCAGGAGCAGGGAGGTGGTTGTTCCCCTGTACTCGGCACTGGTGAGGCCGCACCTCGAGTACTGTGTTCAGTTTTGGGCCCCTCACTACAGCAAAGACATTGAGGTGCTGGAGCGTGTCCAGAGAAGGGCAACCAAGCTGGTGAGGGGCCTGGAGCACAAGTCTTATGAGGAGCGGCTGAGGGAACTGGGGCTGTTTAGTCTGGAGAAAAGGAGGCTGAGGGGAGACCTTATCGCTCTCTACAACTACCTGAAAGGGGTTGTAGTGAGGTGGGTGCTGGTCTCTTCTATCAAGTAACTAGTGATAGGATGAGAGGAAATGGCCTCAAGTTGCACCAGGGAAGGTTTAGACTGAATATTAGAAAAAATGTCTTTACTGAAAGGATTGTCAGGCATTGGAACAGGCTGCTCAGGGAAGTGGTGGAGTCACCATCCCTGGAGGTGTTCAAAAAATGCGTAGATGTGGCACTTCAGGACATGGTTTAGTGGGCATGGTGGTGTCGGGTTGACGGTTGGACTTGATGATCCTAACGGTCTTTTCCAAACTTAAGGATTCTATTCTGTTCTAAAAACCCTACAAAAGCCAACTGATGCAAAGGCTCATTACCTCCCACAAGCAGAGGTATCTGAGCAATGGCCAATATGGAAGAAAAAAACCCTCACCTTCTTCTTCTTCTACCCCAGTTTTTATTGCTGAGCATGACGTTATATGGCATGGAATATCCCTTTAGTCAATTCAGGTCAGCTGTCCTGCTGCGTCCCCTCCTAACTTCTGGCACAGCCCCAACCTACTCATACTCACTGGGCAGTGGGGGGGGAGCATACTGGGAAAAAGAGAAAGCTTCATTCTTGCAAGCACTGTTCAGCAATAGCCACATAATTAATGCCTTACCAACACTGGTTTAGCCACAAACTTAAAATATAGCACCACAGGGCTGCTATGAAGGAAGATAGCTCTAGCCCGGCCAGACCCAGTACACCAGGAAAGAAATGAAAATAGCAAAGTTCCATTCTGGCAGAGGACTGATTAGACTGGAACTGATTAAATCACTCCGCCACAAAATTAAATATGCTCTTGAACAACTTAGGGCAGTAAACAACCTTCAGAGAACGAGCAACCCAGCAAGGGCAGCCTTAGAGCCTGCTCCAATTCCTTTCCAGCAGGCCTGCACACAATGTTCAGAAGTAGGGAGCTAAATAGTGTTACTCAGCCCAGTACTGTGTTTGGGAGCTCAGCAAATTATTTGGCTTGACGGGCAAGATTTTTGATGGCTTCCTGATGGCCAACTGTGGGGGGGGTGTTTGTTTTTGTTTTCTTTTAAGTTTTATACAAGCAAAGTTATGGAGTGGTTGTATGTGTTTAATTATGGTAAGGTTTGGAGAAAGCTGTCTGTTTTAATAGAGACACTCATGCAGGGACTGCCTTATGTGAAGGAACTAATTTGTGACTTTATCCTGGATAGAGTCATGAGTAAGGAGGAGTAAAATACGGTTTTCTGTCCTACCTCTAGGAGAGCAGAGAAGGCAGGGCTCCTCGCAGAGGTGATGGTACACAGCGCCTGCTGCAGCACCTGGCCTGTGTTAACTAATTTACTGTGGTGTTTTCCCGGGATGCTCGATGCTCCCTTTTCCACAAGCAGACAGCTCTTCTGCATGCTTACAGCTACTTCCCCCTCCACACTTCTCAGTGGTTTTTCACAGCCTCTGAATCTCCAATTATATTCACTGACTTGACACAAGCTGAGTTGTGCAAGGGTTTCTGGAAAAGAGCAGTTATTTTATGCTTTCATACTCCCTTGTACAAAGAATGAGAGCAGCATGCAATCCGGAAGAAATATACTGAAGAGAGATGAGTTTGTCATTTCAATAGTCAATGTGCTGTTTTGGCTGTGTCTGAAGATCAACATTTACAGAGAATAGATGTGTAAATCACTTTTTATATGGTTCTTCAGAGGTTGCTTTCAGAAAATGATTTACTATTCCAGATGCCTACATACTCAAAGATATTGACTGACTGGAGAGAGTTCAGAGCCAAATAGTAAAAATGATCACTTAGTGCAGATGTTTTGATTTATAAAAAAGTGATAAAAAGATTAAAGGGATAAAATACAGCTTGAGGCTGGGCTAACTGATGAGCTGGAGAGGACACAGTTCTCTGCAAATATAAATAAACACCATGAATAAAACAATTACATATGGCAGTGTACCACAGGGTAAGCAACGGCACACACAACTTAGTCCCACAAATTATTCTTCTATAAGCCAAACTAATCAAGGAGAAGTTGAAGTTAAATCTTCTGTCAAACATTTCTGCTTAGACCTACTCAACAGAATTGCAGAAGATGTGGAGCTTGGACAGAACAGAGGACAAGCTTCAAGCATATAAAGGCACCAAAGAAGTTTTCTTGAAATGTCTGTGTTTCTGCAGTATATTAATTAACAATATTCTCTTTTATAGCAAAAAAATGGCATAATGTTCATTGTTAACAACTCCATGCAACGCTACAGGCTTGGGGAAGAGTGGCTGGAAAGCTGCCTGGTGGAAAAGGACCAGGGGGGTGTTGGTCAACAGTTGGTTGAACATGAGCCAGCAGTGTGCCCAGGTGGCCAAGGCAGCCGACGGCATCCTGGCCTGCATCAGAAATAGTGTGGCCAGCAGGAGCAGGGAGGTGATCGTCCCCCTGTACTCGGCATTGGTGAGGCCGCACCTCAAAGACTGTGTTCAGTTTTGGGCCCCTCACTACAGGAAAGACATTGAGGTGCCGGAGCGTGTCCAAAGAGCAGCAACGAAGCTGGTGAAGAGTCTAGAGAACAAGTCTTACAGGGGGTGGCTGAGGGAACTGGGGCTGTTTAGTCTGGAGAAAAGGAGGCTGAGGGGGAGACCTTATAGCTCTCTACAACCACCTGAAAGGAGGTTGTAGCGAGGTGGGTGTTGGTCTCTTCTCCCAAGTAACAAGTGACAGGACAAGAGAAAATGGCCTCAGGTTACACCAGGGGAGGTTTAGATTGGATATTAGGAAAAATTTCTTCACCGAAAGGGTTGTCAGGCATTGGAACAGGCTGCCCAGGGAAGTGGTGGAGTCACCATCCCCAGAGATCTTTAAAAGACATGTAGATGTGGTGCCTGGGACATGGTTTAGTGGTGGACTTGGCAGCGTTAGGTTAATGGTTGGACTCGATGATCTTAAAGGTCCTTTCCAACCTAAATGATTCTATGTTTACTTAATCATAAGATTAAAAAAATGTTGGCTGTCTTTGTACCACAGGAAATTTCCTGCTGACATCAGTATGCCCTTTCGCAGCGGCAGAGCAAGAGTGAGAACCTAAGGGCAAAGCCTCAGAAGTCTGGCTGTGTACTGACTGTGGACCAGGACATTTTCATCTCTCCACTGATACTGTCCAAGACCCTCGCTTTCTCAGGGCACATAGCACAATTACACTTTTACAACCCAGCCACCCCCACTCAAATGAGGACTGCAAACCACTCCTCCCAGTACTCAGCTTATTCGTGACTTCGGAAATAGTTTTAATGATTTATTAAGTATCTTTATTGGAGTAGAACCTAAGACAAGGACTTTGTTACGCTAGGTACTGCAGAAACATGAGACAAATGGGCAGTCCCTGTTAATTTACAATCTCAATAATCAAGGAAGGGACGGCAAGCAGCAGACACGAAAAGAAGTACAGAGGAGCACTAAGAAAAGACAGGCCATTCCCTGGTCACACAAGACAGATGACAGCTGCTGTTTCCTATAGGGACCTTAACATCCAGGTTTTAACATTATGGCTTTTCCTGGTTTCCTTTCTTTTGCTTGTTTACAGTTTGATGCACTACCTTGCTTTGCAGTCTGTGTAAATGCATCCTCTGGGCAAAAGCATTAGCTAACATTTGTTGACTTTGTGATTCCTGAGGTCATGGAGTTTGAAATTTTTAGTTATACCTTCTCAAATATACCAGTTACTACTGACATAGGATAGTTTTCATGCACAACTGCTGAATGCCACTCTCATTTTCTCACAGGGGTGGTAGAAGAAATCCTTTGCGACTGAATGCTCCTGCCACTCTAGTGAAGTGTGGCATGAATTCAAAACAGCCAAAAGTAACTACTGAACAGAGTGGCTGAAAGACTGATCTTCTATCAACAAGGCTGAAATAACAGGAACATACACTTATTTTCCTAGGTTAGTGATTACCTCAAATATAAAATAAGGCTGGGGCTATTTCTATTATTTCTAGTATAAAATTACATATCAAGAAATTAGAAGACATTAAGGTTGCAAAGTGAGTGACTCCTAAACAAGGGAATGTCAGAGGAAAGTAATTAATCTCATCCTAAATGTGCACTGTATTTCAATCTTTAATTATGAAAGCACTGCAAGGGGATCACAAAACCCCCCCAGTGAAGGCCATGATGACCCTAAACCCTAGAGTGAAAAACCAGACTTTATGATGGTTTTTTTTTTCCACCAGCAACGTTATGATGCATTTTTTTTTTCCATGGGAAAAGCACTCTGTTGAAAGAACTGAAGAGTTAGTTATCCAGTTCTTCCTTTTACCCTTCTTTAAGTGTGGGGCTTCAGGTCTTTTTTACTACACTTCATCTAAAGCTTGCCCTGAACAAATACAGACTTGCCTACTAATAAACCTCCTACTAATATTCTGACCTATTCCAATATTTGACCACGTTGGAAATATCACAGAATTTACTTTTCCAGTATTGAGGGGAGTAAAAGTAGTAGTATTATTCCTCTTTTGGACATGAGAAAGGAAAGATTACAGGGACTTGGTTCTAACTACTGAGTGCCCACCAATTTTGTCAACTCAGTTTGATACACACAGAATCTGATTTAATCGGGGTATTTACACTTTTTTTTTTTAATCTTAGGAACGTTATATAAGCTTTTATGTATTCAAAGCATAGCTTCCATCAAAGTGAATAGCAAGAGAAAGTGCTGAGAGCTTCTGCAAATACACTCCCAAGTGGGTATCAAGAAAATAAAGAATATGCAGTTAGGTGATCATCAGTGAGATTCTGGTTTTTTAGACAGTTTGTCCTGCATTCATCCCAGTGGGAGGAGAGAGAAAAATGTAGGAGTGGGATCTAGTTTGTCAGCTCTGAATTACCACACTCATCCTTTCTCTTCCTGCTAACCGAAATTAGCGCTTTGCTACTCTTGTAAATGGCTTGCTCACCACACATATGTGATTTAACTGCGGAGCACAGGGTTTCATGCAGTGGTGGCAGAAAAATCATACCTTGAAGAAGGGTAAAGCATTAATGCAGAACCAGAAAAAGGGTAAGATGTGCTAGAAACAGGGTAAGGCCTTAATGCAGAACTTGTCGGTTGTGGAAACTTCTCAACCACATAATAGTAAGAATGCTTAAAAATGGATGAAAAGATGTATTTTTCTGTAGTTCTGCCATTTAAAACGTAAGATTTCTTACAACTGAACTAATAAACAGTAAGTAGGTAAATACAAATCAGCTTTAGACAAGAAGCCATTATGAAAAATGCATCTGTCTTTACATTGGCAAAATGGCAGATGTTTTTGTAATGGGAGGTTCATCGAAACTTGATGTGCTGATAGCATTTTGGGTATTTTTTTTTTAATCTTTATTTATAGAAGAGGAAAGGTTTCTTGAAGAACATTAGAGAGGAATGGGATGATATCCAAAGTATCAGTGCCGGTGGACAGATAATGCTTTCTGCAGTGCCAGTTCCAGCCCTCCTCCTTAGTGGCCTCAGGCCTGCAACCCTACGGGACCAGCCGGAGAATGACTGGAAGGCGCAGGACTCATGGCAGCCATTTAGCATCAAATTCTCCAGTCCTTACTCCTCTGGCCGTTTCTGCCAAGTCCAACACAAAGGTTATATTCTGTATAGCTTTGCCTAGAGCTGTCCGGCCTGCACCGCTCCCCAGCACGGGGTGGCAGGGCCTGTGGCCCCCAGGGAGCCCTGGGCCCAGCGAGCCCTGGCAAAGGCTACCGTCTATTTTACACGCAGCAGCACATACTCTTTTTTTAAATACTGGCTTTTTGCCGAGGCCAGGGGAGCACCCTGCGGGCCAAGCGGAGCCTCCCCGGTCTCGGCACCCGCAGCTGCCTTCGCAGCGGCTAACCGCGGGGTCCCTGGGCCGCCACGTTCCCTCCAGCAGCCCTCCCGCGCTGGGGGCTCCCCTCAGAGCGCCCGACCCCCACACAACCCACGGCCGGAAAGCGGCAGCGGCCTCCCGAAGGCGCGACGCCGTTGCCAGCCGCAGCCGGCGGGAGGAGCCTGCGGCCGGGAAGCAGCGCAACGCCCGCTGCCGCCCCCGCCCCCGCACGCACATTGCTCAGCCGACTGGGTCGGGGGCTGACCCCGCGGCCAATGGGAGCTCACGGTGGGCCGCTGTTGCTAGGTAGAACAGCGACTTTGCGCCGCGTCCAACCCCCGACCCGCTGCGAGCCCCCTACCCAATGGGAGGACTTTGAGGCGGGTTGACTGTGAGGAGTGGGCGGGCGCTCGGCAGCTCTGGCAGCCACTCGGAATGACAAAGGCTCTCCCCCTCCCCCCCGCCCCCGCTTACTCTCATAGGCTGCGGCGCCTGAACTGACGTGAGCAGGGCCCAATCAAGCAGGGCGGGAAGCGGGGCGGAGGCGGCGGGGGGGCGGGTGGCGCGCAGTTTGAATTGACGTGGGGCGGGGCTGACGTATCTGGCGGCGGTGGCGACCGGGGCCGGGGCCGGGGCCGGGGCCGGGGCCGGGGCGTGCGCCGTCCCCCGGCTTCGCGGAGGAGAGCGGCCCGCGCGCCATGGCCACGGCCAGGGGCTCGGACCTGGAGGAGCGGCTGCGGCTGAGCAACATCCGCTTCGTGGCCTCCATCAACCGCATCTTGGAGCGGGTGAGGGCCGCGCTCGCGCGCCGCCCCGGCCGTTGGCCGGGGCTCTCGTCGCCGTCCTGAGGCGGGCGCAGGGGCGGCGGGGAAGCTCTGTCACCCGCGCGGCCGTGTCCCCGCGGGGTCTCCAGGCTGCCGCCGCCCTGCCTCCCGCCTGCCTGCCTGTCTGAGGAGCGCGGTCCGCTGAGGGCTCCTCTCGCCAAAATGGCGTGTGGCGCGGCTTGGCTGGGCCCGGCCGCCCTTGTGCGTCCCTGTGACCGCCTCTGGAGGGCTGGTAGGCAGCGCGGCCCTCTGCCCACCCCGCCTTAGGCAGCGGCAGGGCTCGCCGCTCCCCTCCGTCCTGGCCACCTCTAAGTCCTGGCGTGTCGGTACTGACAGGTTCAGTTTTCTGTCTGTGCGCTAGTTTGCTGTAACTGACATCCAGTTCTCTTCGGCAATTAACTACTTGTGGTGTCGCAAGCTCCTGCTTTTCCTGGCTGCCAAGAGCAGCAGTCACCCAGCGCCTCACCCAGCGCCTCACGCAGCTTTGCAGTTTGTGCCGAGCCATGCGCTCCCGTGCTTTGGCGTGAGTAAGCTAGTAAAGAGCCGGCTCCTTGAATACATCCATCAAACTTAGATGCGGGATTGCCAGTATTGAATAAGTGACTTAATCGTAAATCCGAGTTGTCGTTATAGTGCCCGTAATCCAAATTAGCTAGCATTAGATGAGGTATTTTCAATGAAACTACAGAAAGAAGTGGGAGACTCCCTTCACGAATCATCCTTGCTCTAGAGCTGGTTTGTGTTAAAGATGTGGCAACCATACACCTCCATCCAGAGATGCATGCATTTATTCAGGGATGTCAGCTTTGTTGCTCAGGGAAATGTTTTGTGCTGATGTCTAGGTGCTGGCATAAGGCTAACTTTGGTTCTAGAATGTTTTTCTCATCTAACATTGAATTGGATATTATCATATGTCATGAACTGTAGGTCTATGCAAAGTGGCTACTTCTGGTTACTACAGAGGAAGTTTAGAAGAAACTCTTTAACAAAGTACCTTAACCACTTTTGAAAACTCTCTGAAACCCCATTTTGTCAGTGACTGGCTTATACCTGGAAATTGAATGACTTGTATACATGCCTAAAATATATGTGTTTCCTCTAGGAATTAATATTTCCAGATTGCTGACTTATAACTTCAGCCAATAAAAACATGGATAATTTCACTTTTTGGTAAAAACAATACTTAAAACGCATGTTAAAAACATTGCTTTAATCATTTATTCTAATCTTTAATGGTCCTTTTTATTTAGTATAATCATCCTTTTGAAGATGATTTACTTATTTCCATGGAAACTCTCACTTACGATACGCCTAATGGTAAGAACTTCTTAAAGCTTCAGTATTTACACGCTCTATACTTAGACTTAGTAAAGCATGCAACTGTTGGCAGTTATATAACATTTAATTGCAACAGATATTGAATTTTGTCCACCTAGGTATGGCATTTCATATGTAAACTTTGATATAAGCATATAACGCCTGGAGAATTTGTTTATATGCGCCACTTTAGTCCATTGCATGCTCCGTTTTAGACAACGGAAAAGAGTCATTAGCAAAGTTCAGGATAACAATGGTTAATATTTGGATGACTTGTAAGAAGAAGAATCAAAATAGAGAAGACTGAGGGGGAAAAAAAGCAATGGAGGTATTAGCAGGAAGTTGATATGCATGAATGGATTGTGTAGTTTCATCTCTGCTTAGTATTCTGAAAGCTGCTCTGATAAATTTCTGTGATGTCAAATGTCAGGGTGGACTGGGTAGATAGTCTCTTTAACTTTTCATTGAATGTTCATGTGGTTAGTGTAAATCTATACCACGTTGTGCCATGTCATATTTTTCCAGTGTTTCATTATAGCTGTCGATCCATTACAAAGTTGATAATGCTTATGGAGAGCTTACTGTGAGAAAAACCCTGTTGTTCTAAAATGCATTGCTCAGGGGTTTAGTGGGACTTGTGACTTAGTATCTTGGTGGCTTTACTGGAAAATGAAATGTTCTGCCTGTTTTTATTTTCACTGAAGTGAGGATTATGATATGTAAATTGCCATATCAATTCCTGTAAAATAGAACTTACTGGGCATACACATGGACATACACACTACCACACCGTCAAGCCCAATGTAAACATTGCACCAAGTATTACTTACTTTTTAAAGGCTTTTACAGACTGGGAAGCTTGGATTTTATCTATATTGTCCATCAAGAGAGAGGAAACATGTGTACAGCACTGTAACACACAGTCTTGGATTTGTAAAGGCTTGGTTATGCTTTTGATTTAGTAACCTCTGTTCAATATGGAATGAATATGGATCTCAGTCCTGTAAAGCCTTAATTATGGCTTTAACCTCAGATACCACGTAGTCTGCATGCATTAAATGAAATTTAAAAAGTAAAATAATTTGCTTCCCCCCCCCCCCCCCCCTTTGTAGCATTTGGGGCTGTAATGCTCTTTGAATTTTAGCTCAGTGTTGTTAGACTCAGCATGCGTTTGGTTTGGGTTTTTTTTTTTCCTGACTTCTCAATTAACTTGAAATATACAATATTCTCTTGGTTTGTTTTCCTGTACGTTTTTGTTTCAGCAATTGTATTGGAGGCTGTTCAGATTTTATAATGCTTTGTTACTATGTAACATGTTCTTCCTAAATGTTTATGTTTGTTAGAGTGATACTTAGTATAGATAATGTTATAAGAAAAGCTATGTTTATATTGATATCTCTTGTTATTTCTAGGACCAAAACAATGGGAGGAAGTATCAACCAAGAAGCTTAAAATATGGAAGAAGGAAGTACTTGAGGTATCTAATAATATAGTCCTACTATGCAGTCAAAATATAGCAATATGTCATATATATATCAATAAAATATAGGAATACATTCTAATCTTGCTGTGCCATATAATATTTGCAAGAGGTATTAATCAATGAAGTCAACATCTGCTTTAAAATAGGGTTTTAGCATAGATTGGCTAAGACTGTCAGACTAAAATAGATGACCATCTACCAGTGGTTAGTACCACTGGTAAACCTGGAAAATTTTTTTTTTTTAAATGTTGTCTGATGGGGACACATACTTTTGGATCTCATCAGAATACTGTCATTGAAGTTAACATGCATTGAATCAATCTTGGTTCAGGTAATCAGCTTTTCAATTTCGAAGGGCTTACTGGTTTCATCTTTAGATTTTTGTTCTGTAAAATAATGCTAGAGTAATTAAAGCATCTTTGCAGTCTCGGCACTCACTGCCTTATGTTGGGCTAAAGCTGTTACTGTTGTGGGTATATGACCTGTTTGTTTGGTTTTTTTATTCGGAGTATTTACATTAAACAAGCAGTCACTTCTTTTTTTCTATTTCCTAAACTCCCCCATAAGAACTCAACAGTGAATTTCATCAAAATCTCAGTGTTTCTCACATAATTAAAAGTCACCTTGGTGCTACATTCTTAATACCTGTCTAAAAAGCGAAGTTGTGTAATGTGCCTTGGTAGTTAACACAAAAGCTGTTCTGAACCACACAGAGTGAGGGGATGAGGAGTGAAATTCAGTCTTGGGGAACAGGAGTAGATTTAATGGAGACAGAAAAAAGGCTGTATTTCCCTTTCCTTTTCCTTTCCTGGTAATACCTTGTGCATCATCTACTAAGCATTGCTGCACAACTTTACAGACTAAACCCATTAAGGACTATAAGAGGAATTCTCTGTCTTAGCCTCTTATGTGGGCCAAGGTAGCTATGGTTTATGTTCTTGTAGTAATTTTAACAGCAACAGTATGGCAAGAAGTGAATGATCAGGTAAGTTTTACCATGTAGTTGTGGCTTTTCTGGTCAGGCCATGGGAAACTTGAAGGAAATTGAATGGTTATTTAGGAAGTGCCTAGTTGTGAGATATACCAAAGTAAATAAAGGCATTGGTTAAAATAACTTTACTATTCTAAGATTCTAATGATGTTTTGGGTTTTTTTTCCTATTTCTAATTGCAGTGTAATAGACGAAGTCAAAGGAATGCAGGTAAAGTGTTTTTAAAAAGTGCCATAAATTATCTTATCCAAAGAGTCTTAACAGAAGATGTCCAGGTTTTATGTCAAACTCTCTAGGCTACTCACTGTTTTTTGGGAACCACCCAAAACCCAACAATACTTATGTTCATAAGGATTCTGAAATGTAGTTTAAAATGTTTAAGATGAGTAAATACTTTATAATTGATGTTGCTATCATCACAAGTCGATTAAAATAATCTCCCCTCATCAATTAAACAGGCAGCTTTTTATTGTATTTGTCAGTTTTGTTAGATGTTCACTGAATCTAAAAATTCCAACCCTGACTTACATGGGTGTACAAGTAGAGAAACTTGGAAGTTGCTAGCTTTTTGGAAACAGCTAGATAAGTAGGCATATTAAAAAATGTGTGTTAAAAGAATCTCATGAAGTCGCATGATGAGCTATCAAAAATTTAGCAGATTATTCTGTATACTGAATGAATCAGGCTGCCTGCAGGAAAAAGTAGTGTATAGTTATTTCATTAGAGATCAAGTATCATGATGGAAGTCAAATCAAGACTGCACACTGAAGTGTAATTCTGATACTACTTAGGGAGATATATGACATCTGAAGATTTTCTCATTGTTTTGAAAAAGATTGTATGTTCCAATAAAATACTTTTTTTTTTTTTTACTGGGATAAATGTTTGGGGGAAATTATGACGTGTAGCACAGAGAAGGTAGGCTTTATTTTTTTAAGGTTTTGAAGTGGGTTTTTTGGTGTTGCTTATTTTATGACAGTCATCTGAGAAACTTTTATGCTGAACATCTGAGGACAAAACAGAACCTAGTGTCTCTCTTCCTCTACAATCCTATCAAAAAATTTGTCCCTACAGGGTTCAGGTATAGACTTTGAATCAGCCTATGAAATTAAGATGTTGAGCTTGGGAAAAAAGGGTCTGATACAAAAAGATTTAGATGGTCCAGACCTTTGCCTCTGATTTTTAGAAAATATATGCTGATGGGTCTGAATAGTACAAAAAATGACTGGCTACAGTCTGCAATAAAACTTGGAAAGACAGAACATCTAGCAGTTAGTTTTTTAAAAGATACAGTATTTGATGTCTTTTAGAAGTAATTTTTTGTTACTTTGTGTTTTGACCTAAGATCTGAATGCCTTAGAAGTTCTTACTGAAAGAATTTACTTGGAGTTTCTTTAATGCTACAAAGGCTTGATCTAATTAATTTTAAATTTAGTGTACTGCATTACAGATAAGGTAGAAAAGCAGAAAAATTTATATCTTACCTATTTTTTCCAACCTTTAATATAATTTGAGCAAAGTCTTTATTATTTAGTTATGTTTTAAGTTTTCCTGGGGAAGAAATATTTAACTAAATATTGAAGGTGGGGGAATAGCACTAGTGTTAACAGCTTTTGTTATAAGGAAAAACCTGCTTTTACAGATTTGTATTTATACGTGTTTATATATGCTATAGAAGATAGAATCTTGTGGATTTTGTTCACTTTAAGAAAATCATATCTTGCACTGACTTTTTTTATTTGGAACGCAGAAGTACATGGAGTAAGCGTTTGAACTGGTTGGTTGTGGTTGGTGTTACCCTTAAAAAAAAGGGGGGGGGGCAAGCAAAAAAAAAAACCACCCCAAAAAACCCAAACCCAAGAACAACAAAAAAACCCCTTCTTCTGGCTATGGATTATTAAAGCTAATGTGCAAATTTTACCTATTCTTGCTCTATACTCTTAGGTGGGTCTGATATGTGTTTTCAATTAGGATACATAAAGTTCTGTGCTAGCAAGTGTGAACATTTAAAATATCTTTATAAGACCCAAATACTTATTAATGAACCCCTTCCCTTGGAATATAACTTGTGTTATTTTTTCCAACTTGCAATTCTGAATTTTGCTAGAATCTATTTTTACTGTTTGGATAGGATGTCCAGTAGTCCCATGAAGTTTTACTAAGTAAAATGACAATCCTTTGAGTGTTTTGGGTTTTTTCTACATATGGCAGTTCTGAGTATGGGAAGACAAAGTATGTTAAATTTCAAACTCCAACAAGAGCAATATTTATGTCATATACTAGATGCTTAGAATTTTTTTCTTTCCTTGAGAATTTTTTTTTGAAACAAAACACCCTCTGTGTTGTTTCATAGATCTTGCTCAGTAAGGGATTTCAACGGGACATTACTGTGTTAGTCTGATTTCCTGTCTTCCCAATCCAGAAATGTTTGGGAAATGCTTTTTTCAGCTTCTAAAAAAATGCATTGTTAATTTATTCTAAAGGAAGCATTACTGTAGAGTTTTGCAAAATAGTGAACATAAATTTCCCAAGAAGGTTACAAGCTGAAGCCTGAGCCTCCTAGTTATATAATAAACCTCATTAACTTTGTATGAGAAGAGTGATTTTTATAGCCAAGTTTCCTACTGGTTGGAAAACTGTGCTTAGAACAGTTATCAACGGTCTGTGTCCAAACTGAAGGGAAACATGAGGGATTTTTTCCAGGAATTGTTCTGAGCAAATTACTAGTTTATACTTTCTTTAAGTAAATAGTAGAAGAGGGGATACCCTTAATTAATTTGCAGATGATACCAAGTAGGGATGACCACTGTGAAAGATGGTCTGACAAATTGGGGCTAAAACTTAAAGTAAGCCTTGTGTAATTTCATGCAGAGACATTCAAAGTAATAGACTTATGTAAGAATAATCAAATGCAGGAAGAGGAAATTTTGAAGGCTGGTTGAGCCAACCAAGAATATAACTCTGTTGTGAAAGTATGCACACTGTGCTAAAAGATATGCACAAGTGCCTAGTATGTAAAGCACACAAAACATGTTTTTGCCACTGTTCAACAGTGATAAAACTTGTGATGGAGTACTTTGTTTTGTATTTGATAGTAGCTTGTCTAGCTGGAGTGAGTCAGAAAAAGAAAAAAGATTACTAGATCAACTGGTGATAGGACTTAAATGGAGCGGGGGGGAGCACCAAACAAAAGAGAGCCTCTAGGTTAAATACTAGAAAAGCTTTCCAAATGTAAACATAAGGAAGTCCTGAAATACGTTTCTTAGAGACTATGGAGTTGCTCTTAAGAATGGGTTAGACTTCTAGAGGTAAGTTAGGTATTGTTGTTCCTGCTTTAAAACAGAAGAAGGAATAGATGACATCTTTAGGTTCCTTTCCGTATGCTTTAAGCCTTTAGAAAACTGGAAATTTTTAGATCGTATGCTTGGCACTATTAAATAATACGAAGTGTTTATAGGAGTAAATAATACTTACGTGCCTGAGTTGTGTATAAGTTTTCTTACCACTTAACCTAAAAAAGTAAATTGCTTGTGATATTTGATGTCAATTTACCTGGAAACAGAAATGCAGAAAAAAGCAAGGACAACGAATTCTGCATTAAACCGAAACTTGTTTAATGACAGTCTTGAGTAGGGTAAACATATTTGCTAAAGCACATGCATTGTTTTTATTATTTAGGTCTAAGTCTATCACATACATTCAATCTTGAGAAGTCCCACTACAGCTTTAGTACCAGCAGAGTCTTATGTTTGGAGATATAGATCTTCTCTTTGGGGAAAGATTAAATTTCTGTAATTTATGCAGTATTAACAATAGATTTAGGCAGTAATTTTTATATGATCATCATAATCATGTGCACTGTATACAGACTTGAGAGGCTGTAGCTTGTTATAGGTACCTTTTTTAAATCTATCAAGGCAGTGGTTAGAAATGTAATTTTTTTTCAGCAATATCAAAATAGTTTTCACTTTGAGTAATTTTAATAGCAACAATATCTGGTTTAGAGGTTACTTGTGAAATAAGCTTATGTGGAAGTCACAGTTATTTGAAGATAGCCACTTTTCTGTGGGTCTAATTTGTTTTGGGTTTTATTTAAATCCGTTTGAGTTGCAATAGCTAATGAAGAATATTTTCAATGAAAATATACATTGAAATGTAAAAGGGGAGATCTCTGCCAAAGTAGACGGCTCTTACACTCTTTTTCTTCTGCATTTTATGAAATAAACGGGGGGGGGGAAACAACCCACAAAGATTGTGGGTGGGTCTATCTGTGCAAGCAGATGGGCATAGCAGTTTTGGAAGACCCCCTTGTCAAAAATCATTAAAAAAATGCAATAGAGGTTTGGGGCTCTACCCTCAGGCTTCAGGATTAGTTAGTATTTTTCTTATCCTTTTCGACATATGCCAAGAAAATGCACACAAAATTTGCAGTTGTCTTCTTTTTTACAAGTGATACCACCTGATAAAGGGTCAAATTTTATTTTCTGTGGTACTTAGCAGGTTAAGAAGAAAACATGTAATATGGTAGATGTACATGTCTGATCAGAATTAGTCTGCTGTATTTGACTAGAATGTTGTTGTGTCACTTGTCTATTCTTTCATTCAGTCCTATGTATGTTCTCTGTTTGTTAAATGTTTGTGTTAAATATTTTTCAAAATAAGTAAGAGTATATACAAATGAAGAATTAATGAGTTCAGGTACAACATTGATCTGTGACCTATCAAATTGAAATAGAATTATTTTTTTCCTCCCATGCACGCTAAGAAATGTCAAAGCAAGAGACTAGTGATTTTGAAGATGGACATTCAACAGTACATCAGGTATGGGCACCACATTGCATCTACTTTTATAAAGCCTCTTTAGGAAAACGTATTTATGAGTCAAAAGCTAAGAAATTAATCATGAGCAGGTGGTCCTGCACCATAGCTATAAATTTAGATTTTAAAGGCCTACTAATTGCTGAATCAAATCACTTTATTCTCCTTAAATAAATACTTCTGAAAAAGATTGAGGGCTTAAAGTATTTTGCTGCAGTTCTTTCCCTGCAGTTCTTCAAACTTTAGCTATCTTATTAAACAATTGCTTTATATTTTCCCTCATGTAGTTCCCCACACGTAGTTGCATTATTTTAGGAAAAACGTGTATTTACTTACCAGGTGCATGTTCGTGTAAAACTAAAATCTTCACGTTCTGGTTAATGTTGATCATCTAGTATACTTCCCCTGATTGTTTCCTCCCCCAGTAGGTTCTGTGCTTTGAGATGGTGATGAATTCAAGTTCTGGACTTCTATATGTAGTGGTCTGATACATTTTGTGATGGTGGATTGATTCATGCAATTTTTAATACATTTTTGCTATGTCCCTATTTATGTTGTTTATGACATAGGATTTACATATGTTTCGTATAGTTACATATCCTCCCTCCCATTGTGATATTTGGGGTATCGAATAACAGCCACAATATCAGCCATGGATTTCAGCTGAATTCTCCTCTTTTTAAGTTTATTTGAAGGGATAGAGAGCAGTTGGATATAGGCTTTAAACCCTCAAGTGTCTTTTTAGTTAGGCAATATGTGTGTCTAACTTTTTTTCATTATAATTTGTAAAATCTGTGCTTGTCTAGAATAACTTCTTTTGACTCCTTATCTTTTTAAGGAGAAAATATTCTGTACTTGAAGAGTGATATGGGCCTTCTCACTGGTCACTCCTAATTATTTGTTCTACATAGATGGTAGTTTAGTTAGAATTGTCTCATTTTATTGATGTCATTTTAACCCACTAATTTTATGATTGAACTGGACAGAATAGATTTAGACCTTTTTAAAAAGAACTTCTGAAGAACGTATGTCAGATGTAGATTGTGAATATATAGAAAAGGCTCCTTATCCATATAAATGAGCTTTTTATGCAACTATCAAGACTTCTACAAAATAGAGCAAAAAACCTATTTGAAATATTATATATAGATTGTTTGAAGTAGGCAGTTAAGAATTGTTAAAAGTGGGCAGTTAAGAAACTTTTCTTATACCTTGGAACACAGAGAAAATCCCCAGTACATACTGATAAAGATTTGGTGATTAGAATTCATAGAATCATAGAATCATTTAGGTTGGAAAAGACCTTCAAGATCATCGAGTCCAACCATCATCCATGCCCACTAAACCATGTTCTGGAGTACCTTGTCTACGTGCTTTTTGAATACCTCCAGGGATGGTGACTCAACCACTTCCCTGGGCAGCCTATTCCAATGTCTGACAACCCTCTCAGTGAAGAAATTTTTCCTAATATCTAACCTAAATCTCCCTTGCCGCAACTTGAGGCCAATTCATCTGTCAACTGTGTTTTGTTCTTGTTGTATAATAGCTTCTCCTTGCATTATGTGTCTGAATATAGAAAGGCTGGGAAGAAAATAGTTTTCCCCATTGAGTAATGAGATGTGAATCAAGACAAACTTGTGTACAGATTTGTTAATAAAGATGGTGCCATTTGCACATAGTTTATGGAATATGACTGGGTTTGTTTCACCACTGCCTACTCTCCCACCCAACTCGCGCCCCCCCCCCCCCCCCCCCCCAAAAAAATTGAGCAAGTAGTGAGAGCAGAAAATTCTAGACTAAGTAATAAAGCTTATGCTACCAGGTCTTAAAATTCCTTTCATGTGTTTTTAAGGAATTTCCTGAGAACTCTCATATGGATACAACTGACATAGGTGGGTTTTTTAATTTACTTTTTAGCTACCTTTTTTTAACTTCTTAAAAAAGATTGCAAGTAACTTTTTCATATTTTTCTACTATAGTAAAAATAATTTTAATATGTCTCTATACCCTTACAGAAAGTAGAGAATAGCAATAACAAGAGACTGAGGTACTGGTAGCACTATGAAATCAATCCACATTCCTCTTTAAAATATCAGTCCTGAATCCCTGATACATTGGAAAGTCAATGTGGAATATGTTCAATTGCCTTTTCTTAATGAAGAAAGGAACAGTGAAATCAAAACTTTGGCAGAAGTGGCAATAGAAGTTTTATTAATAATTGCAAGATATACATTAATTTCTAGTGGTCTGGTAAACACAGATATTGCATTCAGCTGCAACAATGTCTTCAGTTGTGTTTGTAACAGTTTCAGCATTGGCCTGTCTGCAAAGTTTTGGGTGGTTTTGACCCTGTATTCCCAAATAATTATTTGATTGTATTAATTAGTGGTAACAATCTTTGAATGACTGTCTTTTAAATATTTAAAACTTGTATTATTCAATATCTTTAGGTTCTTGTGTATATAAAAACTTACTGTTTTGCATAAATTAAACTATGGCTAGGTGGTAACCTGCATTTAGTGATTAAAAGAGAAGTTGCAGCAAAATATGGTTAGCTGGTGTTTAAATACTATGGTATAAATTCGGTGCTTCATATGCATAGGTGTCTCCAAGGCAGATGATTACTTCTCTGTTGAGGGAAAATAGAAAATAGTAATCTGCAATTTGTCCTCCTATCATTTGAGAGGATAATTTCAAATATCTATTTGAATGATAAAATAATTCTGCAAATTTAGAAAACGTGACTGTTTTTCCTCAACCTGTGCAATGAAATATAGGAAAAAAATTTCTGAGGCATTTGTAGTTTAGCTTCTGTAAGTGTCCTTTATGTCTTCGCACTCATGGGATAAATGAGTGATGTAGTTCAGAGACTGGTATCTTCATAGCAGCGTAGAATAATGTGATTATCCAGTCCTCCTCCTTCTCTTGTGAATGTTCTAAGAGGGGACTGGAGAGGATTTATTGCAGCCTCGGTGAGTCCCAGCTATCTTTGAATACAGTAAGCTGTAGAAATTAGCTTCTTAGAGCTGTGGGTTTGGATTCCTCACTTAAAATGGAAATCACCTAGGTGTTTTGGTTTTTTGTTTCTTGGGTTTCTTTTTAAATATATAAAAGGTTAGCAATAGGGCATGCTAACTATTAAGAAAAAAGTGTATCTTTAGCTGCTTTAGCTCAAACTTTAGCTTTGGCAGGTTTTTTCCATCTGTAGTATTCATACAGAATGCTTCGCACTTCTCAGTGAAGACAGTGTTTCTTCCAGGTATTATACAGTATTTTTGTTCTAAAAGTATGCAAAGCCAATCAACAGCAGGTACAAATAAAGTGAAATAGCTCTCACCTGTACCTGCAAGTATTGGTCTGCCCTTAATAGGGAAAATTAATAGGCCAACTCTGTGGTTTCACAGGAAGTGGCATGGCAAAGTATAGTGATGTATGAACAATTTCTTGTATCTATTAGGATAGTATCACAGAAAAATGTATGTATTTGGAGAGAAAGAGGAAAGTTCAATCCAAATTGTGTATTTATCTAAGTATTTAAGTTTAGAAGATCACATCAAAGTCAAAACTTAAAATTTACAGTAACCCTCTTACTAACGCATTCATCTTTTAAATAAGGTATACCTTTTAGGTAATGATAGTGTATTGAGTGCATCTCCAATGAAATAACCTCCTGTATTATAGGTCAAATTTTCCAGAGAGAAGGGTCAGAGTTTTCATTTTTCCTCTCTCTTTTGCACTTGAGGAGCAAAGGTGTTCCCAAATTTCCCTTTTGGCCCTTAAAAACACTTCAAGGTTCCCTGGAGAAGATACTTTATTTTGGTTTGTTCTGTGCTGTGCCATGATCCTCTGCTAATAATTAGTGTTCCAGTGATTTGAAGTATGACTGACAATACATTGAAGACATACTGAAATCACACTTTTGTGAGGTTTCACACCTAGAAGAGTATTCAACTTGTATACAGATCAATTCATTCTATGGTACAAGCTATTTTCTAATAATTTGTAATGGATGTGGTGGAGTTGTTACCTTTATCTCAAGAACCTCCCATTTTTGTAGCAGTCTAGTCTGGTCATCTCAGTGACCACATAGGGAGCAGTCTGACAGTTATGGGCCTGCTTCTACTAGAGGAAGAAGACTGTACGGCAGAAAGTATCAGCTGTTAGAACAGAAACTGGAGGCTGAAACTTTTGCAGATTAAAACTACATTCTTATTGCTTCCTCTGCTATTGATGCTTAGTAACTGATTTCCTGTAGATAAAGTGACCACAACTTTGTCTTGCTTTAGTCATGTGGGAAGGAACTTTGATAATCTGACAGGTATGGGTTTCAGTTCTAATAAAATAATTCTAGTGGGGTCTTTCATATGTATCTTTATCCTCGCTCTATGGCAGCAGCTGTCCACAGAGCTTTAGGTGATGGTTGCACTGACAGGGAACAAAAAAGGAAGATGGGACTAGCTGGAAAAGATTTTCATTCTGGTTTTAGTAATTTAAGAATAGTAGGAAGAGGCAGTGATGTGGTAGGTATCATAACCACAATTTTTTCACTCATTCTTTTCCTTTTCAGGGTTATTCTCCTCTTTCCCTCCCTGTGCTGAACACAATCGTGGGACAAATATAGAACAGCCAGGGGAATTCAGAATTCAGGGCTTGCAATGCAGTCACATGTTTTATGACGGTGAAAGACTGAGGCTTTAGCTAATGATGAATTGGAAGGTCTGGCTACAACTAGCAAAAAAATGTTTTGTTGCATTTTATTCCCAAAAATACCCATAGAATACCTAAAAATTGAGTTGAAAGATTTGGACTTGCTTTTTAATATTCTCAGGTCTGTGTTATTTCTCACCTTGGCAGTTCTAAGGCAGTCTTGACAGTAAGAAACTAAGAAAAGGAAGCATGCTAGAAGGTCCTTACTATCTTTGTTGGGATATTTAGGAATGTAGTGGGAAATAAGTGGGAATGATACATTAATGAGTAGTGAATCTTGCCAGAGCAGTGCTTTGAAAATATTTTACTCTCTGAAGTAGTTAGCATAAATCTTGAACTCGTTACAAACAAGTTACCTTTACTCTTCTTTGTTCCCCTCAAGTCATGTATGAACCTATAAACCATGCTTTTCAATTGGATTTACAGGGAAATGTAATACAGAGAAAAGTTTTAGTGTAGAAAGCTGTTTTCTAAAATGAAACCAGTTTAGTCAATAAGTTATACAGTGTGTGTTTAAAAACATTTCCGTTTTGGTTTTGAGTTCAACTAGATTTTATTTAGTGTTTATCTTCAAGTTGTAGATGAAGAAAGTGATGCTGATATAGTTTCAGTAAGAAGAAAATTCGAGGACATTCACTTCCAGGTAAAAATTTCTAGCATCTAATGTAGTGGAATAATTTTGTGTTCAATAGAAATGATTTAACTATTTGAATAGTTTACACGTGCCTGATGAGTTGATGCAGTCAGCAGAAGACTCTGTAGTCTGCATCTTCATGCACTTTTTTAGTAAGTATAGTAAATGACAGGTTCAATAAATAATGTCATGAAGACCAATGTGAAGTAATATTATGTCTTGGCATTATTAGTATACAGGGAAAGCAATACAACATATTGCACAGAACAGGCAACCCTGAGAAAAGCTACTATAGGTATGGAAAAAGAATAACCAGATGAATCACAAAGTGAAAATACTTTATAAAAATAGAGAGTCTAGCATAAACAGGTAACATGATTTTAAAAAAAATAAAGTAAATCTGAAATAATGGCTACCATAACAAAAGCAGACTGGAATCTTCTGCTGTTGTTTCCCAAATTAGACTATAGTCTATCAGGACTACCCAGAGTAGTTATGTTGATGAAGAAAAGAAAAGTACAACACACTCTTTGTGTATGCAGCCATTCTAATCCTGTGTTCTGCTTGCCTAAATACAATTACCAAAAATTTATTTTGCTTTCCTTACTTGTTTAGATGTTGTGGTTTAACCCCAGCCAGCAACTAAGCACCACTCAGCTGCTCACTCGCTGCCCCCCCTTTCAGTGGGATGGGGGAGAGAATCAGGGGAAAAAAAAGTAAAACTCGTGGGTTGAGATAAGAACAGTTTAATAGAACAAAGGAAGAAATTAATAATGATAATGATAACACTAATAAAATGACAACAGTAATAATAAAAGGATTGGAATATACAAATAATGCACAATGCAATTGCTCACCACCTGCCAACCGATGCCCAGTTAGTTCTCAACTGGTGATTCCGCCCAGCCCCACTCCCCCCAGTTTATATACTGGGCATGACGTCACATGGTATGGAATACCCCTTTGGGCAGTTTGGGTCAGCTGTCCTGGCTGTGTCCCCTCCCAACTTCTTGTGCCCCTCCAGCCTTCTTGTTGGCTGGGCATCAGAAGCTGAAAAATCCTTGACTTGTTGCTAAGTAATGTTTAGCCTAACTGAAAACATCAGTGTGTTATCAACATTCTTCTCATACTGAACCCAAAACATAGCACTGTACCAGCTACTAGAAAGACAATTAACTCTATCCCAGCCAAAACCAGGACATTAGCGTAGTGCTAGGCATTGTCATGTCTCTGACAACAGCTAACACAAACTGCTTCAGAAAGCAAGAGTTTCACTAATGAAAAATGTTTGCCATTTATCATCAAATGCTTTTAGATTTTACATAGAAGTGCATTACAGAGTAGACCTTAATTTGTGTATGAAATCACAAGATGTTAATAATACATGTAAAGATTTGCAACTGTAATTACCAGTGCTTTGTAACCTCACATTAGGATTTTTTTCTGTTTTTATCAGTGGGTCTTCTGAGGCAATGTGTGCTTTTTCCCTGCATCAGTAAACTAGCTAGTTATCTCTTTTTATATGTCTTCACATACAGTTCCTTCTCAGGATATTTTTTTTTTTGGACATAAAAGGTATACATTAAAAATAAGTTTATGCTGGTTGGATATCCTTGTCTGAATAATACCAATTTGAAACATCTAATATGTTTGGGTTTGTCAGTGTCAATAACTTCTATGTGTTTTAATTCGTTCCTTCCCCCACTGCCCCGCCCCTGGCAAGAATCCATACATAGATGATGGGAAAATTCAAGAGAAAGCAAAAGTTCAAGTGGATGTGATAGTACAAGATTATGCTAGAAAAATTCCCAAGTGGATTAAGGTAACATTTCTCCTGTTCTGTTCTAAGTTATTAGCTAATTAGAATAAACTAAGAATTCCCTAACTGTGTAGCACAATGAATTCTAATACAACTTCTCAGCTGTTCCATCATTGTTCCTCTCCTGCTTGCTGTCTATGTAAATATCACAGTATCTCAGGTCTCTGACAGCAATGATTTGTAAGAAACAGAGCAGACAATATCCAAATATTTCTTTTTTTTTTTTTCTCCACTTTTATACTTTGTCTTTGAACTGTGATGTGCAAACTGATCTTCACTTCAGTAAGTTTTTTGAAAAGCCTAAGTTTTAGGTTTGGGGGGGGGGGAATTTTAGCTTTATTTTGGGTTTGGGGGTGAGGGAATTGGGGGTGCTGGGTTATGTTACATGGTACAGCTTCTGTTTCCTACTGGAGTTGCCAGAGAGATATAGATTACCCAGGTGTATATATACATGTATAAATTCTCAATTTGGGAAAGGGATTAAAATATGATACATAATGTAGAAGAGGACCATAACTCTGTACAGGACCTAGTATAGTAAGGAGAGAGTAGGAGGAGTCACAAATAAGGTTTTGATGTTACCCTTAACATGCAAAAAATTCAGGATGTTAGATTGCCTTAGTGTCATCTTTTTTTTTCTTTCTTTGTTTTTCAGATAGCACCTCAAGGTTTATTGGAAGGTCTTAATTTAGCTTCGCCACTGCGAGAACTGATTGGTACAACTAAATCTTTTGGGTGTTGGTCAAATATGTTAGTTACAAAATGTGTTTTTATTAAAATTTATTAGAAATAAATATTTCATTTATTGAAAACAGAGGCACTATTTATCCAATAGAAAAGTTCAACAGGCTGGATTCTTGAAGAGAAGTTAGACATGATTTTGCTTATGGCAAAATGTATTTAAAAAATAGAAAATAACTTGTATATATAAAACCAGCTTTTCTTAAATAGCCGCTGGAAAAAAATGCATAGTTAAAAAATTCAGCAGCATTAAGCTCAACTAAATGAAAGCATAATTTTTTGGTTCTGCTTATGATAAATTCAAAGAATTTAACAAATGGCTTTGTGTCTGCTGGTAACTGGTACTCAAAGTGGTACTTCGCTCGTAAACTTTCTTCAGAAGCTCTCCAGACTTGATGCAAACCGAAGATAGAATTTGGGTGTAAATATTTCAAGCCTAACAACTACAAAAAGCATTATCTTCATCATGCGTTATGGCAAGCAAAACTGCACTGGTACTAGCCAAGTACAAAGCTTGCAAGTAAAATGGAAATAGAGTAACAAAAGTTGTAGAATAAGGCTGTTCCTCCTGGTCAGAAATCACAAAGAGCAAAGCAGTCTGCCTCTACAATGAAAATAATTTGTATCTATATATTAAGCTATTTTAAAACAGTGGGGTTTTTCCAACACATTTAATTTCTGTCTTCTATGGTCTGTTAATTCAATATGGTTAGGAAAAGCCTTTTAATTTTTTCCTAATGGATTGTATGTTAATCATCCATTTAGCCTTGCAAAAAATCTTAATGAAATATGCTATTATGGTAAGACTATCTGTACTGCATGTAATTATTTCTAAGTCATGTAATACATTACTGGAAGTGCCCTCATAGGTTTGGGGGTTTTTTTTCTTCTGCTTTTGTTTTGTGATTCATTTGTTTTTTTGAACAGGCAACAAAGCCGCTGTTTGCAGAAAGAAAGTAGAGTTGTCAAATGAATGTTCTTCACCCAGACCTCTACAGTTACAATTGTCTGGTGTTCCCATTTCACCAAATACAGTAACCATACCCAGGCATCGACCTTCTCCAGAAATGAATAAAACTTGCTGTAGTAGTATCTTGGAAGAATACCAGTCTGCAGATGAGGAATGTTCCTGGAGCAGTGTCACTCTTGCAGACTTGTATCCAGCAATGGTAGAGATACTTACAAGGCTCATGACAAAGCAGTCTCGGAGAAAAGAGTCAAAATACGTGTTTGGACACTTAAGGCACAAAAGATGGTGTTCTAGAAGACCAAAGCTCAATGTCACTGTAGACAAAATAAGAGGATTCAGACCTCTTAAACTGAAGCAAGTACTACCCAACACATGCAGCAGTAGAAGTGAAGATATCCAGAATCAAACTTCTAGAAATGAGAACAGAGAACTTTGTGATGACAAGTGTTCCATTAATAATTTATCCTGTCTGGTACATTATTCTTACACTGATACAAATGAAATCAATATGGACTACTGTGACTCAAGTTTAGATCATCATTTGGTATCTGGAAAAGGACAAAAAGTCTCCAAACAGGCTGTTTTTCCTAATGTTATGGCTAGAATGGGAGAGACATTTCTAGATGAAGATGAGTTACAAGCTACTGTCTCACTGAAGAATTCAAAATGCAAAGAAAGTGAAAAATTGGCTTACAAATGTTCCTTGGAATACAGTTTTATAACACCTACTGCCAGTTCAGGGTCAACAGTGCTTCAACTGGTAAAAGACAGTAAAACTCAAAAAATTGACTTTCCTTGTGGTGACACCTCAGAGTTGTGTTCATCTACTTGTGGTTCCTGTGGCAATATTAACACTTTTACACCTGTCACAAACTGTTCTCTTGCAAGAGCATCAAATACTTTGCTCATAAATCCTGAAAAAGTAATTCCTGAAAGTCTGACTTCTTTCCAGCACAAACACTCATTTTCCTCATTGTCTATGAAGCAGAGTCCTTCAAAGATGCCCCAGAAATACGAAGATGCATTTGAAAAACTCTACTACAAACTGTGTTCCAAAGAAATCCAAAAGCCTTTGACATTGACGAGACCTCTTTCAAATTCACAGAGCGTTGAAGAGAAAGGAGGATTAGTGAAGAGTAATTTAAGTGATTCTGTGAGGTCTGATTCACAGTATGATGGAAAATTTGACAGAATCTATGAGCAATTGTGTAGTGAGGCTGTTCCAAAACTTCTTGGGTTTCAGAGAGCTTCAAATTTAAGGAAATATGAAGGAATACAGATGTCTGAGACTGTAAATGCTCTTGTTAACTCACCTGTTCGAACTTTATCTGTAATTCCCAGAGTTAAAAGACCAGGAAATTTTCAAAAAGATCTTCTTTGTTCACCAGTAAAGCGACTGAAAAATATACCAGAACGTTATTTTCTTTCCACAAAATGTCAACAGATTTCTCACAGAAAAAACATCAATCTTCAGACAGTTGGCATGGATTTTTTGAGCACATACAATGGCAGTAACCACAGCTCTTTTGACAGTCACAACTATCAGAGTCAGGTACTTAAGGACCTTGTAAAAAAAAAAAATGATTTTGCACTCTTTGTTGACATTTGGAGAAGGACTTAAAAGACAGATTAAAGTTTGAAGCTGTTTAAACTAGTGACAGCATGCTTCTGGTGCTAATTGGTCAGTAGGATTGTTTCACAGGTTTGGGGTTTTGGGGATTTTTATTTGCTAAAATACAAGTTGTATCAGGTCTCCTGGATCATGTGAGGAAGCTTGCTATATATAATAACCTTGAAAATGTCTATAAAATGCTCAATAAAAGATTTTGTTACATTTTAATAGACTGTGTCACTGGTTAAAATAATCTCAAACAGTGACCCTGTTAATTAAGGTGTTGGCCTTCTGAAATGATGTTTTATTCATTTTATAGATGGACAAGGTGAGGCAAATAAATTAAGCTTTACTGGGTTCCATTGGAGTCATTAGACTTGTTGATTTAAATATTAAATCAGACACTTATTTCCAGGTTCCCAGTCATTTCTGCTGAGGCAAGCTGTGAAATGATACATGAGTTTTTCCTTCGATGTAATCTGTTGATGCTTTATTTTCAGGACTCTGGATTTCATGCTGCTTCAGACAAAACTTTTCTTGATATTCCTGGTGCTTCCCTGCAAAGTTAGTTTCAGAGACTTTATGAATTATTACTTTAGCAATCACAAGCACTTCTTCAAAGGGTAAATGTACAGATGTCAATAGAACACTGTTTAGGTGACAGTTCTTCTTCCTCAGTAATAATTGGGTATGTTTAAGTGTTCCTTAAAGTAAGGAATCTATACAGAAAAGGGTTTCCTGAATCACATGTTAACAGCTATTTAAGAAGCTTTTCTTTAACTTAACTAGGACTTTTCCTACTAAAGTGTTGCTTATTTTCTCTGTTCCTTTTTTTATTTTATTTAAAGTTTGCTGTTGCTTTTACTTTCTGTATCTAATGTTCAGCAGGAAATGCATAGTTTTTTAATCCTACGCTTGAATAACCAAATGCTTTTGTTTGGATTCTTCAGCTTTACAAAAACTTGCAACTGAGTTGTTGCATGGCTACTGTCACTTGCTTAGGTGAATTAGATTATTAATCTGGATAAAAGACTTGTGCCAGTTCAGGACAGTAGAATTTTATTATTAAAAAAACCCTAAAACTACATTAGTTTAAGATTTTAGGTGCTAATCTTTTAGTTTCCTTTTAAAAACCTGATTTTGGTTAAGGTATTTTTATAACATAACCTGAACTTTTTTCCTGTTAAGTAAAATCACCAATGTTTATTTCCCCTATTTTATTTTTATGAACCTTGTCATCAAGATGATAACTAACAAACATGTAAAGGAAAATACTGAAGAAGGTGACTTTGAAATATTGTCATCTGCTATACAAGAAGAAAATGGCAGAAGAAATGCATTTGTTTGCATGGTTCTTGCCTTGTTGCATTTTCATTACTGATTAATTGTAAAGAATTTGATTTGAGGTGGACTTATTCCATCTGTCTTATTTTGCCTTCCTCGGATTTTAACTACTTTATGTATTACACTTTTTCTGGTATCAACAGTTTCTTCTACCTTTTTCTAATGGTGATAAATTATAAGCCTTTTGAAGAAACCTAGCTAATAAGTAAATATATTCAGTGTATAAAATGTATTTGAAATTAAGTTTTGCTGGAACCTTTTGCATTAGAATATTTTCATATGGAAATTTTCTCATTGAAGTATGCCAGTGAAGTATTACCAATGCCTTAATAGGCTAGTATTTTAACAACATACCGTAGTGTCCATGCTACTTGGTGTTGTTCTTACTCTTTTCATACTACTGTTTTTCATCACCAGAACCTGGGATTGCAGATGCCCACTCTGGCTGTCCTAGGACAATGAAGAATTACAGCTGTCCTGGAAATGCACAGAAGTGTCACCAAAGGTATGTGCCTTTTGAGAAAAGAAATTTCAAAATAAATTCTTGCTGCTCTACATCTATATGGTATGGAGGTTGCCACTTACATGCGTGCTTCTAGAATGAAAATTGGTGTGGGTGCTTGGGAGAGCCCAAGCTAATCAAACTTGCAGACCTGGACACTGGGAGGTAAGTGTCTGTGGACAAAACTAGCCAGACTCCAGTATGGATGGCTAGTGAACACAAGTTAGTAAGATGGCCTGACTGAATAGTCCTTATTTTGTCTTCATTATAGAGGTATTTATTATTTTACATGTAACTGTAGAACTGTTTTGATTCTGGCTGTGTGTTTGAGCTAATGAATCGTCTCAGATCCTTATGCTGTGGAGAGTGCAGTATGTTGCCATTTAAAAGGACTTTCAAAAGTTTGCTTCTGTGCAGTTGGGCATAGTTACCTGCATTTTGGTTCTGTGTAAACAAGCTCTTGTTTGGTTCTGTGTAAACAAGTGGCTCTATTTGGAAAATATCTGAGATCCTCTCTGCTGTTACCACTATTGGCAGCATATTTAGATCTCTGGAAGGAGAACACTCCTTCCAGCTCCCTGGATACTGGCATACTACATCTGCTTTTCTTAGAAAATATGTGACTTAAAGGATTCTCAAATTTCAAATCACTTGGATTTTTAATTACAAACTAATTTAATAGGCAGCAGGATTAAAGCAGTAGAAGTTCTCTAAACAGTTTCTCATTTTATTTTCCAAAATACTTTTGACGTGCTTTTTTGCCGAGAAGTCTGATTTGGCACCACAAGGAGTGCTGCCTTCCCAAACTCAGTCGAGAAGTATTTTCACTATGCTTGAGATGATCATACAGCTGATATCAAAATTTTCTGACAACGTTTGAATTAAAACTTCAAAGGAAGCCTGAATGCATTTTTAAACTACTTGTATGGAGAACTTAACAGGAAAAGAGGCTGCATGATTTAAAGAAAAAACTTTCAGTTTTAAAACTTAGAGGCTTGTATTACAATCTTTCTCAATGTTGTTATACATTTGTATTTGGATTATTTTTGATATAATGGAAGATTGGAGGCAAGCTGATGAGTATACAAAGATGTTTCTGTGGTGTTAAGTATGCCCACTTAGCTGAGTAAATTTCTGCTCAGTTATTGGATTCCCTCTTTTTTTTTTCCTCACCTCTTTTTCCTGACTCTGTACAAAATAGCCCTCCCTATGAGATTAGTAATTGTTCCGAAGGAAAAGATTTTCCTTAATGCATGTAAGTAGAGAATTTTGAAAAAGAGTAGGAAATCAGGATTTCACTGAGTGCTTTCTTGCCAAGCCATCTGGAATAAAATCTATTTCTTTGTTCCTTAATTACACAAATGCATGTTTGTAGCCAAACTGGGCTGTCAGCTGGCAAGCTTCCTTAGGCCTGTGGTGTGACATTCTTGGCCTTCTATGGTTCCCAGGAGTGAAACTCTTTAATGGCTTCAGAGCCCTCAGAAGTTCTATGCCTAAGCCATGTGGTAAAATGCTGTATATTGTAATGAATGGTTATAGAAAGAAAAGGAATATCATCTGCCTGTCTGGAACTTCATTGCCTTTATCTAGAAGATGATTATGAAAAAGATATTTCAGAAAAGGAAATGTTCATAACTAATAAAGTTTTCTTCAGACCTGTGTGAATGATGTCCTCTGGCTATGCTGGTATACTTAATTGTCAGATGTAAACCAAAATAGTTTAAAATAGATGTTAAAAAAAAATTATGCCATTTCTTAAGTAATATGCAAGGAAATAATTGTATTCGCACTTGTATCTTTCATTTTTAGCTATTTTTGAATGCATTCAAAGATTACATCTTGAAGTTTAATAGATATTTATATAATTTAGTTTAATGTAGTAGCATTACTGAGACGTTAAAACAACATAGGATGAAAAGTTCCCTCTCCAGCTGAAAGCACATAGGAATGCAGACAAGGAGTCCTGCTGCTATTCACAGTCAAGATGTTCAGATATCTTCCTTTGGCAATTTGTTTGAATTTTGTTCTGTTCATGGGAGTTTCAGCAAGCATAGTATTTTCATGTGACTTCCTTTATCTAAACAATTCTTTTCTATAGGGTATCCAGAAAACTAAGCTACACTGACGGGAAAGACCAAAATCCTAGCAATCCCTTGGACGACCCCCTGGTCAAAACTCACCAAGGAGCATTCATGGACTGCTATGGAGAAAACATTGTTTTATAAAGTTTGGGTTTGTTTTGGTTTTCTTTCTTCTTCCAAGAATCAAGGATGTATTATATGTATGTAATATACAATTAGTCCTGATTTATACTTCCCTGTAACATAAATCTTCAGGAACTGGTTCATCCCTTCTGACGGGGCACTTGTTACTCCTTTGACTTCGTCAGGTATTGTGGGGAATCAGGCTTCCTTTCTATGGCCAAGTTTAAATTATGTATTTAGTAGTGTTTATAATGACAGAATGTGATCTGTATTATCTTTTAATCTGCTAATAAGCTTTGATTCTTAACATATTAGTAAGATAAGTAACAAGCTCTTTCTGCTGAATTCCTGCCTATTCATGCTTTATAGATGTATCAGTACTAAATAAATGAAAAAATCTAAACTGGGCTGGATGATCCAAATGCAGTATTATATGCTATGACTTGTAATATGCCTGCTATGTAATTTTAATGTTAAACTTTCTAAGTTGCTCACCTAAGTTGATTGTTCAATAAAATTTTATAATTTTTAGTGGATTTGATAGTTATATTCTGTGCTGTGAGAAAATTCTACTTGACACAATATATATTCTAAATAAAAACATATTCTGAACAAATACCTGCTTTCAACATTTTATTTCAGGTATGTGAATTCTCACGAGCAGTTTGTATACCTACAGCAAATACATGAGAATGATGTGGCAGGGTCCCACAGGTTTTCATTACTGTGTTCTTTCTTGGCAAGGAGATTGGTTTAGTGGTAAGTGTCAGGTCAAGTACATTCTGTTTTATTGGCATTGCCCCTTGTCAGCTTTCTGAGTTCCAGAAAAGGAGAAAATAGTTTTCCTTTGGTTTTACTTCATTTCTGGGTACACAGGAGGGTTTTTTTTATGTTATTTTAGCTCTTAAAACCAAGATCTTGTTATCTTGTGTTGGTTTTGAATGGAACAAGAAGCCAGCTTCAGTGATGTTTGCTCTGCGATAAGACAAGAACTTCTGAAATGTACACACACATTCTATCCCTCAGCACTTGTATATTACGTTTCCTTCAACAACAGCAACAAAAAGATTGTCTTTTACAAATGCTTTTGCGGCTCATTTTTCTTCCTGTTCCAGACATGGATGAACTACCTTTCCCTTGGATTTGTTAAGGTAATTATTTCCTGGTGTTTCTTGATACACCAGTACTGAGAGATTACATAACTACATTAATGTTTTCTGTTCTAAAGTAACTTGAAGGTAAACTGGAATGGGGTTTTGGACATGTTCTGACTCTAGATATGACTCTACACAGCAACCCAAATGCGGGCTTACCTAGGTAGGAAGGTAGGGTTTTTTAAAACAACATAGCAATGGTTCATTGTCTCCATGAAAATTACTTCAAAAGAACTTTAAGAGTTAGTTCTTGAAAAATCTTGAGGTGTTGAAAGATAAGCTCATCCCAGTGCCAACTTTTTGGTGCTAGCAGTAGCAAAAAATGGGAGAAAGTTACACAATTATTTTTAGAGTTTGATCCTCCACCATCCACTTGAGTCAGCAGATTCTTAAAAGTGTGATATAACCAATAGTCTGTGTTTTTTCCTAACAATACTGTTTAAATGAATGCATCTGCAGCAATTGTCAGATCCTATAATGACTACTGGAGTATACCTGTCCTGGACTTACAAAGATTTTTGTGGTGTTATTTGATCTCTCTTCTGTTTTGAGCTCCATTCTTCTTCCCTTCCAAATAGTTTTGCTTCTTCCACCATATTTCCTCTTGTTTACTCTTTCTTCACTGTTCCATTGAACTGATACTTGAATGCTAAGCTTACTGTTAATAAAAACATCTTCACACTGCTTCCTCTGCTTCAAAATTTTTGTAAAGAACACTGGAAAAACAGGCTAGTGAGACAGTATAAACCTAGACCTAGCATTTTCTTATTTTGTTGTAATTAATTGAAACTTTCTTTATACATGAAGAATTTAACTAATATATGGTAGTTTATGCAGGTCTTTCTCCAATGGCTTGAAGATGGAGCAATATTGAACATGCTCTTTCATGTAAGAATTCAGTAGTCACTTAAAAACTATCCCAAAAAGTCATTTAAAAAAAAGGGGGGGAGGGGGTCATTTGGTTGCTTATTTAAGCAGACAGAGGGTAAAGAGCCAGAGGAATAAAGTAAAATGTGGACTGTGGCAGCGTTAGAAGTGTCTTGGAAACAGTTGATAGGCCATTGAAGATGATCTGAGGTGGAGTCTGTGAGAGCAGCAGTGAATAATTTAATGGAAGTAGCGGTTAAATGTGGAAAGCTAGTGTATACCGAAGGAGACTATTTACAAAAGTGCCCTGCTCTTTTAGTAAGCTGTGTTGCAAGGGAAAGCAGCTGCTGAAAATTGGTGTAAATAAATAGGTGGACTAAACAATGAAGACTAAGAATACAGGGGAAACTAGTTGTACCTAAATCCCACGAAGCGGACTTAATGTTACATGTACACTCAATGAGAGAAGCGTGTACTTCATTTCCATTAAATTAATGATCAGGCTGAAATGGCAGGTTGAATTTAGGTAACTCAGAAATTCTTTGACTTTGGAATTCTTAGAGGAAAGGCATAATCAAGAGTGCAAATGCTGTGAGAAAATTGGGAAATAGCAAGTTTTGTACTAAGTGTACACAAATTGTATTAAGTGAAAATACAGCATCCCTTGTTTCATGTGTATGTTGGAAAATAGTAACAAATAGACTCTTGGGCCTGTGCTTATTTGCTTGAGGGATTGTTTAAGAAAGCTTTCTCTTTTCGTGATCTCGGAGGGTTGAGTATTGCATCTGATTGGTGCCAGCTAAATTCAAATATTTTATATAAATTTTGTATATTAATGCTATTAAAACAATTTTGATATGTGAGTCTAAGCAGGAGTATGTTGATATGTATTTTATTACTTATTTTGTTCCTACTGTGGAACAAAGTATAATTCCAATCTAATCAAATTAAGTTAGTATTTTATGTGCTGATACCTTGGTCTTTGGCTTTGGGCCTTTGGCTCTGGATTTGCCTTACTCCTTTCCCCCTTAGGATCTTGGTCAAGGTCGTTGTTTAATATGTTTCTCCATTAAAGTGATTTTTATCGATTCTTCAATACTATTTTTGCTTATCCAATGGTAGTTGCTCTAAGACCATGATAACACAGTCATTTTAATTCCAAGTCTGCCTTGTTTCTGGGATGTAACAACCAAACATATATTGACTTGATTTCTGCACGTAAAAGCAAGTGCTAGCACAAGACAGGCCGTGACACTGGGTGGCTTTGGCTGCAGGGGTTGGCCCCTTCCTTTTGGTCTAGCATAGAAGTTAAGGCATGTTAAAGAGGCTTGTTAACTATGAGCTAAACTAAATGTGAACCAGGCTGTCAAAGAACTGTTTCTTTTACACTGATCTTTTTTTTCTTCATAAATTTGTCTGATCTCTGAAACATTTGCAGGGCTCTGTATATGCTTGAGAGTTTCAAGCTCCTTGACGCTGTGCTCTGTGTGGTTTTTAAATGCTCTAATATCCTTTTTTTGAGAAGGCAAAACTGTTCAACACCTAGAGGTAGGCATATTACATCAATATGCCTTACTGTTTCCTCCTACTACTACTTAATGACTCCCAGAATATAAAAGTAAATCCCCACTCTATAAAAGCTTACCATCTGATGAGTTTACAGTCTTAGGAATTATTTGGGGAAATAAAAAGCTCTTTCTACTTCTGTAAAATAGTTGGTAACAATGGCAATGTAAAACCCAATAGGAATTTAAACATGACATAGAATATTAGAAGGAAAAAGTCCTCCCTAGGAGATTTATTGTTACAGATTGTTTGCTAATATCTTTGTTGTCTTTTGAATATGGTTGGATACAATATTACGTTACCAGAAGAGTTGAGATTTGAGATGTATTCTAGTATTGCTCACAGAAGGAAACTGAAGATATATAAGGATATTGTTAAATCTTGCAAGATGTACAATTACTACTTTAAACAAGCTGTCAAATTATTTTCCAATTAGCTTTAGATATATTTGTTATTAGCATAGACCAGTCACAGCGGGAAAGTACACAATGTTGAACAGCAAATCAGTTTTTAATTGGGAAAACGAGTAAATCATTAAGTGTGCAAGTATGAAACATGATTTCCTTCCAAAAGTATTGTTAAAACCTATATAGAAGAATTGTTATATTCTGCTAGAGCTCTATAGACAACAGAGTGGGTCTTTTGGGACTGTTTGAAAGTTGATGGTTGTTTTAAACAAAGGATTATTTTTTACTGGAATCAATACCATGTGAATGCTGAGATACCAGCTTCTACAATTCCCTTTCAAAATGTCTTCAGAAGAGCAGGTCCTTCAAAGTGGCAGTCTGGATCAATACTTATTTCTTGCTTAGTCTGTAAATATGCTTGCAAGACACTTTGGAACACTTAAGTTACCCATTTTATACCATTGTTTGGTATGTCAGTTTGCCAGGATATTATCTTTAATCATTCACTGTTCCTCCTGAATGAAAGAGCAGATCTTGCTTTATGATTACGTATTTGGTTCGTGAAGCTGCTTCAAATGTTCTCTCCTTTTGTAGTATGAATCAAACCCATTAATCTGACGGGATCATCATGAATGGCTTCTACGTTTGCTGTGTTTTCAGCAGCCAGCTGCTCACTATTGAGGTAAATGCTAACTTTGGAAGCCATCGTGGTGGGGTTAGATGATCTTTCTTCTTCATCCTTCTCTAATGAAGGGCCTGTCTTTCTTCTTGGTTTTCTGCGTTTTCCCTTGACACTGTGATCAAGCGAGGCATAACACATCTGATTGGCAGACTCCACCTAGAAGGAAATTCACTTTATTTAACATTCAGTAGTTATGCTTGCTTTAAAACTGTCTAAGACTTTGAGTATGTCTACACTGTATCATAATAGTGGCTGAAGTTTACCCAAACTAGCTGTAAACTCATTAAAAGCACAAATTATTAAGCTGTGGCAGCACAGAAATCAGACCAACATAACCTAACGGTAAATGACTCCTGTTGTTAGGATAGTGACAGTAAGGAAAAATTCATCAAGGTATTATTGGAAAGATTCTCTGTGGGAATGAGGGTAGCTTATATAATCAGTCCAAGTTCCTTGGGATGCAAGATTTTATTTGATCTGGTTTTCTTCCCACTTTTTTTTTTAATTACAATCCAGTTATTAGCAACAACATTTTTCACAGGCTTCGTCTGTGCAGAAAACCAAAGATGGGTAATGCTTGTCTGTATATATGATCTCATTTCCAGTGCAAAATATATGCTTTGTGTGTCTTTCCCCTGATTCTCTCTGTGTTTTTCAAGCCAAATTGTCAAGCACTTTTGACATTGGAATTTTCATAGATTATTCTGTTTCTGTGAAGTTAATGAAAACAAATGTCTAGATAAAAAAAGGGATATTTTTACCCCCTGGAAATATCCTGAGAGGCAGGTTGGAAATTGGTCCTTATGAAATACCTGGAAATCAACTCAGGAAATTGACGCTAGGAATGCCTCAATTACAGACAAATTTCAGTTGAAGCTAGCATGCTTTTAGGTGTCCAGGTATCTCAAAAAAAAAAATACAAATCAATAGAAAAACAGTCATCTTTAATTTGTTAAGGCATATAGATTTTGTGCTGAGCAGGAGAGAGCCAGTCAAACTCATGATTATTATGTGATGCAGCTTGTGTTTTCACTTGGTTGATGTCCAAAATAAATAAAAATAATTCTTTACATAAGCCACAGTAGTAGATGCAGGCTTAATTCAGTCTGATCTGCATGCCTGTGACTGAGCTGTATCATGCCATATGGATGGAAATGAGCTGTCTATAATTCTGCTCCCTCATTAATGACACAGATTGAATGAAGGGTCAAGTCTGTGCTTAAATTCCCTGATGAACTGAGACACTAGCACATGGTAATTTTTGTGATGAGCAGTGTGAAGATTTTTGTTATATATTGTCATGGGATAAACACAAGAACTCTGAGACAGACCACATTACCCTAATTCAGAAATCCAGAATTAAAATAAAAGATACCTGTAGTTGGTTAACTGGCCTTTGAGGCTGGGACTTCATCTGCTCGTAACAACATTCCTCTATAATTTATCAAAGTAGAAAAATGTTTTAGTTATTAAAACGCGCTACTGAGTCTTAAAAGATCAGATCAACAGATCCTCCCTGTTACAGAACTAACTCTCCCCAGTTTACTTTGGTAGAAGTTTATTTTGTTTTGAAATCATACACAGATCTCTCCCTCTATTTATAGAAGGGCAAATAGCTAAGAAATTCAGACACACATACGGTGAAAATGAAAATCATTTTCTGTTCATATGGATGGGAAGTTTCTCATTATTTACTAAGTGGGCATCATTTTAGACTGCTAGGAGGACATCTTGCAATTAGGGGGTAACCACATACTAATGTATTTTTCAGCATAGGCAATCTTTTCATTGGCTGAGAAAGAGGCTGTGAGTTGCAGCAGCTGGTGATTAAATTCTATTCCTGACTCTACTTTCAGTTTTCTGTAAATCTGGTGCAGGTTATTTTCTCATGCCATATCTCGTTTTAGCCATCAGTAAAACAGATTACTTCCTTACAATTTTCAGACTTTTGTAGTGACAATGCATTTGAGTGTTGGCTTAGTTAAATTTATGCAAACCCTGTATGAAAAAGCTGGGTTTGGTTTTTTTCCCCACAGTTCAAGTAGTTTAGTTTAGTTTTGCTTAACCCCAAATAAGGCTAGCAAAAGAAGTTGTGTTCATGTTACTTAAATACTGCTTTAACACCATAAGGGCTTCAAGAGGCATACCCTCAGCATATCTAGCTCAAGCTGCAGTTATATGATGTTACTGCCTTTAATGTGGTATCTCTCTGCCAAGGATGATTAACTTCAGCCCAGTAAAGTGAAGAAAAGCTATGTCTGCCCACCATTCAGCTGTTGGGCTTGTTTCAGCATATTTGTCAACATCGGTGGTGATATGTGGATAGCCACAGGAGAGAACTGATGTTTGTTTCTGCCGGCTTCTCTGGGAGCATTGACTTTGGGCAGTGAGTCGTATGTTTCTTAGATTGCTTTAATATGCATGGATCAAGCTGATATTTCAACTGATGCAGCTTTACATGTAGAAAAGCTGTTGGTTTTGAGATATTTGGCTGAACAGCACCATTTAGACTGTAAAAAACCAAATTCATCACAATATCTGGTCTTACAAATAGTAGTGCAGTATGATGGTTTGCAGTTCTATCCCAAGTAGGTATTAATACAGCAATTGAGAAGGGGTAGATTCTCAAGTTTGCTATTTGAGAAACACAGAAAGCGTTGGTCAGTCAGCTTTTAATCATACATTTATTATAGCCTCTGAACAGACACATGTTCTTAAAGTGAAGCTTACCTAAAATATCTTGATTGAGATTGCCATAAACTGGGTCATCTTCTGTGTAATAGTCATCATAGCTAGAAGGGGAATGGAAAAATACATTTAATTCACCGAATATGCTTTATTTAGGACTCCACTAAGCTACTCCAAGCATTTTACACACATATAGCAATAGCAGATTGTATGTGAACTAAAAAACAAGACCAAAAATATCAGGAGGGGCAGAAATGGCAATATCTGTGTTTTGAAGAAAGATTTGTTATCTAGCCAAGAATTGAACTCTTCTTTCCTGTAACTTGGTTAAGTATAAAGATAATCTCAAGACTACTAAGCTACTGTTTGATGTAGTTACAGAAATATTAATGATCACTGAAAGGAACGCAATTTATGTCCTCCAAGACCACTTTGTGATACAAACTAAAGCACTAAATAGGTCTTTGGGGCAACATTCTTAAAAAGTCCACTCTTGATTCAACTAAAATGTTTATGTTAACACAACTAGAGAAGACCAAAGCAAAGTTCAGCTTTGGATTTTTAATGGTATTCTGTGTTTCATTACCTGGTGTTGCTTGAAAATGTTTTTAAGCATGTCTGTAAAATGGGAATTAGTGGGAAGCACTGTATAACCTTTTTCCTATTGCACCCCTATACTGTGCCTCATCAAGGGAATGAAGTAATGCGATCTAACACTACTTTTTTCAGTGGTATTTTTCAACTGAACAGGCAGTAATAAACAAACAGAGACTTCCCAGCTTCAAGTAAATTTGTAATTGAGGATTGGTTTGGGGGAACAGGTGAAGGCTTTTGTATTTTTGTTTCAAGGGCCTTTTATAATTGGGTTGAGATGAGACTCTTTCCATCTCTGTTTAGTTTGGGTGGTTTTTTTATATGGAATAAGAGAAACAAGCTTGTAACAGATCTTGAGGTATCTATCCAGCAGCTGTAAACACTCTGTTTTATTGCTTTTGAACATCATGTGTAAAAGAAGGGTATGAAACATAAATACATGTAAATTATTGCTCCACAGTGTTAAATATCAGACTATAATATATCACTGTTTTCTGAGAGTTCTTTTAAATTATTATAGATTTATTGAGTTTGAGTGATAGTGAGTAGTGGTTTAGCTCAATAACTTGCACTTCCTTCAGTACATAAAATTATCATATTAGCATGCAGTTATTTCATTGTTGATAAAATGACTGGAGTACATCTCCCCCACATGACTCTTTTCTCCTGTTTTCTTTGGAAAACTTCCTCCACAACCATCATGCGCTCTGACATTTCCAGGCAGGCTGCATGAGATACTGGATTTTCCTCTATGCCATCCATCCAAATCCTTCTGTCATTATTTGTTGCTTATTTCACCCTTGCCAGAAAGAGACTTTTTTATTCAACTTACCTTGGATTGTTGTCTTCATAGTCTTTATACATTTTAGCTGGAAAATTTGTTAAAAAAATAAAGTTAAGAGAAAATGAAACGTGCTATTTTAGAACACTTCAGATAATTATCTCCACTGACATGCTTTTGATTTCACTGTAGAGAGTAAAATTGAAAGCTCTTGGCTCTGAGGACCTTCAGTTGTCCCTCTGCTTTTCTCAAATACTTTTGACTAATACAAGAAATATTTGTGTTATGACCCTGTGCTGTGGCTGCAAAGTCTATGTTAGTTTACAAGTGCCCCAAAAATGTATTGTAACACATGCTATTAATTCCTTGTTTCCTCCTCCTGCTTCGACTGCATCTTTTTCTCTGCCTAGGGAGGTGCACCATGTGTTTATATTACAAGGTGAAGGGTATATTTATTTTACTAGTTCTGTTGTTTGTATCTCTGAAAGAGAGATATCCTGTCATCCACACCGATGAAGAAACTGAAGCAAAGAGGCAATGGCTACAAAGAGATTTATTGCTAGAGCTTGATTAATAACTCAGGAATGCCCGACTTTCTATCCTATGCTCTAGGACTTCAGAATTTACTACAGTAAGCTCTGATTCCATGAGGAATGCAGCATCAGCCGATCTGACCAAAACCTTGCTCAAGGTTAGTTTTGTAAATGACTGTGATTTTTCATCATAGAAATACCTGCCTAGAAGCACTAGAAGACAAAATAAACCAAAAAGGTTCCCCTCCATCCCGTAACACTCCAGCAGCTCTTTAATATGCTGTAATAATCTAATTCTTTTATACTTGGTGAGTTCAGTTTATAAGCATAGGCCTTCTGTTTATGTAGATTAGGTACGTATGTGTGTTTAAGGTGGTTGAATCCACCAGTGTTTACCTGCCCACCCCTACGTGTACAGCACAGGTGCAGTTTTCCCTGTGTAAAGGCAGTTCTTCCCTGAATGGGAGTGGTAAGGATTGTACAACTTAATAGCTATAGAATTGTATGCATAAAAGAGGTTGCACTGGCATAAGCAATTCTGTTAAAAAAAAGTCATAGTTAATTTTAACCAAAACCAGGGTATGACCATAGTCGGCCTCTAACATAAATTAAATCAGTTCCTTATTGTGAGTGGCACGTTGGTTTAAGAGCTACATTAGGATCCCATGATAAAAAGCAATTAGAACTTTTTTCCAAAATAAACTGCTTAAGCATAAAATGTGTATGAAATCTGAAATTCAAATAAGCATTCAGGAATTTGGGGAGGAGAAAATTTTCTCAAATGCATTTTGTATCAGTGCAGCTACTTAAAATATTTTTTAAATTCAAGTACAAATAACAACCAGTTTCATGAAAAGTACACTTAAAAAAAGGAAATTACAGATGTTAAAAATATATTTAAAAAAATTAGCTAGAACTAAATTCTTCACCTTGTACTTGTTCTGTTGGTTTGTCTTCAGAGAATGGATTTGGGGAGCTGTTTTTAGCAGCGGATTGGGCAGCTAGCAATCATTCTATAATCATACATGACTCCTAAAAATTTTTAAAAGTTACATCCTCTTTGCTAGAATCATTCTTGCCAAAAGGTAACTTTTAGATTCAAAAGAATCAGTTTGGCAGCTTGGAATCTCCCAGCAGTGATGGCTTTCTCTACAGACACTTTAAACACTCAAACTCCATTCCTTACAGAGAGACAACATTACATACCTTGCTTCTTTTTCATATAGTGTGAAATGTTCAGTATCAACGAAACAACCAGAGCCAAACTCAGAAAGGCCAAAACTCCCCAGACAGAAAAATGGCAGTCCATTTCTGTAACTGAAAGAAAATAATTTTATAGTTTGTGTTGTCTAACAGTTTTACTGTATTCTTTGTGGTTGGTTGATTTTTGCTTTCTGTAATTGAAGCTGCTATTTTGTTGTTTACTCTGTGACAGCCATTATTATACAAGCTAAATAATTAATATCAAAACCAGGCGCTAAATAATAAGAAAGCAACATCAATAAACTGCTAGCAGAACTACTGTTTCACAGGAATTCAGCCAAAGGCTGGGCTATTGGTTTGCCTGTAAGATGCAGTAAAAATCAGGCATTGCCAAAGAAAAAAAGTCATTTTAGTGAATAGCTTTGAAATTATTTTTGTAATTGTCTTTCACTTGCTATCTGTAGTAAATTTTTGGCTAAATTCTAGAGTTCACGAATGTAGTTCTGAAAAAGAATTCAGTCAAAACAACTTACTTCACTGGAAATGTCTCTGTATAATAGCTAAGACCATCAGGTTTTAACAATCCCTGCAACAAATTTCAAAGGTTGGTTATGTGTTTTCTTGCATCTCCTATTAAAACCACTTGTACTCATATCCTTGCTCTCCTTCCTCAGAAAGCAGAGGATGGAGTGGCAAAGGACGAGCAGTAGCTGGGAACCAGTGACCCCCCCAGAACTACTGCAGAGAAAAACCTGAACAGTTCCTGAAGAATCACTTGGTAAAAGGTGGGTCAACTGAATTGAACAAAGCCTCCTTTTGCGCTGAACTTGCCTCTCCTTGGAGTGCTATGAGAAATATAGGAAGGAATCTCCCTGCACCAAATGTATTTTGTCATTTAATTAACTCTTCGATTAAGCACAGGAATACACATTCCCATGTTGCCGGCGGAGGGCGATGCATTTGCTCCTACTGAGAAGACAGAGCTTTGTTCCTTGGCTGACCAGCTCCGGCTCACCTTAGGAACTGCCCCTTACAGGTTTTGCTGCCTAATTATGCTGGTATTGCAAAAGCTCTTTTAGTTTTGTTTTATCCCAAGCCACAGCTGTTTTTCTGATGATGAAACAAGAGAATATAATTCTTGGTAGTAAAAAATCACAAATCACATGGCCTTCTACGATGCAGGTTTCCTTCCTGATAAGAACTCTCTTTTAAAAGGAACAAAACAGAGCAAATAAGCTGTAACTTTCTGACAGACTGGTAACTGCTTTTTGCACATGGTACTTCCAGTGGCCTTCCTTTTAAACTAGACATCCAATTTCCATTCTTTTCTTTTCTCCGACTTGAATTCTCCCAAAGGTGTTTGAGGGTTCTCCATCACTGCAATACTACTTTCCATGTTGAGAGGCACTTTTTTGCAATGAGATACAGACATTCATGAGGAGAGACAACACCCCCATGAAGCAGCTATATATTATTCCAATTTTTCAGAGAAGGCATTAAAAGAAAGGGAGATCCTACCTTGAGAAGATGTTATCGGGCCACATCAAGAACCACCAGTGTTTGCAACCTGGTTACTCTACAATTAGTCACTCAACTTTTGTATCCTACGCAACCTGTCCAAAACTACAAGAAGTGTATGTCAAAGGCAAGAACTTTTAAGTCTCAATGTAGTGCCTAAATAATAAGTCATCCTTCCTTATTCTCCTGTCCTTTTATCTTTTCTGAAGTAATTGTTTTCCATTTTTCCTATGTTTGTTTCGTAATTCTTTTCCTACAAACTCTTTTTTCCACCCCTAACCCCACCCCCCACCTCCCCAGGGAGCAAAAGCAGTATTGTGGCATAAGAGAAGGGAAACACATGTAACTCTGATAGAAACTACAACTCTGTGATTCATTAGAATAAAAAGAGTGAGTAGATATCTAAAGCACAGTTCCAAGCTAAATATGTACCCTTTTCTTGATACTGAATGCTGTCGTTTATCTTTCTGATTCAGGAATCTTATTTTTTCCCTGGTGTTTCCAGAGTAGAAGGAGAACTCTTAATTTCAATTTGAGTATTTTCAGCCCTTAGCTGAAGTGGAGGAGGAATCCAAATTTTTGATTACAAGTATTATTTTCATGTTTCAGCTTCTGATTTAAATTGGAATTAGTATCTGGAAAATAGCAAAGGTAGGAAAAAAGTTGTTACTCTTTTCAGTTTCAGGTTTAACTTCTACAGTGTTTGAGCAATGACACTTCTCTAGGACTTAAAAAATATTCTAGCAAAACAAAAGGCATGAAACTTGGATTTCTAATAAAACGTACCAATGTTTTAAACCTCACAATATATAGTTCTTTCTTAAACGTGATTTAGAAAACTGCATGGGTGTGGGCAGATTACAAAAACAATGTTTACATTTATTCCTAGCTGAACACTACTTAGTTTATTTTTAAATTTATTTTCCACAACTCTGACTTAAACATCTGCTTGTATTTCAGTAGAATGTATACAAACATACATGTGATTTCAGTATCTCATTTTTTAATGTTTTTGTCTTTGCAATATGAGCTATTTCTTTGTCAGGCAACACTACTTACGTTTCTGAAACAACAACAGTTTTCATTTACCCCATAAAACCATAGTAAAGGCCTCGATTGAACACATAGGGGTGCTGCTCCGAGTGCTCTGTGCTTTTCTAATGTCAGTTTCAAGTTAATCTTACTTTCCAAGTGCAAAACATGAAAGATTTTGATTTTGTATCTTAGCTTTACAGATCTACATCTCCCAGCTCTTTCCCAGGTGTTCTTGTACTACCCTTATAATTGTTGCCAATATGCTAGCTATTTACTTTTATAACTGCATTATTTAAATATTTACTACTTTGACAACAGCAGCAGTAGAAGGAAGGATGAATATCTGTGTGAAGAACAATTTGCTTCCTCAGATAACTACACAGCTGTCCCCATATGTATAATAGCAGATGCAACCTATGACAGTTAACTGGTTGTGCTAAAGACAAAAAAAAAAAGATAAGGTGACTGCGGATGGAGAGTGAGAAATAAACAGAAAGAGAATTCTATTAGACTATAATTAGTCTGTTCCAAAATAGTGTCTTTTATTCTATTCTGTAATTTTAATTCTCATTCAAGTCATCTGCTGTCAAATGTAACAAAACCAGATTATTATTTTTTACATATTACATATTTATTCCAAAGAACCCGTAGCACTGTGTTCAGGGGCGTTCTCATCTCGATTGCCATCAAATTGAATATTTTAAGAAATTGTGTTATATCTTTGGAAAAAAAAAGTCCTAAGGAAAAATTAGGCCCCTGGGAATAGTACACTATGATTCTCATAGGATAAGCTAAAATTCCATCAGGGTTTTCTGCGATAGTCTGTCTGTGATGGGAAAACCTGAGTGATAGTAGTTTGTTCATAAGAAATCATATTGAAGCTGTTCTTAAAATAATGTGCTCAAGAAAAGAGTTTATCGTATAGCCAAAGGTTTCATGAGAAGGACAACATTTCTCATTTTATTGTTAGAAAAAGTTGCAATGTGTAAGTGGGGGAAGTACTATATTTAATCATTATAAAGATGACAGTATTCTGAATACCTAATAACAGAATCTCTCTGACATTAATGATACATTCCTATTCTGCTGTTCTTTCATTTCTATTTGGAAACAGGGTCAAACTTGGAGTTGTATCCAAGTAGAACATCTACCTTAGGTAATTTACTCCATCTGGATGATGTTTTTACTTTTCTGACTTTAGGGATGGGGTTACTTGTCTCCTCTTAGTATATTTTACACTGCTATAAACTAAAGGTACTATATTCACATAAAATATGGGCAAACAAAAGACTTTCTAAAGACATAGTTAACTGTGCTTTTTCTCCTTTTTAAATCTATTGACAACTTTCTCCACAAACAAAGACAAGATGTGGAAATAAATAGACTTTTGGTCACTTGTTCTTAGGTTTTCTCTTTTCAGGGTTCATTATACTGTTATTGGAGGGGGGTGAGAGGGAAGAAGCAAAAAAAAGGAAAAAACAAACAAACAAAAAAAAACAAATGAAAGCCCCAAAACATTCCAGTCTTTCCTGGATGAATTTCTGTGATTCAGTGTTACTGCAACTCAAAGGAGTAGACATAATCATGCACTTACCTTTGGGGAAAGGGGCCAGATTTAACAACTCAGAGCTAGAAATAGATGTTTATCCTCCTAACAGCATAAGAATAGGTAGCAGAAGTACTAAGTTTCGTTCCTTCTTGTTCTAACGTATTTTGTTTAGAGAATCCATCACAAAGGATAATGGGAAGATATCGTACTTCTACCAGTTTTTCCTACTGAAAAGGAACATGAGGTGGGGAATATAGATACCTGTCTAGCTGGACATGCCATCTATGGTATCAATTCATCATTCATAGAAGCAGATTAATTACTTTTGTCGCTACCAGATTTATGTGATGATCTGGAGCATGAAATGGTTTGTTTCCTGTTGTTTCTGTCTGCAAATTTGTCAAAGATGAGATAAAGTTAGCTTTTTTTTTCCCCTCCTCTCCAATTAAATGGTGAAATAAATAATATTCTGTACTAATGACCCTTGGAAAAAGAAACCCATTAAGAGACTGATGAATGTTAAATTAGCATTAAAGATGATTCCACCTGTGTGAGTTTTAAGACAGGATTAATTCTCCGGGAAGGATTCCTTAAACTGCAATTAATTAGTGCACAACTAATTGCTTTGTAAGATAGCAACTTCATACTTCAGAAGGGAAGCAGCACATTGTAAAATAAGAAGCCTTCAGCACAGTAAATATTTTAAGCACAAAACTAATGCCAATGCTTAGTCTTCATTAACAAACCTTAATTAATCAAGGTTTAAGCTGTTGATGGTGACTTGTCATCATTATCGTTATTATTAATAATATGACTTCAGAACCCTGAGCAAGCTTCTTGGAAGACTGGTAATCTACCATAGTGTGTTTTTACTGCTCCTTTTTTTACAAATTTATAATACTGAAAAGATAAGCCTTACCTGGTTTTGTTGTTTCTAGGAATACTCCCCACGGCTTTATCCAACAGGAAATCAAGTTATGTTGGCAGACCTTGGATGCTCTTTTGTTTTGGACCTGGCAGTATGAGTCTATCTGTAGAGTTGCTGTCAATCTTAAAGGTCTCCAGTCTTTTTTCTTTTTCATCTGCTTTCTCACAAACAGGAAATGTGGTTCAGGCTTTTACAACCTCACTAGCAAACTGATGGTCTCCTTCAGTGTTTGCCTCCAAGAGAGGAATAAAATATTTATGTGTGCACTCGCATTTATTATCCACCTGCCTTGCCAGAGAAGAGCATGTGCAGGACTACTAGTTTCATTTTATGTGATACAAACCTACTTTTATAATATTCATATGAGACCCATACTCTGAGTCTTCCTGTTTGTGATGTTACGTTGAATTCAACAAAAGTATTTAGATCCATCTTAAACTAAATTACAGAACTATTTTACCTAGGAGTGCTATTTGACTCTTTATCTCTTGACGTTTCTAACCCAAGCCTGAAAGTCCATCGCTGAGAGAGCCTACAGTTTAGCTGAAACAAGATTCAGAGGCACAATGCAGAAATTATACTATTGCCAGCTCTGGAAGGTCAGGCTAGGATATCATAATATGCTTCCTCCATTCTTTAAAATCTATGAATCTGGGCCCACAATCCAGAACAGTAGTGGAAAGAGAGGGTAAACCAGCATGTGGCATACGGTGTATATTTGTCTTTAAAATTTAATGAAACGTGCCTGTGTTTGGGTAGAGAAGCCATTTTATTCTCAGAATCGGAGTAGCTTCTTCCAGAGGAAGCTTGCACTCTGAGCACTGTCAAAGAAGCTTTTTGTTAACTTCTGAGGTTTGGGCTTTTTTTTTTTTCTTTTTTTTTTTTTTTTTGGCAGACCACATGGTTTTATTTCAAATTATGCATACTGTAGAAGCAGGAAGGGTTTCTTAAGAGAAAAAGAGAATCACATGACTACGTTTGTCTTTTTGGAATGCATACATTGAAATAGCTCTCATTGTACATTTATACACATACCTGCTAAGGAGCAATGTAAAACATTGCTCTTCAGAAAAGGTTCTTATGTGCGAAAATGTCCTTTGCAGTATATGTTTATTTTGGATGTTATTACTTTGGAATATTATTTTTATATTAAATGCCTTTGATCAATACTTAAGAAATAAGTTACTGGATTAGCATCTTATTTGAGCATGAAGGAGCAGGTTAGTCTTGATTAATATAACATGCCCTTCCATTTGAGTCCAAAGGTGATATAGACTCTTAACTACACAGAGCTTTATCATAATGAAGTGAGTTGGTGAGGAGAAATTAATATAAAAATACTAAAAATGTGGGAATTCTTACACTTTATACTGTTTTTAAGGTTGTAATTATCATGATGAAAAATTGCATGAAAAAACGACACTATTTTAAAGCAGACATAACTTTGGCATTTGCCAGCAACTGAATTTAGACACCCCGCTCATAAATATGGGTAGAATCAAAATTTCTTGTTAAACCAAAAAGCATGGGTCCATCACATTTCACTGAAAACCAGGATATAGAACTAGACCTCCTTTCAGTAAGTGATGCTTTCTATGATCTGTAGTTTAAACTGTGGCTTTAAGCAGGGAAGTAATCCAGTTTTGTGGAGACTGTAATTCATGTTTGAAAGTAAAGGGTTTGTCACGAGCCTAGGGACTGGGCTCGACCAGTTATAACAACTGGATTTAGCAGTTCCATGTTGTAGGATCAAGTGAACAGAAGAGTCCCGGGGCCATCTGATGAGAGTATGCATCTCAAGAGGAGGCCTCTTGTTAAGAAAAAGGATCCTGAGCTGAGAGAGAAGCTGAAGAGAGTGGGAGACATGCGTTGTAAAAATGGAGACAGTTGCTTAGTTTCTCAGCTAAGAGCACGAGGAGTAAATCTGAGATCTGCAGAGGATTCAGAATGAAATGCTTATCAGCCTGAACAAGAAGCTTACAAGGAATAAACTCCTTTGGAGATAATTAGGGGCATAATGGAAAGGTGAACACTGAGAATGCGGCAGGGGATTTCTGGGTTTGTAGTCCTGGTGGTGTATTAATAAACCTGTTCTCCAAGAGCAAATCATTGTTGTACAGTATCAGCTTTGACTGGCTGCAGAAGCAAAGTCTATTAGATTGGACATGAGCTTGGTATGCTATTTTGGGCAGCCTGCAACAGACTGAAAGCTCTGTTAGATAGCAAGAAATTATTTGCTGCAAGTAGTCTGCTTAAAGTGCTGTTATTCGGGATAATAAAGACAAGGACAAATCGTGCCTAGTTTTAAAAAGACAGGACATAAGGTAATGCTACTCCATCCGCATTTATTGTGTACAAAGACATTTCCTCTTCTTTTGAAAGTCCCCAAGCTATAAACTGCTGGGTGCATATTCTGGGAAAGTATCTCTGACTGCTTAGCTACTTATGTGATCTTTGGTAAACATATGCTGCTGGTGTCCAAGATAAGAATCTATGTCAAGAGGACATCTGACTTGGCTGGGAATAGCTCTTGCTATTTAAGTTCTTGGAGAAGGTAGATGTAGTACTATTAAATACTGATGTGCGCAGATGTATATGAAGGACTAAGTCTGTGCTCAAATGGAGTCAAACAGTACTGTTTGGCAGAAGACTTGGATGATCAAGTGAAGCTGACTGAGAGATCACTTGACGAAGTAAAAAAAGAGCTTCTACAGTAGTATTTTGTTAGTTGTTTCAGGGAAAGACAAGCAGAAGCATCCTAAAGTAGGCATGAAAGGCAACTCTACATTGGGAAGGGAAGCCATACTTAGAAAGGGAGAGGTGGACCTTGAATTTCTTTCTTTGGGCTTAGCTGAGTCTTCCTAAGCTTGATATTAGTGTTGGGGAAAAAAAAAAAAAGTTTTTTTCTTGAAAATACATGGTGCTCTCTACAGAACGGAATAGTTAGAAAGCCTGGAAGTGCCTGTGTTAAGTACTCATGCTCTAGAAGACAGTAATTCACACTTACCATGAAGTTACTTCAACCTGTATGTTTATGCATCAGTGGTATATATGAAATTGGAAGGTTTACACTCATTTTTTTAAGGAAGCAGATATGTGTTAGCAGCCAAACATGATATTTATATCTAATTTCTCTGATTAGATAGCAGACTGTTGCCACTGATCATGGAGCTAAGGCAGTGGCTGACCAAGGAAAGGTAATAATATTGCTGAGACCCCAACAGAGGAGGTCAGCAAGTTTCCAGAAGCAAGACCATTGCTAGAATTTTTATATTTAAAGTGCTTTTCTGGTTCTGGATGAACCATGGCAGGATGGAACGTTTTACTGTTGTTTCTTAAAAAGGTAACAATAACGTAGCAGTTCCCAGCAGTCCCTGCCAAGCCTGGAATTTGCTGTATGTGACTGGAAACCTCAGGGGAAAAGAATTTTCAGCCTTATTGACCTGAAGGTCACTTCAGAGTGTGTACCTTCCCTTTCCTCCACCCTAAGAAATTGAAGAGCCCTCTTGAATCCTTCCTCTTTGTATTCAAAGAAGAAAGTCTTTGCTATGCCACTTAAAGAAGACATCTGGGGACTGTGTTAACTGTTTCTTAGAAAATTAGTATTAAAACTAAATATTACATTTTTCCAGAGTAGGTGGAGAAAATGCAAATTTAACAGGCAGCTGGCACAAGGCTCTAATGCATTTGACTTGATAAATCTGCATCTCTTATTTACTTAAGAAGTCTTTTAGTTCAGTACATTTTTGCCATGTATATACGTTACCAACAAGTTGTACTTTTCTAAGACCGCAGAATGCATGTTTTTCTAGCTTCCTGAAGGTGAAATAAATTGTAGAGCTGACAACAGAATGAGGCCTCAAATGCCTACTTTCTCTATCACTACTCAAATTACAACCTTTCTTTGAAAAATTATGTCATTTTCAGTGCTAAGTGGTGTAGTGGAAATCCCCTTGCAAAGAATGAAAGAGAGACTGTTTGTAGTAAAAGTCTTGAAAAGTGTAGGTATTCCTGCAAGATGTAAGTGATGTTTCTGTTTGAAGTGGGGAATATATTTTTAATAATGAATCTTCTAGGATTTTCTGGGGAAAGTAACTACAGCAGAAATGCTTTGAGGGGAGCTTATGCTGAAGTGGAGTCTGCTCTGCTTCTAATCTCACAAACATATTGGAGAAGTAGAACTGTTCTTTTAAGCTTAGCATATGGCTCTTTGCTTAGATTGCAGGTGCAGATGTGGTGCTCCTTGTGTAGTGAACATAAATGAGCAACAATGCTACAGAAGAGAGGTTGGCCTAAAATAGCTGCCAGAAAGAGTGAGGCCTTTCAAACCAGCCTCAAACGCTGCAGAGAGCTCTTCTGCTCTTACAGTGAATTTTGTACTTAATGATAAAATTAAAAAAACACTGTCATTTGTGCGTTGTAGACAAAGTCATGAATTTCATTGTTTTACATAAACCAGTGTTAAGCGCAATGCTATCTCATTAACTGCCCCTGAAATTAGGGCTCCTATTACAAGCAGTACCATAGGTTTCCTGTGGGGAAACCACAGGGGTTTTTTTCCGAATGTTACAAAACATTGTTATCAAGGACTGTAAAGAGAAAACTTCTTATCTTGGTAATTCTGCACTGTCAAAATTTCCATTGAAAGCTAACACTGCACCCTTGTGCAGCTTTGGGTGGGGTTTTTTGTCTTGGGCGCTGTGAGATAGCTGAGCAGTCTCTGCATGACTAGCAGAGAGAAAACAAACAGATGGCACTTCATCCAAAACCTGCAGAAGTGTGGCCTTTCCATTAACTTCAGTGAATTTTATTTTCTGTTCAGATGCTGTATCCTGAGAGAGATGTAATCTCTAGTGATATTTCTTTCAATAGCCACAAGAAGAATTAATTTCCTATTAAAGTTGCTGTAATCCATTTAGCTGGTTTTAGGATTTTTGTAATTCCCCCTTGACACAATTATACAAAGAGTGTGGGCAAGTATTTTCCCCTGGGCAGCCAAAGAGCTGATCCTGCAACTGTTCCTCATGAGAGATACCCTAGTGAAGCCAGCGGGCCCCACTCTGTGCTTGGTAGTAAGCTTGTAACTCTACCAACTTTGACCAAAGTGCAAGAAGAATTTGCAAGCAAGATAGTGTGCCTAAAATACTGAGTTTGTGCTTTTAAAAGTTGCTTGGGACTACCGCGAGCATGTCCATGTGGCTCAGCTGAAGCTAGTGTGGAAAATCCAAACTCATGTGTATGTGGCCTGGAGCCCTGGGGACCATCTAGCCAAAGTCCCTTCCTACAGCGCTAAGGCTGAGCCAATAAACCTGATTCCTCAACTGTGCTCATTGCTAAAGTCGTTAAGCTGATTACAGTTCTGCAGTGCGTCCTTTAACTGGCTTAGCCTTCATAGTGGACTTTCTCATCCATTGCTTCTGGCTTAAGTGTTTGGCTAAGAGAATGTCAGAAGCTTGTGCTCTGTTGCAACGAGTTTAAACTTGCTCTGCTTTGAGTGAAGTATTCCCAGATACAGTTTTGAATGAAAATAACCCTTGCTCTGAGCAAAACACCACCTGCGCTCTATCATTGCAGCTAATGAATTGTCGTAACCCAGGCTGAAGAAAATTAACTCTATCCTAGCCATAACGAGCACATCACCTAATGTGACACAGTTGCCAGAGGGCAGCAGGAGAACCACAGCCCTGGGAGTCAAGGGATGTGTTCATGCACGTGTCTGCAAAGTCAGAAACAGTGATGAGGAAATAAAAAAATGCATGAGCCTGCCTCAACTTAATCTGTGATTGTGTATATTTAGCAGTAAGCCAAGATAGGTCTGCACTGCAGCTGAATGACCGCTTACATCTAATTAGTGTTCATGTAGGTTAAGATGAAGATTTGAAATAATGACTGCGAAGCTAACCCTTGAAAAGTGGTCAATGATGCATTGGAGTACTGAATTTGAACTGAATCGCTCGACTCCTGAACCTTTCAGCTTAACAGTGTTGTGGTTGCATCTCTATTTAAAGAAATATCTGGTAAGCAGATAAAAGTGCTTGTCTCACCACATTCATGGCTGTTAAAACATTGTTTTCTTACTACTTCCTGTTCAGCAGCACATTTGGGCACAGCAAAGTGTGTGCTACTTTCCTTGTAGTATAAACTGTCGGTGGCTTGTTAGCATTTGCAGAAAGTAAGAGCACAGGTGCACGGAAAATGGCTGTCTTGTCCCACAAAATGTTGTAAGGCTATCAAGTGATTGTTCTACATTGACATGCGTATTTTGGCATTTCTCAGAGGCCAAAGTAAGTATTATATAAGTTTAAGGTGTTTTCTTTGGACACGAGAGTCTTGGATTAAAGTTTCTGCATGGAGAAGGCAGGACGTGGACTGAACTTCTGTCTCCATGTGACAGCTGAAAAATGCAGTCATGGACCCTGTTAGGTGTTGTGGGTGGCCTTACTTAGCCACACACTAATGCCGCATCCTCAATGGGAGAAAGAAAGTTTCCCCAACAGAAGTGTCATGACACGTTTCACTAAGCTCCCTGGCTAACAAGCCCACATTCTCTCGGAAATATGGCATTGCTGAAAAACTGATCAGCTCTAAGCAAGCTCTGTTGTTGCTGCTTCAAATTGATAAAATAGCAGAATAATCCCATGACTTCGAGTTTTGCTTTGTTTCTAATCTAGGCTATTATGGTCTTTCTATTCATGTCCTGTGCTTAATAACTCTTATTTTGAGTCCGACAACATAAGAAAGGTGTTTTTCTCTTTTATGAAAATGTGTTACTTAGGAGTATTTTTTTGTCTTTTTCTGTGTGTGTACAGCTCCCGCTTCCATAGTTGATGCTTAGGAAAGAGTCGCTCTATGTGCTATTATTTGTGCCAATAAATTCTTGCTATGTTGCTTAGTCAGTACTTCATTTGTAGCACTGTCCAGGGATGCAGAAGTATTTGTATAAGTGGTTTTTCTCCTTTTATAATCTAAAGAAAAAAATTACATAGTATTTAAAGATGGTAGGCAATTGCTTGATTTGGTTGCTATTTCTGTTCAGATGCTGATTTAACTGACGAATAAAAACACACATCCCTCTACATCACCATGGATGTACGTGTGCGTGTAGGTTCAGCTCTCTGTGTCAGACATGACCAGGGGGAGCAAAGACATTTCTGGGATGGGAGTTGAATGACACCAAAGCAGCCAGCAGTGCTACCCCTCCATGCAAGCACTGCAGAAATAGATGGCATTTCTGTCTTTAAAACTGACTGTCATTTTAGCAGAAAGTGTGCTATAACTACGTAGCTTGTAGAATACTCCTTAGGCCATGCTCTGCAGCTGCTGAAAATAAAGGTTTTTCTAAATGGAGTTCAGAAACTCGATAGCTTTCCTTTCAAGTGGAGGAGGCACGTAGAGCAAGCTGTTTTCCGACCTTACCTACAGCTCCCTAACAGAGAGGTTGCATATTATGAAGTAGTATAGGGGGGTAGAGAGGTAGAGGGAGGTGGATTATATGCTGTACCCACATCTCAGTAGGGGAAAAAAAAAAGGTACCAGCACCCCTGAAGCTTGAAAAGGAAGTGAGGCAAGCAAGGGAATGGTGTTAGTGTTACTATTTGATTTTTGTGCACTGAGCTTTATTTTCTTCTCAGTACCTAACTAAATGCATGCTTAAAACTGTTCATCTCTGCTGTGAGCCAAGCATCCTGGATAAAGCATCGGCTTTATACCTCACTCTACCCTTTACTTGAAGTGAAACTTTATTTTAGGAGTTAAAGCACCATGCTAAAATGGAGAGAAGAGTGTAAATTATTTTCTGTCGTTCTTGGAAACAATTCTCCGTTTTAGCTGAACAGTTACAACCTGGGTATTACATCTATTGGGGCAGAAAAAAATTGTGGTAAAGGCTGACCATTCTGGTTTGTGGCTTTCTCCTGCTGAATGCTTTTATTCTGTGTTTGAAATGTACACATCATAGCTTTACATCGTGGGACAGTTCACAGAGGGTCATTTAACCACACAGAGATGGCAGGTTCTGATGTGCCTTGCACCAGTTTTCCTTGAGTTGTGCTACAATTCAGTAGCAGTAACAAAACTGTGGAATGCAAAGAAAAGCTGGAATTTTCTTCATATGTGTATAAGACTGCTTTTCTTTTAACCATTATTAACTTCCAGTATACATCAAAAGTTTGCACAGATGACACTGTTGAACAAACTGCAGTGTTGACCTGCAAAACTTGGAGTTTCTTTCTCCATAGCTAGAGGCTAAGGAGGTTCTTTTAAAGAAACCGTTGATAGGTTGTTTTTTTTTTTTAGTTGAGAGAAAAAAGCTCTGACTGAGGCCATTTCTAGCTCACAAAGGTTTCTATTTCACTGGTTAAACATGTGTAACTGGATGCATGATTCATACGCTAATGTTGTGACTTGATGCTAATTTTTTTCCCTGCTATCATATAATGGAATTCTGTATTTTAATGTGCCCATCCACTCAGCTTAGGCAATGTTGAAATCCAGACGCAAGCTATAGAGAAATGAATCTGTACTGAAGTGCTTTTTAAGGCTTGATATGAAAGACTTGTTACAGGCCTGTCTATCCTTGAAACATATCAGAACACTTTACAAAGTGAAATCAATAAATGCTGTGCATCACACACAGCATGATCATACACCCAAAATTGAATTGCAGTCAGTTCTGATGTAGAATGCACCTCTTACCCAGCAGCAGCTCTGTGAGATTGTTTAAAGCCATGATGGAAGCATGCCATCAAATGAGGAATGCAGGCTGGCTTCTCCTGAGGTAGTAACACACGATTTCCTCCATACACTGGAGTAATTTTTTCTCTTTGTGCAAATAGATCTATGGTACATATGCAGAGTCTTGGCTCTGAATTTCCCCTGAGCATTACTATATTTGCATGTTCAGACCGCCAATGACTTGCTGAAAGCACTAATTCACCTCTAATTTAACACAGGAGAAATCTGGAGATTGACTTTAAAGCTAAATGTGTCCAGGTTTTCAGGAAGGGCATTATACTAGTATTTCTAAAATTCCTGGAGTGAGGGACTTTCTACCTTACCTAGCAGGCTTGCGTTTTATAACATGACTTGCGTATCAACTCAGTAATATTTCCCTGTGGTTGTAAAGAACCTGACAAAGTAACTACAAAATACTACTTGTACTTCTCACTTTGATGCCAGTGTTTTTAAAGATGTCATATTGAACATTTAGATGGTTAAATTTTAAGTTTGGAGAAGCAAAGGAGGGGAGCAGAGCGCTATTATAAGGAAAGTAATTAACGTGTGGCTAGCAGTACTTACAGCACTATTCTTTTATGTCTCTGCTTTCCCGATGTGACACCCGCTGCTTTGACCATCCTGGGCCTGAGATGGGTGAGGGACTCCTGCCCTGGACTGCACGGTGAGTAGTTTGCTATGGGCAAGCTACATTTTGAGGACTGTCTTTCCTGACACGTCCTACCTCCCTAGCTGCAGCGCAGGGCTGGAGTGCCTCTTCTGCACTGATTCACGAGATAAAGCTCTAATGACATTGAAGCGTGTGATGGGAGACAATTGGGCAAGGTTGTCTTACCCCATATGAGAGACCTGACAGCACTAACAGGAGAAAGAACAGAGGCTTGTCTGCATGCAGGAGCCTTTAGCCGCATGTCACTGATGTCTCCTATTAGGAGGCGGAGGGGAGGGCATGCAAATCTTTAAAACTTAGAAAAAGCTGGCCAAGTAGTGAGATGTCACCTATGCAATTAGCACTTCTTATAATGAACTAGTTTCTTCAACCATCAGAGAGTTCCTATATTACTGTACTGCAGGGTTATTTTGTACAGATCAGCCATATCCCTCCCTCCCCTCACCAGCGCACTGAGGCTGCCAGTTAATTGGCAGCTGCCTTGCTGTAGCTCAGAGATGAAGATGTTTGTTATCCTGGAGTGGGATCAATAACTGTGCTGCTTTACATCCAATGTCTGTAATTTCTGGCAAGCATTAGGACTTTTCTGCTGTCTTAACCCAAACTACAATTTAATTAGAGGATTTTAAAGTGGTCAATACATCCTGCATGAAGACTTTCTTATGATGATAAGCTGAGCAGCCAGAACTTCAGACCCTTCTAGCAGACATCTGTGTTAATTTGGAAAGCTTTTGGAGCTCCTTCCTTTCAGGCCAGGTCTGTTCTCTTTTGTTACCATCTTTCTGCCTTTAAGCACAGAATAAGTCCCGTGCCCTCAGCAGGAGCTAGAGTCTTTTTCCCAGTGCCAGTGAATTGTTGCATCCTCCTTTGTTTCCATTTCCTCCTCCCACCTCTATTCAAAGGGTGGCTTGTCTTCAGAGAGCAGAGCACGGAGTGAAACCTGACCAATATCTATGTACGGTAAATGTCAGGTCAAAATACATAATTCAGTTTACCACAGTAGCATTTCTGAGACAGGTTGTTAAGGTATAGAAAGGGATTTTCTGGGCTATCAGACACATGGCTTCTGTTGGGAGAAAACTACTGGGGTTTGTGTTGCTTCATTAGGATGACAAACAAAAAAGCAGAGTGCACTGAGTGCCAAAGCCATATTTATCTTCAAACCATATTCAGCACCTTCTTAAGGTGAATGTTCTAGCTCAGAAAGAAATTGTGAAAATGCAGACCGAGGCAGTGAGTTCCTATGTCTCTGTGCATGGTTTTCAGCAGCACATTTTGAAGTTGAATTCCTTTATTCTCAGGAAATTCCTCAGGTTACGGATGCTTGAGTTTAACAATGAACCTGTTACACCAAAGGTTGAATGGGAACATGGGTCTTGCAGGAAAGGGCAACTGGGTAACACTGGAGGGAAAAGAGAGGCAAGATTTAAGATGAGGAAGAGGTAAGGAATAAAGAGAGAGATGCGCGAGAAAGACACAGAGCAGAACTCAAATCATTTCAGTAAAGGACAGATAACAAAGGTTCCCATGATGCGGGCCATGCTTCTTTAAAGTAGCCAGAGGCACCGAGCTTTGGATGGTGGTGCTAACCATCCTTGAACTCTTTTGGAGGCCTGCTGCAAGAGCAAAACGGAGTCCTTGCTTACGGACTGTGCCAGGGCGGGGGCAGGAGGTTGGTAGTAGGTAATGGATGTATAAACCTTACCCTTTTATGTGGAAAAATATCTGTGGAAGCGTTGAATCTTGTTGCTTGAGAAAGAGACTCCTGTTCCAGCTACTTGCTTCTCCCCTTCACCTGCTCTGGGGAAATACTCCACCTGCCGAGGGCACAGAGCAGGCTCTGTGCACAAGGGCAAAAGACTAACAGCTGACAAAAACACAGAGAAGCTCTTCTAGGTTTAAAAAGGGAGCAGCTGTGGAGGAGCTAATTCTTGAGGAAGTCTTAGTTCTCTCCACATGGTTCGTTGTGGGTTGCTATCACTGCCAGAGATGAAAAGACTCAATCTCAGGCCTCTGAAGAATAACACCCTGACCAGGTTTGTTATGGAATTAAGGCAGCAGTAAACGTAACAGGTACCTCCTTAGGTATTGGGGGGGGGATTTTGGGGGTGGTTTTTCGTTTGTTTGTTTGTTTTCCCTCTGGCGGGAAAGCTGATTGACAAGCACTGCAGTGTATTGCTACCTCAGTGGTGTCGGTGCCACTGTTTGTGGTTTGTGGTCTTACCATTATTGTCATGGGCTGGATGCATTTTGTGGTATAGGTTAATTCCTTTTTAATAAATCCAGGTCACTTCATACAACACATTGTCTTTATAGCAACTGCTAGTGCCAGACTCGGTAGGAAGCCATAAAAAAATGAATGCCAGTTGCGGAAGGCTATAGACTTAAAAGGCATCTAGGAAAGGACAAAGAGTCCTGCACGGTACTGCATCATTTATAGCACTTTTATGTAAGCATGCCAACTTCCTTGATTTATGTGTGTGTATATTTGGACTTATTTTCCTCCTATTATCCCAGAAGTTGATTCTGTTTCATCATGCCTCTGAGGCTATTTAAAGACTGCGTGATAGTCCATCACCTGCCTGAGTTACAGGGAGTACACTGGAACAAATGCCCAGATGCTCCATTTCCAGAGGACAAGGGCATTTGTGCCTGCCTCTGGAGATGAGGACAGCTGGTTATGCTACTGGCTGGACCACGGATGCCTCTGTTCTGGAGATCAGAAAAGGGGCTGGTGTTCATGAGGGTTTCCCTGGATGTGTCCTCCCTCATTCTGCTCTTGAAGATTTTATCTGAATGTGACGGTTTGGCGTATTTGGGATTCTGGTAGCCTAATAGGAGTGAGTGGTGTTACAGAAGCATGCAGAGTGGGTTTGATGTGTCTCCGATGTGTCAAATTTATATGATGCCTCTAAACACTGTACACCTGCAAGCACTGTGTTTGGGCTTTGTCAGACGTGGTGTCACTCTGCCACTCAGCGCACTCCTGCCAGGACAACCGTGGACAGAAGCATGGTAAGATGCCTTCAGCAGCACTTACAAAGGAAGGATCACATTAGTATTTACTGAGTGGTAGCCTTCCAGAGAGGCATAGAACTCCTGCATGTTCTCTGATTCCTTTGGTTATTTACCATGACAGATTAATCCAAAGTTCCTGGTTGAACCCATTGAGTGCTAATATGATTATTGTCCAGCCACTTTAGAGGGAAGAAGGTCTGGCAATTTAAGGAGATGAAGAGAGGCATGTGGAAAAAGCACTTAGAGATTTCACCCCCGGGCATGAAAGCACTGTTTCTCAGAAGTAACCTGCAATAGAATATAAAGAGCACCATCTACTGATGCAGAAGAAAATGAACCATTTGTATAGAAAGCCTTTTTTTTATTTTCCTTCTTAGTCAAGATGTTGGTGGCTTTCTGAATACAGGCCTTAATCTGGATTTTGGTTGTCAGTAGCAAGATGTTTTAACTACTGACTCCCCTTGCTAATGGTGCTGTTAGAGAAGATGGTGTGTTTTATCCATACATGGTCTGTTCTGTCCCTCAGCAATCCCAGCAAAGAAGGGGCCTAGGTAGCACCCTCGATATGCATAGATATGCCTGCTGAATATATCAGCTGCCTGCCCAATCCTTACTGTCATGGCAGTTTCTTTCAGTATCAGCTTAGAAAAGCATGTCAAGATTCCACAGACTGTCATGGTCTCTTTCCAATGCCAGCTCCCCTCAGCCTCCCAGCTGAAAGCTGAGTGATTTGTGACAACCTCACCTGACAGCTTTATGTGCTCCATGCTGGGAACATTCCACAAACTTCAGGGACTTCATACTGACGTAGTTTGTTGCGCGTGGGAGTGTGTCATGAGGGTCCTCTTGCTGTCAGCTCCTAGGCAGCTCGCACTGTGTTCACCTTAGAAATCTGGCATTGTCTTAAAATGAAGAAAGTCTTTCTAGAGTGTTCATCGCCTCTCTGGATCTTGGTCAGCCTGTCCTGCCCCCCTCTGCTATGGAGGACTATCTGTATTTTCAATCTGATGTCCTCATCACTGACTGGTTTTCTATCATCAGGGCCTTTTGTTCAGTGCCAGAATGGGCACAAAGTTGAATCGTTCAGAATCCCTAAATTAGTGAATTTAAGTTTGCCTTAAGTGAGCTCTGACAGGAAGATGAGACCTTCACAGATACCTGGGTCTCATATGTTGTAATCACTCTATCCTGTTACTGCCTGATGATATATGAAGAAGGACCATGGCCTTTCTTCTTGTTTTACAGAAAGAAGCACAAGGCTGCTTCTTTTGTAGTACACCAGCACCACTTAGTGCTGAGATGTTCCAGCGGTCACTAACAGAAAAATAAATTTATACATGATGGTATGGAATTCCTAAGGGGAGCCCAAGTTCATGTGGCTTTGTGTTATAGGTAAGTTTGTGGGAGCACCTATTTTTTGTTCTGTCTTTGCTCTCTCTTCCCTCCCCGGACCCACTTTATAGAGCTTGCAGCATCTTTTCCTACTGTAGCAGTACATCTGTCAAGTACGCACCTTATGCACTGGAATCTAGGGTACAACTCATTTCTTGGGCCACCCCTTGCCAGCCATCAGCCAGTCAATTCCAAAACTACAGATCCAGCAACTGTTGCTGTAATAAATTGAAAGATTCTGGGTGTTCTCCATCTCTAAGTTTCTGTGACCTCTAATGGATACAGACAGATTGAATAAAGTCAGAACATAAACAAGGGAGAGAGAATCTTAGACTGGTTATTCTGGTTGGTGCAAAAACCCAAAAGTGAAATTCTGGATAGTGAAGTGCTACCAGCTTGTGGGTTTTTTCAGCTCCATTACTCAGCTAGTTTAGTAAGAGGGATTTTCTTCTTACAAACTTTGTTTTACAGAAACAGAACAATCTGCTGGGTTCAGTTTGGTGCAGATGATTAGAAAGAGGAACTAGGGTTTGTTTGTTTGTTTTCCTGCTTATATCTATTATGTCTAAACTGGAGAAAAAAATCAGATCTAGAACCACAGTAATATCAAGCATCTCCTTTCCTAGGAGGAAAAGGGACAAGCAAAGCTATTCTGAACCATTCAGCTATTCTGAACCATTCAACTATTCTGAACATGTTCTTCCTGATGTCAGGGGAATGTAAGACTTGAATGAAACTACTGCTGCCTTACCTTGCTCCGACTCACAAACAAACATGAGCAAAAGGAAATGTGTGAGATTTTTATGCATCATAAGCTTATACCAGCTGATATTTCTGGCACCTTAGGTATTTAAATATGACCATTTGAATACAAGCTCAAGATGTTTCGTAGCTAATTATTTCCTTCATTGTCGCAGATAGCATTTGGTAGTCACTTTTTGATGAAGTGCAGACCAGCTAACGCTTGCTTGCAAACAGTAGTCCTTAAAGCAAGACTGGAAGAGTGCGCGCAGGCCATCCGAACAGAGCTCTCCTACTTAATAATAAGGAGCGGAAACAGTTGTTTGGGGTTCTAAATGTTTGGACAATGTCCAGATGTTTTGATTGCAATTTTCTGAGTGTAAATAATCTTCATTGTCCTCTCCAAAACGCTCCTTGCCCTGGTACCTGTACATAGTAGAAAACAGCAGAATACAGAGGTGGCAGCTGCAGAAAGATAGCAAGATCTCTGGGATCAGGGCATAGGGGAAGTGGAGACACCTCTCATTTAACGTGCAGAGCAGTCATGCATCAGCGAGGGACTAGGGCCTAAATACTTTCAGCTAGTATGAAAATATATCAAGCTGATGAACGCACTGCCTCTTTTTATTTCAGCGTGAAGGGAAGGATGTTCAAAAAAATACTTAATATCTTATTATGGAACAGCCTTTATGCTTATATAATTCTATCTTTAGATGTGGTTTTGAATATCATCATACCCTTTGTTTTTCATCCAAGACTGGGGAAGTGTGGAGATACAACTGTGTAAAGTTTCTAAGTTTGTCACAGTTATCTGACAAATATCTGCAAAAGCCTGCCAGACAAAGGCATCATTTGTTTGCTCTATGCTCTATTTAGGCCATTTTCTTATTTCATTGTAAGACTTTGCTGCAACTTCCTATTCACTTAGCAAGTGAATTGAAACAAGACTTTGTTGCTTCTTTTTTCTATACTGAATAATTTGGTTGGAGTAACTGTCTTGTCTGGTAAAGAAAATCAGTTGGAGAATTGGTGAGAGATCCCATAGCTAGAAAAGTTCAACATTTCACAACAAAATGTATTTAGGACTAGAAACTGGTCTCTAGATTGGATAGAAGAGCTTGTGATCTCTATTGTTTTTTGCAACGAGTAATGCAGCTATTGTACAGTTGCATGCTGAGTGGCAGTAAATAATGCTATCGTTTAATTTTAAAAACTGTTTCATTATCCTAAAATGTGGGTAGGTAAAAAAAAACCAAACATGTTTGTCTGGGGACTTTTGCTTTGTGTTTGAACTTTGTATCTCTTCCTTGAGGTCCGTAGCTCAGGCAGGTCTTGCAGCAGAGATTATGCTTTAGGCACAGCAGTGTGAAATAGTCTACTTCATGACGCTTTTCTTTTGGTAGAATTTGGGGGTTAGTTCTTGAACTGCAAGGAAAGATTTAACCTGGAAGTTATAACACTCTAACAAAGTAAAGCTAATCAGAAATACAAAAGCGTTCTAGCTGTGTACTTGTCATTTGCTCCATGCCAATGAGTCCACAAGACTTGAAATTTTGTCTTGAAACTTGAGTTTTCTCTAGAAAATGCTTTTGTTGTGTTAAAATTCTAGTCCTGGGAAGTTTGGGGAACAAGTAGGATAGTGAGACTTCATGAGTTGTCTTGGTTTTGATGTTGGTTGTTTGCTTAGTAGTAATTCTAATAGTTTTATGGAAATTTTCATTTGTATCTGAGGCCAAAAAAGCCATCTAGATAAAATGAGCCCTATCTCAAAGAATTCCTGGTTGCTGCCACACATGAAGCTTGTGGAAGACTGATTCGTTAGTTGGATCCCTGCACTGCCTGTGCAGGCACAAAGGTGGGAGGGGGTACGGTGGGGGCCCTGGCAGGCGAAGCAGAGATGAAATCTCTGCATCAGAAGTCAGCAGCTGAACACTAGCAGCATGGGGGGGGCAGGTCCCCGGTGCCTGTCCATGTTTTGCATGAACACTGGTACCTTAGTTAACCTGTATAACGCACGGGGCATTCAACAACTGCCAGCTCTTTCGGTCGCGCTGTGGGGACACAGCCTCGACTTCTGCCTCGTGTGTCCCCGGTGGGGACAGTTTGACCTTCCCGCGGGGGCCTGAACTCCTCTGACAGCCCCAGGCAGAGCCTTGTGGCCGTGTCCAGGGCAGGCTGGCAGCACGGGTGCTGCAGGGGACACAACGCTGCTCTGCCTGGGACGAGTCATGGGTGCCCTGCAGCCGGTTCTCGCTCTCGCAGGTCCGCCACAACATTTGATGGAGCGCAGAGGCAGCAACAGCTGATCTCCTGGCTGGCAGAGCCAGAGCAGAGCCATTTGCATCTCATGTCTAGCACTAATGACCTTTATAGATGTGTGTACCCATGATGATGCCATTCTTTTGTAATGTCACATTTTGTACTTGTCAATTTTATATTTATCCAGTGACTATATGAAAGGCAATACGCACCTTTTTCTATTTGATTAACTTGCCTAGAAAGCTCACAATTAGAGTTGGTAACAACGTTTACTGTAAGAGTTTTCCACCAAAAGGTGTCTTCAAATAAGATCTAAAATTTTCATTAAAGATTATTTTGATGTTTCATTTTGGAAAAGCTTGAGCAAGTACTTCTTGAAAGCTCCCCTGTTTCAGCACATTTCACCATATATTTCTTCCCTTAACAATTGTGGATAAATACTACTTAGTTTTCAGAATCTCATTTTAAATGGTTGACTTTTTGTCCCCTTTGGGGTCAATGCTTTTTGAAACCTTGAACTTCTTCAAAGAACAAAGTGTATTGTAACTACTAGTCAGACTAATGTGCTTTGACAGTGCTTAGGGCAATGGAAACCCTCATTTCAGTGGCACCCTCTAGCTGCTACTGCAACAATTGCATAATCCATTTTTCGCAGAAGGATTTAGGAAGAAAGAAGTCAAACGCTCTTTGTATTTATTACTTGGAGTGGGTCTACAAGGGAAAATAAGAACACTAAATGCAACAAGGACTGAAGAGACAGGAGGCTGTGAAATGAAAATAATACATAAATGTAAGGGAAGTGGAAAAATATGTGGCAAGGAGCAGTAATTAGGGCAACAAAAGATATATAGACAAACAGTGAATAGCACTGAAGTTATCTGGATGAAAGGGGACACTTCTATAAAAAAGACGGCCCAAAAGTAAAGGGAAAGAAGGATTTTTATCACTATTGAAATGAGGTGTGAAGAGATGTAGGGAAAGAGAAGTGTGGTGAATTGATTAGGAAAGGAAGGTGGGTGGAGGAAGAAAAAGAAAATCTTCTGTTGGTGCTTTAAGCAGGTTTGGGCAAGCTTTCCAGGGGCTGGAATATTTCTGTCCCTTACCTGTAGCAAGCAGCTAGCACGTACTGTAGCTTGTTAGCACCTGCTGAGATGTTAAGTGACTTGCTGAAGACTTCAGTGAACTGCTGTCTGCTGCCTCCTCACTGGCCAAAATGCTTCTTGCCTCTGCATGGTAATATTTCTCAACAAGCCCGAGAGCACCTTAGTGGAAAATGCTTTTATTAGGGCATTAAGTAATGTGCCTAGTGGCCAGCTTCCAGAAAACGGCTCTGGGACTCTCAGTGGGCAAGAACGGTGTCTCAGAAATCACAAAGGGATTTGTGAGGCCGGATGCTCTGCAACATGCTGAACGCAGCTAGGCAATTTAGAGGACTTAGATAATGGTTAAGAAGATAAATGCCAAAGGTATGAGAAAAGGTCATTGACCTTTCATGATACGCAACCCTTGTTAGCAGCGCTGCTGCATAGCGAATAATCTAGTTTCTTCATCTCAGTTGTCTGACTGGCTGATAAGCCCATTTAAACCTTTGCAATTCAAGCTGATACAATTCACCATACCCTCTTCAAATCTTAATTCAGTCCTCTACTCCTATGCTCTATTTCAGCTCCATTAGAAATAGGTGAGGCTAAAGCCTATATTTAAGTTTCCTGCACAAATTAAAGGCTAGATAACCATACTGTGCAGACTCCTTTTAGCAGGAGCTAAGCAGTCCTTTTGATAGCAAAAGCAGTGTGTGGCTGGCAGTGTCGTGCCCTGAAAAATTAATTTCCTCCTGAGGGTCTTGGCAGCATGGTTCCGATGGCGACAGGTCCCACAGTAATACCTCTCAGCCAGTATCTTGCACCTTAGCCTTTCTCCTTTTAATTCCTGAGAGTAATTTATGTCAGGGAAGAGAGTGAGAAATCAGCTCCCTTTTGAGGGTCAGGAAGAAAACAACTGTAAGAGCTCCAAGTAAAGCAAGCTCAAACTCATTAACCAGGAGCTGCACAAAAGATTTAAGGAGTTGCTCGGTGGGTGCATAAACCAGCTGCTGGAGGAGATATCAGCAACATCCATACAGAGAAGGGTTACCATGGCAATTCTGGGCTAAAAAAAGGGACCCAATTCAAAAGTCCTTCACTACTGGAGGTTGTGAGAACAATCTGTGAATCCTGCTTCCTCCTTCACCCACGCTGTCATTTTGAATGACAATTTGTAATGAAGAAGTAAACTGGCTTGTGGTGAACAGAGCAGGCTCCAGGAGGACTGGTGACATGATGCTCTTTGCCCGGATGGCTTGAGCAGGGCATAGCAGGGCAAATGAATGTCCCTTCAGTGAGCTGGTTTGAACCCAGAAAAGGTGGGCTGTGGTCCTTTGAAATACCACATATTAGGGCAGGTATTATAATTTCAGTTGAACTTGGCCATTACAAGCTCTTGTGATTTGGTCAGTGCTGGCAACCCAGGGCCTAATTATTCTTAAAATAGTTCTGTATATTCTTGTAGCTACAGTTCCAGCTCTGCTTTTCTTGGCTCTAGCATTTGCTTCATTACTGTGCTACTGTAAGAGGGAGCATGAAGAGCAAACTTGCTTTTACCATCAAGTGATCTGGAAACGGACTTGCATTTGGAGAATGCTTGGGTTTACTTCTAGAGTTTGTTTGAAGCCTACACATGCATGGAAAAGGAGAGGGGTGTGGGGATTTGTGCATACAAATCACACAAATACTAAAATCTGGTGTTAAAAATGACAGTACTAGGTAAATTCTGGGTATCGTGCAAATCTGTTATGCAAGCAGTGACGGAGCTTGGAAATTCTTTGGCTGAAGGAAACGGCTGGTTTACCTCATCTTCTTCCTTTCTGCTTTGCAAGAAATATCTCCCTTATAACTGGAAACTTAAGTGGGTAACACAAGCTGTTTCTTCCTGTGTCTTCTTTTATTCCTCCTCATGCAAGGCTGTCCAAAGAAGAACTGAAAACATGGATGACTTCTCAGTATGTGCGTATCCATATATGTTTTGAATATCTAGCTTTTGTAAGCTACTTCAACCCAGAATTAGCTTAAAAACTAGCTTACAAACTAACTTACAGACAGAAATTAGCTTACAAGCCAGCCAAGTAGGTATGTGGTTTGGGGTTTCTTTTTTTCTCACTTCAGGCAAAACCACTGCAAATTGGAGAATGCCAGTGTGCTGAGAACAACTGTGAGAAAGACTTGGTTTTGATGATCATCTGGCTTCAAAATGTTTTAAGAAAAAAATCCTATTTTAATACTCCTGCCTACATTCTAAGCTTTGGTGCAAAACAGCTTTATTTCAAAGTTTTCCTTACCTTGGGCTAAAAGTTATTAATGTTTTCAGGAAGCTTCCTTAGACTGAAAAACAACACAAAGATTTTCCTCTTACTTGCCTAAACTTTTGTGTCACCTTGAGTTTTCTGAAAGTCTTCCTATCCTAAATCATAGACTTATAGAATTGTTTGGGTTGGAAGGGACCTTTAAAGGTCATCTATTCCAACGCTCCTTGAATGAGCAGGGACATAGTCAACCAGATCAGGTTGCTCAGAGCCCCACACAACCTGGCCTTGAGCGTTTCCAGGGATGGGGCATCCACCACCACCTCTCTGGGCAACCTGTTCCAGTGTTTCACTACGACAGAGTGTAGTAAAATGCAGTTCCACGCAGAGCTATCTTTTCAGTAGGTTGCTCATGCTAGCAACACAAGGTTGTTTTATCTGTTAACTTCAAACCCTTACGTGTACGAGGGAGACATAACTCCTGTTTCATTGTAGGGATAGAAATTAAACAGATCCGTAAAAATTGTCTGTCTCTGTCTATTAGCTGTGTTAATGCTAGATGTTGTGCAGTGTGTCTAGGCTGTCGTGACTCCTGGTCAAGTGACTGAGAAACAGGCATTGCTCTGTGACATCCAAGAGCAAACCCGAGTGGAAGATGATAGTATGGAGTACAGTCCATGGCATGGAATATGCAGGGTAGTTCCCTCGAGCCCAGGTAAGTATGCGAATTCCTGACTACTTTTACAAATGCTGGCTAATATGAAACTAACAGGAATTTCAGGAGCTGGTAGTTATTTCTGGTGCTAGTGAATAACAACACATTATTTTAACAGAAGGGGAAAGAAAAAGCAGTGATTTACGATGTTCAGTGACTATTGCATATTAATGGATTGTCCTGCAAGGAGCTATGAGGTTGGTCCATAATCACTGAATATTCCTCTTGTGTTTTTAGCTATCTCTAAGAGCAGTAATACCTTCATAGAGGTACTACGTATTGTTTAAGTCAAATAGAAAAGAACATAGCATCTAATCAAAAGCATTAATGAATGGAGACATACTGAAAGCAAACATCCAGCTAGTATTTGACTTGAATGGTAGGTCTAAAAAAATATGCTGCTGTGAGAAGCACCCACTGGACCAGCTGGGTGGTCGGTGCAGCATGCAAACAGTATTTGCACCCTTACTGCTTGAGGAATTCAGCTTGGGACTTCATTATTTTGATTGAAAAAAAGAACTGTTGATGGCTTGTTAAGATAATTATCTTAGAACACTTAAAAGGAAAGGCAACTTTTTTTGTTGAGGCCAAAGCACAAAAACCACCTTGAAATCTACAAAATACTTCTAAGGACGTCAACATTTGCAATAAAATAACTAGTCCCTTTACATCCATAAGACTTGGGGATTGCCTTAATTCCAGGAAACCAAAGTACCATGTTGGCTCTGAGTCTGGCTTGCAAGTTGCTATACCAAAGTGAATTCTAAGGCTCTCAAGAAAAAACAAGTGAGGCTTATGTTACTTGTATGCAGTGCTAAATCAGTAGGTTTTTTGATATAAAATGCACTATGTCTGTAATTTTCCTGGCAAGGTACAGGAAGAATAGGAGGAGAACATAATTATTTTTTTAGTTCAAGGTCATTGATCTTTCACTCTTGGTACTCAGACTTCTAATATTCATGTCCATGTATATCAAGGAATCTCTTGATGGTTGTGAATGTGATCTAGCAGATGGAGATTTTCTTTGAAGCTGGAAAGAACATAAAGGAAACATTAAGTTATTTAATGCATTATTTTGTACTTGCAGGGATAAAGGTACATCTTAAAAGACTTGGAGTTAGATTTTCTTGTAACTAAGTTATTACATCTAAAGTTTAGGCAAGGATGTTAAAGTTTGTGGGATGCCAGAAAGAGGAGTGCTGTTTCAAAAACTAGATGCTGTACATAAGTGACCATCAGTATGACATTGCTTGCCAAACATTACTGCAAAAACATGAAAATAGGAATAAAGGACAAAATTTTTATATATTCTAAATATTGCACAGTCTACCCATGTGACTATTTTGCACTTAAAGTGTTCTGGACTAATATATATTTGCATATATACATATGCATATATGTATACATACGCATGTATACACACATGCGCATTTCTTTACATTCCAGTTCTCAGTGTTAGGCTCCCAGAGTAACTCAGCTGTTTACATGCACAGCTACTATAATATTTATGTAAAATCTTGTCACTATTACAATTTATTGTTTTTTCTGGCCAGTAGTCTCCTTTCTCTGAGGGCAGAAAGCATCCTGGAGGAGGAACTATGTTTATCTGTGATTGCAAAGTCTCAGACACACAGTAGGCAGAGCTGAATATGAACTGATAATAGATAAGTCTTTTGTGTGTTCTGTCCCTCTAATAAATAAAGGGTTTGGGCTCATGGAGATCATAGACAATATCTATTAAGCTATTTTCAAATGATCTTCTTTTGGGAAAGCATTAAGCTGACGTATCTTTTAGTTACCTTAGTGTCTTCTTCAGCAGCACAGCTACCTAGCCTGTAAGTGGTACCTTTCTTTCCCCCTCATGTTTAAACTTTTCCTAAAGTTTGAATATACTGATGTCTAAACCTGTTCATCTAAGTTGGTGTTCCCTCTCCAGCACTTAGAATGCAAGTGCTGTGAAATAGTGTTGCATTAGAAAGTGCTAATTAGCTCAACATGAAACACTAAAATTAAGACAGTGTAGGTAGGTTATCTCCATCAGCCTACGAGATTTTTTCCTAATAATTTTCTCATTCATTTAGATATACATCTTCTAGTGTCTCATGGCTATTGAATGAGTCCTACAATAGCTAAATAATATGAAAAGACTGAATGCTTTGCAGAGCTCTAAATGGCCACTTGAAGTTATTTAAATCTTATAGCTGCTTTTCTTAGATAATAGCTTCTGATAATGAAACAACTTTAAGAATTTTGAAAGCTCATCTTTCTTCCTTTTGAATATAAAAGGAGATCAAAACACAGTATTTAATGGGAACACAGTAAAAGCTTAAATTATGGAAAGTTCCTGCCTTCCATTAATATACCAGAGAGTGCAACAGACTCAGAGGGGAGCATGCTGAGTTTTGTAGTTGCCAGTGAGACCCTCCCTGGAAGTGATAGGAAGGAAAGGGTGATTCAGAACCATTCTGAGTAGTCTTACGTCAAAAGGGAATTTGTTCCCTGATTTTCACCATCAGCAGTCAATAGGAAACATTCCCCTTTGGATATTTTAGGATTTGAGATGGACTCGGAACTTTTCAACCATTTTCTTAAAGCTGTCTTAAAACACTATTTCATGTTTTGGTGGAACATTAGAATAACAGGGTTAACAAGAGAAAGTTAAGTCATAGAGAAACTTGAGGCAATGTATCTTTCAGCAGCTTAGGGTTGAGTGTTTATAATGATAAACTGCCTGAACTTTCTTCCAGTTTCCCTGTTTTCCAGATGAGAATAACACTGCAAAACAGTTTTGTCACACTGAAGTTTTAAGACACAACTGGTAGCATACTTCCTTTGCATTTAGGTAACAAGGACAGCAAGAGAGAACGCAGCACAATGTCCAGCATGAACATTTCTGGGGTGTCTCTTTGTTCAGATTATCAGGATTTTGGCAAAGCAACAGGACAGGAAATGTGACAAATTCAGAAGAAAAGAAGGTACCTGTAGCAAGAACTGGAGCAATACAGAGTTTGAGTTAATTCGTCAAATCTGGCATTGCTTGCAGCTGGTCACCTCCATACATTCAATCAAATTTTCCTTAATTTACACCTGGGAGATGCATGTAAGAGACACTTAAAAACACTTCAGAACAAAAAAAGCAGCTGCTGCTTAGTAATATTTGACTTGTTTTCTTTAGATCAACAAGTCTTGTTCAGTTCTACCAAGAGGGTTCAGAAATACTTTGTTGAAGACTCTTTGCTTTGTCTCAATCTTTATTTTTCAGACTATTTTGGGACAAAGTAGGGAACATGCATTTTGTCATGGCTCAGAACAGCTGTTGCAGGTGCCGTGCCTCTGAATTTGTGGGATCTTACGTTGTCTATGTGTACTGGTTTTGGCTGGGGTAGAGTTCATTTTTTTCATAGTAGCTAGCATGGGGCTATGTTTTGGATTTGTGTTGAAAACAGCGTTGGTAACACAGGGATGTTTTAGTTCTCACTGAGCAGTGCTTACACAGAGCCAAGGCCTTTTCTGCTTCCCACCGCACCCCACCAGCGAGCAGGCTGGGGGTGCACAAGAGGTTGGGAGGGGACACAGCCAGGACAGTTGATCCCGACTGACCAAAGGGATATTCCAGACCATATGGCGTCATGCTCAGCATATAAAGCTGGGGGAAGAAGGAGGAAGGGGGGGACATTCAGAGTGATGGCATTTGTCTTCCCAAATCACCGTTAGGCATGATGAAGCCCTGCTTTCCCGGAGATGGCTGAACACCTGCCTGCCGATGGGAAGCAGCGAATGAATTCCTTGTTTTGCTTTGCTTGCGTGCATGGCTTTTGCTTTACCTATTAAACTGTCTTTATCTCAGCCCACAACTTTTCTCGCTTTTACTCTTCTGATTCTCTCCCCCATCCCACTGGGGGGGAAATGAGTGAGTGGCTGCATGGTGCTTAGTTGCCAACTGGGGTTAAACCACAACATTATGGCATGAGAAAGGAATTGCTCAGGAAATTAAGCTACATGTGTCCATATGCAAAAAGCCATTGCTCAAATTTAATTGGGTAGGATTACAAGCCAAAAATGGCCTTCATTAGCATAATGCTATTTTCAGGATACTGTTAGGGATTAGGAGTTTCTCCAGAGAACATGCAGACCACATTTATCAACAGAAAGCAACAGCAATTCTCACTTCAAGAAAAACTTCTGATTTACATAACTAGCCTTGACTCATGATGCAGGTTTTATAAATGACTTTGTCAATCTAGAAGATGCTTGCTATTCAAATTATGAAGCCCCTGTGAGTACAGGCCCATTACTCTGAATAGAGAGGCCATAAAAACATCAGTAGCTCTGACATAAAACTGATGTATTATGTAATAATATTTCACGTAGAACCTGGAGCATCATTTATCAGCTATGTCTGTAGCTGGGTTTTGTACAGGTTACGAATGAAACCCTGAATGCTTCAGTCACATCACAGATGTTAATAAAATGGCATAATAGAGAGGCTAAGCAAGATGGATTCAGGATGTAATGACTCTTTCAAGCCAGATGCTCCCAAAGATTAGTGGAGAAGGATGGATGGGAACCTCTACCTTAGAATGACACTGAGCGTCTTCCTACCAACAGCAAATCGAGCTATCTGCTGTGGGAGCTGCTGAAATACATAGGTAAAAGGCAGGTTTCTTATCTAACTGTCAGCTTGCATAATTCAGCTCATTCTAGCAGCTTTGACATTACACTAGTTGCTGTTCTTGACCATTAAATTTCCCTACATGTACATCATAACTAAACTGGGAAAGCGAGAAGTTAAAATCCAGCAGAATGCACATTTGGAAGGAAAGGTGAAACAGGGCAGAGAACAGGGTAGGAAGGAAAGGGTGAAAGAGACAGGATTCAGAAAAGTCTAAGGAGGGTAAATGTAAAGCTAAAATGCAAACGAACCCATATAACTGAAAGCTGCTCTTTTTCTGTTACAATAATCCATGTATGTATCAACAGATTCAGTGACTTAGAGAGTAAAGAGTTAAGCCTTCTCGACCACAACCTGGAGCTGGAACTCCTCTGATCAAGCACTTGAGATTTAGTTTCATTTCTTCAAGAGCTCTTGGCATGTATGCAGCGTGGGAGCAACGCTGCTTCCTGATAGCACTGACTTGTGTCATGTGTATGTAGTTAAGTATGACAGTAAGAGACTCCTGCACATGGCAGGTCAAGCCTATTTAGTTGCTAGCCAGTGTGAAGGCCAACTGAAGCCTGGCTACTCTCCTAAGTGAATGCACTCTGCTTTGTATCTGAAAGCAGCTGAGACAAAATCAAAGTAAGCAATGCCTCCTGTGAAGCGCACCTGCCCTTGTCTTTATGTCTCTTTAAATATTCCACTCCCTGCTCCTCCTTCTTCTCCAAATGCTTTGCTCAGGGAAGGGGTGAAGGCTTTCACAGGTATCCGTTACAGCAGTATGTCCTTACCTAGAACAATTTCTTATATCTGTTGTCATTTAGATTGCATTCAGACATAGGAACATCAACCAGGCTGTAACAGGATTGTTGGGTAATACATCTTAATTTCTTTAGGCGGTTGTGTAGATGGATCTATGGGGTCCTGTGCTGGTATGCTTCTAATTAACTAGAATGCAGTGGGGTTTCTTAATATTTCACTATTCAACTTGTTAGAAACTATTTATTCTTAGAATAAAGGGAAGTAGCTACATAAACCGCACAATTCTTGCAAATGTATCAGGTTCCTTTTGAATTGCTTCTGAGATACAATGATAAATCTTACCCGATGTTTTTGCCACTATCTTTCTAAGGAGAAAACCAGTTTTAACAAGAACGTAAAAGAACATGTGGTTTCATTACTTCTCACGTTGAAATCTGAGATTATAGTTAATCCTGTGCTTTTCAGATTTATGCTTTTGATTCCCACAGGACCACAAATCTGCTCCTGAAAGCTTTTCTCTCCTGCCTCTCTCATCTAGATTCCCACATGCTGTTTTTCAAGGTGACATACCGCTCTTCAAACATAGGAGGAGGTGGGGAAGGAAGAGAGGGGAGAAATCATTCCATTATAAATTGGTACCAAATGAAATAAGACTTTAAAACATTACAAAGAAAACATTTAATCCCCCAAAGTATTACAGGAGCAGTGCATCCCCACCTTCTGCATCCCCCTAATCCTATTAGATAACGCTAGGAATAAGCAGCTGGCACAATAACAAATGCCAGATAAATGCTTTTGAACTGCTTGAAAGTATGAGCAAAAAAACTTGAGATGGATGGAAAGCACTGGGAGCGTGACAGGAAGCTGGGAGTATATGGCCTCTAGTCTTCTTCATAATGGCCATCACTGAAATGTGTCCAGTTTAGGCCTGGGAAGATTCTCCCAATGGTATTAAATCCAGTGGAGACTTTATGATCTGTGTATTGTCTTGCATGAAAGTTTTTATGAATTTCTGCTTTCTTTCAGTATTTCGATGATGTTTCTTTCTCAGCTAAATGAAGAAAAGTATTTATCTGGGCTCTGCAATTTGAATACATTTTCAAGTAATACGATTATCTTGAGTGCATATCTCTGTTTTTTAATGTCTGCTGTAATGTACTAGGCAAGAACAAGGACGTGGTGAGGTGCTGCTGTTACCTGGTGCCCCTGTTTCTTGGAACACCCTTTGCAGCAGAATGGTCTGGTGAGTGTCCTGGTAATTGCTGGGGTTTTGTTGTTTTTCTTCTTTTAATCTGATGCTTCTCCATTCATGAAGTTCAAAGTATTTGCATAGCTGTCATTTCTGCCTCTGATTCCACACAGGAGACTGAGGCAGAGAAGAGAGGAATGAATTGCACTCAAGGAGACAATGTTAATGCAGAAATACAGTTTGTTTTGGTCCTGTCTTTTTTTTCTGCCTAGTGAATTGTTTCTGTCCTCCCCTCCTCCAGTGGAACAGGGTTAGTCACTCTCTAACAAAGGGAAGCGTGTTGAGGCTGTACAATATTCCTTTCAGATGCAAACTATTAAAAGCTGCCTAGGTGTCTAACTACAAACCAGTAAACCTATGCTTGTAAATCACATCTGTATTAACACAGATTTTCCAAAATAAAGTTAGTTTGTAACGTAACTGGACTTTTGAAAAGTCAGATGTGACTGAAGATCTCCTACTTCCTTATTCCACCCTAGTGATATGGATAAAAACAGGTGCTTCAAAAATTTCTTAATAGGGTCCCTTTTTTTTAAGGTGAGTTAAGACCTTGGATGAGGTGTTTGGGTTTTTTTCACCCCCTCGTCCCCTTCACATAAGGAGAAAATTCAACGTGAACAGAATCTTGTTGCTGATAAAATGTCACTCTCTTTCTTAGGACATACAAGACTTTAAAGCAAAACAAATACCTGTGCACTAACTAACATCGCTGTTACTATGACAGATGTACAGGTTGCTACAATTGTAATGCAGATGACAAACTTATCATCTGATGTCTTAGAAGAGGCTTGTGATATGTCTTCTACTCCTAAATAGAAAGTAGCATGACTTTAAAACTGGGTTCCAGTGCAGGTAACTTTCGGTACACTTCCCTAAAATTAGGTCAAAGTATGCCTCCACCTACAAGCAGAGCCCAAATTCAGGAGCTAGGGAGGAATGAGGAGGAAGGGTGAAGAGGTTTCATTGTGAAAAATCAGACTCACAGATTGCAAAGGAGGTGAAAATGCACACCTGTGACAAGAATGTTATAAAAAAATCAATGTCTCTAAATAGCAAGTGTATACACCTTTTCTTTAGAAGTCCTTTTTGTTTCAGAGCACCTTGTTAAAGTTGAATAGTAGTAAACAGGAAAGACATTGCCAGAGCTCAGGACACCTCTGCAAGCTTTAAGCCAAAAGCTGTACGTATGCAATCATTGTTTGCTGATTGCATGGCATAAATGTGGTAAGGAATATAGGATTTCATTTCCAACATGTAAACTCTTGCTACTTTGATAAATGAGAAGTCACTTTCAGTGAACTGATATGTGAAATACATGATTTGTCCACCACTTTGCTACTGCCAAGATTTCTAGCAGCTGCAGAACTTTCACCTGCTATAAACCCATGACTAGAGGACACCTTTGCACCAAAACAGGAGCTATGTATAGGACTGTAAGGAAACCTGTGAATTATTCATGGTCACACCGGGTCTCAGCCTGTGGATAAGCACAGGATTTCAGTATCCATGGCTACTGTTGCAGGTTTGAAGATTTAAGATTATGGTGAATTTAACTTTTACTCATTGGCTGCCAAATTATTGCATTTTTTTTCTTTTGTGTAAGCACCCCATGTTTTAGCTATATATTGGGGAAAAGGGCTTGTAAATGGAGGTTAGCAAAATCCTACTGTATACGTACATATGTTCCATTGCTGCTTGCTTCCAGGTATGGAGGTGGTATTAAGCATGCTGCCTGTCATGTGTAGAGTTCCCTATCCCTTGGCTGGAGATTCTTTACTTCCAACAAGGCTATGCCACTCAGAAGATTGCCTTCAAATTTGTATTTCCCATCATATTCAGAGATGATGCCTTTAGTTCCAGCCTGTGCGTGCTCAGATGACAAGGTTAGTTTGTTCTGGGTGGTGTTTAAGAGCTGCATGTTCCAGTAGACTTCAAATTCAGCCTCAGACAGAGACTTCAAATCAAATGTACGAGCAAGTAGTGCTGAGGCACTATATTTAACACAGGCTGTGCTGGGAAATTGCTTTGTTGTCATACAGTCTGTAGAAATACAAAGCACACAGCTCACTTAAAACATTTGTGTTTGTTGTTCTGCTCCTTTTCTAGCTCTTCAGTTAACGTTTCAAAATTAGTCCTAGGTTTTCGTGGTAGGTTAAAGAATCGTTCACATCCTGGTGTAATCCCTTACTAGTGTTACTGTACAATGGCTTAAAAATAGCCTCTATTATAAGCCTAAAATATCTGTTAGGATTGTGGAAGCAGCACTGTTAATATTGTATAGCACTTGTCTGCCATACAACCTTGGAGTGGGGAGGGGCTCAATAGTTGCCCAACTGTTGTCCTACAACAACTAGTCTAACATCACTGGTTCTTGGGGAGGTGGGCGGGAGAATCCTGTTCAGTTTGGAATTCACACAAATTATTTATTTTGTAAAAAGAGAGGTTTTGAGGGGAACCCACACAAACTAAGCCTCTCACAACTAAAAATGGTCTTAAATTAGCATTGATTAAGCACTAGAGCTGGATACCCAAAGTCCTCTCCTATGCTTCATCCGCTGGAGAAAGATTGTGTAATTTCTCTTTTTATAGAGCCAAGTGCAGTAGTACTCATTGTCATTTGGAGCACTTCCACTAGCACTGACTGTTGTGGGCAAAGCAGCAGGTACCTGCTTTGTGCTCACGCCTCAGAGGGATGTTACACGTGTCTGCGTCACACTGAGATAACAAAATTATGAATCACTGCTTAATTTTGATTAATGTCAAAGCACTGGAGAAACCTAATTCCAAGCAAGCATCTTTGTGGGAAAGGCCTCTGAGTGGTTCTTGGTTTCTTTAGAGGGCGAGAGAGGTATTGCATTTTTCCAAGCTGTTCAAGGGCTTAGAGATTTCATAGTGAATTATTTCAAAGTAAGTTAACGGTGTGCTTAGTTTAATGTGGAGCTGCAAAGTATACTTCTAAGTATTAAGCAGTGCTTGTGCTACATGAAGTGTGAAGTACTTTACAGCAGCCAAAATACCCCCAAAAGTCAGCACACCTTTGTGCTCCTAAGGCTCTGGAGCATTTCTCAAAATGGTAAATTCAGATTCAGCTGCTCAAATGTTATAGCCAGAAACTGTCCTATCCACATTAGTTTCTTGATTCAAGAAAACTGTGCCTTTTCTGCACATTTTTAGTGAAAAATAGCTAAAGATTTCTTCACCAGAAGTTGAGAGCCTACAGAACTGTCTGAGATGTGACTAATTCAGGTACCTTGGGAAAACACACAACCAAGGAAAGGGATCAAAATAACTTTTTTTGCAAGTTTCTCTGTAATAATCACTGCAGTGAGCGAAAGGTGATTTTTAGGTTAGGACCATGGTAAGCAGCTGGCTGTATGTGGAACAGACCTAAGAGCATATTAATATTTCTGCAGAACAGGTATAATTCAGATCACTCTTTTAATGTTCATAGCCAGAACAATCACCACATTCTTGTGCAAGAGCCATTGAAGAAGAAGTAGGTGGAGAAAAGATGGAGCATTTTGGCTAACTCATGAGAACTGAGGTTTAAAAGTAAACTCTTGCTTTTGTAATGAAGATGGGTATATTTCCTAAGAGGAAAACAAGATTTCTTTCTTCTTCCCTTTTTAATCAGTACACATCTCCAAAAAATGGGCATAATAATTAATCTGAAAGCTTTATGGAATAACAAATGTAAACTTTTATCATATAATATTTAATTACAAGTGTCATGCTTCCATTTTTTTTAATTGCCTTTTATTTATAAGGTTCTGCAGATCACTTTAATGGCTTTTCAATTATTTTTGAATTAATTGGTTTTAGTTTCCATTCTCCCTTATTATGGATGTCTGCAAATTACTTAGTGGATGAGTGAGGAGGAGTGTTGCAGAAGGTTCTGCTTCCATTTCTTTTTCTGAAAAACAAACTGGTGAAATGGAGTTAAGCGTTCAGCATAAATTAAAAGCTCATACACATGGAATTTGAAAAGTAGTTTGTAACTATAATTTTAGCTGTTATGATAGAACTGAATTGATGCCCTAGAAACAATATACTTGGTGAGTACTTGAAGTTTATAGAAATTGCCTTGCTGCCAGGGAATGGCTTGAAGTATAGGGGCTTCAGATCTAGCCCAAGAATCCCACCCAGCTCCTGGACTCTCATGGTTGAATCGGAATGTGTTTTATTCTCAGTATTAGGAAGAAACCAACCAAACAAACAAAAACCAACACAAAGTGTGCAAAGTGTAAATGGAATTTTAAAAAGATTTGAGTCAAAAAGTCAGAGAGAGGTAAACTGCCGTCATTTGCCCTAACTCTAAAAGGGCTTCCCAGAAAAGGGATGGCCTGTCATAGCAGCAAGAATACAGTATGCAGTTATACAGTAGAAGTTGCTTGTGATGCCACATTGCCTTTTGAACTGCTAAATGAAGTTTTAAACTACTGGAGTGCTGTCTCTGAAGACAGACAATATTTGATGTTCCAAGAGCTGATAAACATTTCCTGTGACCCATAAAACTGTGGGTTTTCTCTGATGTTGCAAACAGCCTGTAAAAAAAAAAAAAAAAAAAAAAAGCCATCATTTATTTTTCTAGATGGTGAGAAAGAATCAGCATCCCATCAGTAATCCATAAACCATTTACTTTGATTATTTCTGGTGTTTGGCTTCCTCCATTGCACTGCACTAGTCCTACACAGAATAACAATGCTCTCCCGAACTAGAGAACAGTAAATGGCAAGTGGGAAGGGGTAGCTCTTCAACACTGCAAAATGTGTATGAAAATGATCAAAATTTTTGGAAGTCATTAAGGTTTTCTGAAATAGTTGGAGGTTCACTAAGCAGAACCACAAGCTACAACCAGTGACCTGAAGGAGGCACTCTTACATACAAATAGATTTTAATAACTATCTGTTCTACTTCAGAGGCAGACGGACCAAAAGCCAAGCTGATTATAATTAAATAGTCTCCCAAGGCAACAAGAAGTCTTATTTTGGCATGTGAAACTATGGAAGGGTTAACAAATTTCAGATTTCTCTTACAAAACTGAATGTCTGGTCAAGAACATGAGCTTTTTGCATAAAACTGGGACAATTGCAGGTGTCCATCAAGAATTCTGGAAGTTCCAATGTGCCTCATCCTCAGAACGTAAAATGTATCAATATTGCAGTTGTTTTTATAAAGAAATGCCAGCCTCTCCTATTATAAACAATTTTTTTTTTTTTTTTTTTTATCTCAGGTCTGGAAATGGAGAAAGCACAGACTCCTAGCAGTATAACAAAAAAATGTGAAGATTCCCTGAAGACTGAAATGCAGAGTCTCAGAATAAGTTTGCGGTCATAAAAGGTGTTGTTGAAAACTAAGGTTTTTAAGAGAGCAAGGCTAATGCAGAGATTCTTTCAAATTCAGATGAGATCAATTTGCTGTAATTTTGTATGCATATTAAGTAGTAAGACAATTCGAGCAGGGGGAGGAGGAGGTAGAAGCAAGTGAAACATTCAGTTGAAGACTAATGCAGCCCACGTTTCACTAAATCAAGGAGAAAAAGGAGCGAGCTGGTATGGACTTTGAGCATTGCCTGCCTACAACAGATAGGCAAGCTGCTCAGAAGAAGCCTTTTGTGTTTCATGCTTTGCCTATGGTACTTTAATATAAATTGCCATGAAAGTATGACTTAATGACTAGAAATGAGGTCTGTCCCTGAAATTTGAAAGTGATGGAGATGGTTCAGAGCCATGGCAGGAGCTGCTGTTCAGACTAAGACAGACAGATTGCAGTCCATGCATGAAGCAGGTTACCTCCCAAGTCCTACAGTTTTATACACAAGGACTCTGTTTGGTCTGTTTTCACTGCAGTATCCAGGTCTTTAAAGTACATGTATAGATGTGATGCTCTTACGATGCAGAGAAGAGCCAGCATCTCTGTTTTACAGATAAAAACTAAAATGCAGAATAGTTCTCTGCTCACTCTGCCGCTAATGAATACCTTCAGAGCCTAAGTTCAACCCTGCTATGCCTTGTACCTCAAACAGCAGCATCTCTGAGTGTGTGAGAAGGTGGGGGGGTTGATTTTAGATTTTTCAGGAAATATGGCAGAAATTTCAGACCTTAATAGGGTCAGTGAGATACGACAGTATGTTTTGAGGACTGCAGTCTTGAATTAGAGTATTACCTGAATGTAAATCCTGTGTGCAAAGATACACATGATACCTAGTGTGTGTCCTCTACTGCAGTCCCCTGAGGATTTGATGTAATAGGTGTGTCCTGGCAGCAGTCATTCCCATGGAGCATGATAACTTCTATTAAATTTAACTAAAGCCTGGTTAATTAAAAATGACGGAGAGATGCTTGTAAACATCACCTGTGTGACAGCATAGCAGCTAGTTCACAGAAGTGGGAGATTTGCAGCTGGAGGGACAGAAGTTGTCTTGCACTTTTACAGGTCGTTGCATTACAGCCTCGGTGGTCTGCATGATGCGTGCTTCACCTTGCATGCTGCATCTCACCTGCCACGTCATGCTGGCCTGCTGCTGGGCCAGAGAAATCCAGTGTGGCCACCTAAACCAGTGATCAAGAAACTTCAATGAAAAGGCCAAACCGCTGTAAAGCCTGGAAGACCCTGCTCCACGGGGAAATGAGTGCTGCTCCTGCAGACTGTGGTACTGTCCGTCATCTGTAAGGGACCTTTGGGAGCCACAACCCTCAAAACGGACTGTAAGGTAGAGCTGTCGTATGAGCTGCAGAGATTTGGGACAGACCTCTCTGGCTTCCTAAAGAACAAAGATTTCTTTCAATTGGAGAGCCCTCAGGTTTGGTAAATTATACACTGCATGTCTTGGCTCTTCTTTAGCTTATCTCCCTCCCTCTTTATAGAGTTGTTAAGGTTATGGTGTGGGGAAGAAAGGGCCTGGCTGTATGTGGTTTAGATCCCATCAGCAAGCTATTTGCTTAGTGTCATCTGATCTGTCACTTCTAACCTGACATTCACCCCTATCTGGCAAAGCAAAGCAAATGGCCAGTAGCTCTTGTATTGGTACTGTTATCAGCTCCTGAGACTAAACACAGGATTCCTCTAGCCTCTGTCTGTTCTGTTGACTGTTGCTTGAGCTAATGTTAGCATAGGAGACCAGAAGGAAACACTACTGACTCTGAGCCACTCCTAAATAAGCATGGTTACTCCAATCTTGGTAAGTATATTGGACACAAACTTCAGTGGTCAGTGCTGAAGGCCTTTTATGTGCTATGGCCTGTGCTGGCCCATTCTATCAACGTAGATGTCGTGGTTTAACCCCAGCCAGCAACTAAGCACCACGCAGCCGCTCACTCACTTCCCCGCCACAGTGGGATGGGGGAGAAAATCGGAAAAAGAAGTAAAACTCGTGGGTTGAGATAGGAACGGTTTAATAGAACAGAAAAGAAGAAACTAATAACGATAATGATAACACTAATAAAATGACAACAGCAATAATAGAAGGATTGGAATATACAAGTGATGCACAATGCAATTGCTCACCACCCGCCGACCGATGCCCAGTTAGTTCTGGAGCGGCGATCCCGCTGCCCCCACTCCCCCCAGTTTATATACTGGGCATGATGTCACATGGTATGGAATACCCTGTTGGCCACTTCGGGTCAGCTGCCCTGGCTGTGTCCCCTCCCAACTGCTTGTGCCCCTCCAGCCTTCTTTGTTGGCTGAGCATGAGAAGCTGAAAAATCCTTGACTTTAGTCTAAACATTACTTAGCAACAACTGAAAACATCAGTGTTACCAACATTCTTCTCATACCTAACTCAAAAACATAGCACTGTACCAGCTACTAGGAAGACAACTCTATCCCAGCTGAAACCAGAACAGTAGAGTAGTGAAGGGAAATAAATACCTACTGTTTACTTCTCTCCATCCTCAGAGAGGAAAACTCTGTCTAAACTAGGTGGTATGAAATCCTCTTCTCCACAGAGTAAGATTTTTTTAGTTAGGAAGTTAACTACTATGAAGGCTTCAAGGTCTCATCTTGTTGATTATCTCCTAGAAGCAGCAGGATTTTAAAAAGTTCATTTCCTGGCTAGCATGCACTTCTTGGCTGAAAGAAAGCATGCCTGGAACCAAGCAGTGCGCACCCTGTTACATCTCACTGCTTCATTACATCTTAATTCCTGTCTTTCCCCACCAACCACAAGATATTTCAGACTGCTTCACCAAATAGCTTTGGCTTTTTTTTCTCACTAGCAAACCGTTCTCATGCCCAGGAAAACATGAAAGAGAAAATTGGCAGCTGAGGTGACAAGTCATTGCAAAAGCAAGATAAATGAATTCACTGAAACCCTAATCATGTTTCAGTAAATGAGCAGGAGAAAGGTTTGAGTGCTCCCATGGTAAGTTAACCTCATTTATGCATTTGTTCTCTCTTGCCAAAATGCCTAGATCACCCTTAACTGAGGGAAGAAGGGCAAAGGGAAGAACAGGAGATGTAAGGTTCTGGTGGATGGAAATGTTAAGTGTTCCCTTTGCTAAGGCCATCCTTTCCCAACTTGTCTTGCTGAGAGACTGGAAGACCTTTAGAGCCTTTTCTCCAACATATGTGCTTTTCCACTTGGGACTCATGATGGCCACCTCACTCGGTACAGGAACCTGTCTCTGTGGCAGCCCAAATTAAGAGGAGCCAGACATCCTTGTTAATGACACAATTCAGTGAAGCTACCTCTGGCTGGAAGGAAATTCTAGACAGGGTAGGCTGGGCTGTGCAGGGGTTTTGGGGTATCTCTGCAAAAACTGCAGGGATTAAGAGTCCAATTTATACCTGCTCTAATTGCACCTCTACTCTTTCCTGCCTAAAATCTTGCTTGATCTCTTCCCACCTGCCCCAATTGATTAATTTCTCTTTTGCACTCCTGCAAAAGCCCAGAAGAGAAAAGGAAAAGGTAGTGTGTAAGCAGTAGAGACCCTCAGAGCATGTAAGTGATGGCAAAGTTATTGGAAAATTGAGGGACAGCCTGGACCAAACAGATTCTCCTATTTAGTAGACTAACTGCAGAATCTCTGAATACTGCTGTTACACTACAGATGAATACAAAAGTATATCCTAGCTCCCACTGAGACACAGAAGACCACAGACAGTGTTTGTGCTGATAGAAATGGCTCTGCAAATAGTTGCACATGTGAAAACACACCACTGAGGTAGCTGTAAATATGCTTTTTGCCTTCCAAGTTGAGCCATGAAAAGCACTTAAGATTAAGGCCCTTCCTAGACTGTAGCCATGGGGATTGATTTGCTATTTATTGAATGTCATGGATCTAGAGATAGGCTGTTTGTGGGGAATGCACTTGCTCTGGCTGCAGAGAAGGTGAGGCACGAGCCTGGCCACATCAAGGTCTTGCTTTTAGCCCCATGTCTTTCATGTGACAGAAACCTAAAATCCTTTTCTCTTTGGGTCACTGACCATTTCTGTCACTACCATACTGGAAAAGTCTAAAGCAGGCTGGCCAGGTTCCTACCCACTACGGCATTCTTTGCAGTTTTAAAGTTGTGAGTACCAGAAGAAGAAAGTATATATATTTTTGAATCAGTAGTGAAATGAATTCTGCCATAGTTCTATAACTATATCAAACCTGTAACATGCTCTTATCAAACAAATGGCTATATTTTGTTTTGTCGAGTAAAAGAAGATCTCTGACGATGCTAGTTCTGTAGATATCACTGAAAACAAAATAAAATTTCAAGCTGGAAAGAACAGTATCCAGCTGCATGTAAAAGCAATTTTCTGTCTGGGGTTCTTGTTCTAAAACGTAAAATCCCACTTTCTCTATGTATGTTCCCTAGTGGCGAAACATGCAATATACAGTCTGAAATTCTAAACTGCTTACTTTCTTAGACTAAATTGTTACACTTTTCAGCTTGTAACGGCCTTAACAGTGATATTCCCATAAATATCAGTACAAGTATTAAGGACAATGGAAATAAGCCCTGTGTGATGTAATCCTGCAGGTTTTTTGCATTCTGGTCATCATTCAACAAAGCGCTTAGTAGCATATATTTAGTCTTACATGCATGTATTGAACTCAGCAGGGGTATTTGCATAGTTAAAGGTAAGGATGTATTTAGGCGCTCTACTGAGTTAGATTTACAGCGGTTCTCACCTGTCAAGATCCTGTTCGCTGTGAATAATGTAGCAGATTTTGCAAGACAGAAACACTGACATAGCACTGGAAAGCACTGCTTTACTCTTCAGAAACCACCAAAGTAACTACCTACATATAACCACAGTTCAGTTAGGAGTGTTCCTCCCAGGCTATAAATATGTACTTAACAGACAGGGGACTGTTTATGTACAGAACAGTGCAATGCAACTAACTACTTAAATTCTCAGTCTTGAATGTTGCTCCAATAGAGATTCATTTCAAAAGAAAGACTACTACCTACTGAAATCCACCTAGTGTAGAGAACAGAGAGAATTATTCTAAATAAATGCATAAGTATGATCAGATTTGGACCAGTTTATTGAGAGCTGGATTAACAGATCACTGTTACCTAAATGAGGATGTCCCCCCCACCACCCTGCCCCACCTAAATCTTGATAGATTTTCTTCTGTTAGCATGTCACTACTAATCACTGCATTTCTCTTAAAGAATTCATTCTGTCCTTTGTTTGTGAATCAGTAAAGTTTGTTTCTAGATCTTTTATTCTTGACTTGCACACAATTCACAGCAAAATATTTTCTTTGTTCTAAAGTCGTTCTCTTTTTCAAAAAAGTGAAAGGGAAAACTGTTTTCAGACAAAACATTAGGCAAGTCTTTAATCAACTACTGTATCAGGTTTTGGGAAGGGGTTAAATGTTGTTTAGCTTTGATTTTTTTTTTATATGATAGATCCCATGAAAAATCAAGTCTTTTCAGTCAGTCTATTATTCTCAAAGTTTAAATATACCACGTTGAACAGGAGCATTCAACTAGCCTAATGACTCCTGCTAAAAAATAAATGAACTTGTGATATAAGAACCCTGAAAATCTTCCCTTTCACTGAAGAAAATTCCTAAATATTCTTAAAGAAGAAAAGCATGCAAGTTTGCTCCTGACCATTAGTAATATATAAAAAAAGCACTAATAATACTTAGTTCTTGATTAGAATCAACATAACAATGATCAAGTGAAAGTTCAGACAGTGCCAACAGCTAAAAAAAATATATTTGTAACAAATATATCAGGACCATACCTTCACATTGGACATGCAAGCTCTTCCAACAAGTTTTAATTACAAAAATGTAAAACTATGCAAAGACAGCATGAGAATACATTGCTTTGCTGTGGCTGCCAAGTTAGACAAGTGGTACCTCTCATACAAATACAAAATGGAACTTAACTTTTTTCCTCAACTCTGTTGGTAATGCAGAAAGTATACAAGTTTTTCAGTCACTTATGCAGGGCTTCTCAGTGGAAAGAAAAAAAGGTGTTAACCATAGAGAAAATGTAAAGCTAGACCATTCTTACAGATGCTGGTAGGGGAGGGCAGAGATGGGAGGACTGTAATGAACAACAGCAGAGCAATGAAATAAGCCCATGGACATCATCAGTCTGTAAGTAAATAGTTTTAAAATAACCTTTAGCCTTAGGGAGATCATGTTTCATTTAGACATTGAATGAACCAGCTGAATCAGCGAGTCCATCTCTCAGGGGTTACCATTTATTCCTGCCTGATGTTGAACTCTTGTTACAGGCTGCAAGCAATGAAAATTACTCATCAAAATTTGTGGCTTTTAAAATGCTTGCACTGGGGTGATAAACTTCAGTGAGCTATATTTGATGCTTCTTGGAATAAGGAAATAATGAATGATACAGTGGTAATGGTATTGGTATTTTATGAACCTCTCTGACTTGATCACAACTCGCCTAGCAATTCTGTCCTTCCTGTTGAAATAAGATTGCATGGTCTAGTATGTAACCAAATGCTGTGCTCTGACTGTTTGCTTGTGGGGTTTTTTGGGGTTTTTTTTTTGAAGGGCTCAGCCAACAGGGCATCAGCCATTTGTTTCCAGGTTTAAGCAATCCAGAAGGGTCACCTGTAAGCAGCACCCTTGCAATGGGACTGTTGGCATGGCTGCAGTAAGAATATTGCCTGGTCCAAAGGATAATGCTGAGGGAGGAAGACACCCTGTACTAGTGTGTTAAACACATGGAAAACTCTCCAGTTCAGTGGATCACACACAACCTTTTGCAACCAATACAAGTTAAGAAGACAAGAACTCTAAGTGCTAATCATCTAACCCCCATTAATCCCAGTCACTGCTTATTCGTTGGAAGCAGTTCCCTCTGAAAATTGAAATGCTTGGAATTACAGTGGATTCGTAACAAAAAAATGACACGCTTACCAAAGGTAAGGGATTCCAATCTCCAGTTTCATCAATGCTGTATGTTGTCTCTTTTGGACCTCTTGTTCCTCCTTGGAAAATAAGTTTTAAAATCTGAGTTGTAAAAAGCTTTCCTCATAAGGAGTACTGAGGGACATTTTACTTCTGTAGCCCAGCTCTGAGTTGACTTAGCATTTATGGCAGATTCTTTGAGGGTTTAATCCTCTGTGTTTTGGCAATAATTGTAATGGTTGTCACAGAGAGTCTCAAACCAGGGAATAGAGTCCAGATGGTCCTGCTTTATTGAGGATATTTTAATGTTGGGCTTGTCTATACTGAATTGAGGTCACGCAATTAGTTGTGTATATAAACTGCTTCAGTGGCGTCTGTGTGCCTAAGGACAAAGACGTAGTACAATGAAGTGTTAAATTGTTAGGGAACTCTTTGTAATGTAAGGGGCTACTCACTACCTTCTGTGTCACCAGGCTCTTCCTTCAACCGATGCATATGTATGAAGCATAAGCAAAGGTTTAGGTCTACTCCTGAGCGGTCCCAGGAATCCGATGGTTTAGGACTTCTGTTCCAAAAGCAAAAATATGGGACGATTCCAAGCTATGCATGGACATGTACCTGCCTGTCCTTTTTAGCACATGCCCCAATGTCGGCCTGCATTATTTTTTGTAATATAATTGAACATGCTTTATTAAAAAGCAAGGATAAGGTGTGTAAAGATTTTTAGAACCCTTAACTATTGTGTGATTTGTACAAATGATTTTCTGCCGTATTGCTCCGCTTTGCTCCATCCGAACTGGAATTTCTTTCTGGGGTCAAGGCTTGTCTGTAATAGGCAGCTGGGTAGGCTACATGAAGAGTAAATGATGCATATCAGACCAGAAAGCACCAGTTCTTCCTTACCGATCGGGAGCACATAATCATAGTCAGCCTATGAAGTCATTCTGGGCAACTGTGGAAAGTTTAGGACACCAATGGGGAATATATTTCTGAAGTTGGCAGAACAGGATTCTTGGGAAAGTGTCATGCTAAAACACTGATATAAAGAAGAAATCTTTTGAAAAGCACTGGCTTTGTGCCCCAAGCATGTCAGAGAAATTTCCATGAAGTAGCTGTGCCTGCTTTTCCAATCATTGTTTTGCGTGTATGGTGTATGGCAAGATGGCCTCTGTGTAACACCTGTAAGGGCTGAATTTATTAACCAGCAAGGCTGGCTGAAGGCTTTTGCTTTGTCTCAAAGCACCTAGTGGTGGTATAATTATAGTATTCAAGACTGACACCTGGAGTTATTTTGACCTTGGTGACATAAGCCAATTATGTATGGTAACGCAACTGTAAGTACAAAGAACATATCTGAAAGGCTGGGGGGGGGGTACAGAGGTCAAAGGCATTATGAACGGACCCACTGACCATATCACAAAGTCACCTTAAAATGTGTAATAATGCTTAGCTTGAGAAATTGGGGAACAGCCCCAATTTCAGCTCCTTATTTTCAATCACGTGCTGTTGAATCCTGTGTTTGCAAAACAATGAGTGCTAAATATTTTGCTCAAAGTGGTTTAAGAATAACTCTCCAGTTATTTTAGCCAGTATCCTCACTTCTATGCATAAGTTTGCACTTCTCTAAGGAAATACTGCGATTGCTTGAAAGAGATCCTTCTACTTCTTACAAAACAGAGCTTGATTTGACACTTGAGACTGAAGTTCTCTCTGCACACAAAAAAGTAGTGGTTTTGTCCCCTGAATACCCTATATAACACACCCAGATATGCTGCAAACTGAACATCCCCTTTAAAGGGAGCCGTTGATTTTTGTCCTTACTGCAGTTAGAAACAATACTGTTCTCCAGTTTCTATAATTTGGCTCCACAGTAAATATTCTCCAGAAATAATGATTTATAATTAAGTACTACAAAATGTATGGGATTGATTACTATATAGGTGGCGCTCAATTGTAGTTGTCTATATCAGGCTTAAAAGTATGAAAGATGTTAAATGTAAAATAATAATTACCTTGTTATTGCAGAAAATTACTGAGATGAAGTGTTTTGGAGGCTGAGTCCCTTCATTTATGACAGTTTTGCACCATTATTTTAATCCTACAGATCACGCCCTGACTTGCAATGGAATAAAAGGAAAATTGAATCCCCCTCTCCATTTAGCAGTGACTAACATTATGACTGGATGTCTGTATTGGCAAAGATCTAATGCCTAAATTAGATTGCCAAATTTAGCAATCACAAGACCTTTCCTCTCTTTACTGACACAACTGAAGGTGGCATTTCCTCTGCAAGTGATCGAAGTAACAGGCCAGAAAGCAAGCAGTATCTGCCTGCTACTTTAGCTGTGTTCTACATGGCAGCACACAATCAGAAGAAACTTTTTCTGACTGTTCCCTCTTTAAGAGCAGGATATAATGTTTGATCAGATAGGATTCCCCTGTGTTTCTGCAAATCTCAGAAGTCTTGAAGTAAAGGCCAGGAACTGATACAAGCCCTTTCAAGAGGAAAACAATCAGGTATTGGGAAGTGGGTGTTACCTGTGTCTCATGACACCTTTATACTTCTATACCGGGGTGCAAAATAGTTGCTCTGAGCTAAGCTTTGAAAACAGAAAGAAAAATCTTCCATGCAAATGACAGGTCAGCCATAACAGAAGGTTAAAATAAAAATTTACGCTTGCCCACAGGCGGGGACCATCTCATCCCTACAGTACAGAAGCCTTAAATATCCAGCTCAAGGATGGTAAGGTCTCAGTGAAGAAAGCGATGGCCAGGTGTGGCACCAGTTTCAGAAGTACACAGGAAAGCAAGTTTGGCAGTTGCCTGCTTTCAGGCTCCAATTTGGCGAGGCAGCATTGCCCCGCAGGATATCAGGCTTACTTCAGGGTCCCTGCAATGGAGTTGCCAACAACCAAACTACCATCCAAACACTTCCTAGGACAGGACTTTTCAGGGGCTGTGGCCCTTCTGCTTCCTCAGAAACTGGCTGGATCTGGGGAGAGGGGAGGAGAGAGGGAAAAGCAAGCAGGTGGGAAGCACTGTATGCAGAGCTCTGTTCCCTGCAGGTGGGAGACTGGGTGACAGCTATTAGTCTCCCTGCTTTTCCAGTCCTTCCTCATCCCAGAGCAGTGCCTTAGATGCTAACCTGCCTTCGGGGAGGAGAAAACACGGCTTTTCTTCCGGGATCCTCTCTGGCTGCCCCCACCGCCCCAGCCCATCGGCGCATCGTGCCTCCTCCCAGCCTCTCCCTTCTGCAGGAGCAGGTACTGCAACCCCTGCCTTGTTTGTCCCCCTCCTGCCTTCCAGCAGGCCACCAGAGTGTTGTTTCCCCATCACTTACCCCCTCTTGCACCTTCCCGAGTCAAGCTGGGGATGGCTTCTCTCATTGCTCCCTCAGCAGGAGAGTGTTTTCCTCCCTTGACGCTGACTGCAGGCTCCCCGTGACCCAGGGCCGCGTGCTCAGCTGTGCTCCCAGTCGCACAGAGCTGCCCGAGCGGTTCACCCCATCCCTCTCACCCTGCTCCTCGGATCACCCCAACCCTCTCACCCTGCTCCTCGGATCACCCCAACCCTCTCACCCTGCTCCTCGGCTCACCCCATCCCTCCCACCCTGCTCCTCAGGCCCTCTGCGCTGCCAGTCCGGCACAGCGTGTGCAGGGGACAGAGGGGCAAGGTTCGTGCTTGGGCTGGGCCGGGAGCCCCGTCCTCCTCCCACGCCTGCCCTGGGGAGGCCCCGGCCGAGGCCTCACCGCCGAAGGTTACAACTGAACCTCCAAGGCTGAAACAGCCTGCGGAGAAATGAAGCGTATACAAGCGGGGAAGTGATGTAGGTCTTGCTGTTGTCCGTCGGTCCGGAACGGAACAGTATTTCTCATTTGGGGGCTTGGGGGTTTAGTGGCTAGATGCCACAGTGTGTGCCTTACGGTTAGTTTTGCTAAATGTGCAAATGAGTGACAAGCTAGCTGACCGGAATTTGTGCACACAGCCAACCGTGTAATGAAGGTTATAATTTTTTTTTTTCTTTACTCTTTAGAAAGGCAAGGTAAGATCTCTGGATTTTCCCAAGCCACAGTAAGACAGAACTGCAAGAAAGGCTTCTTACGAGCTCTGATGACTCCATGAGAAAGATGTCATCTAACTTAAGGGACTGCTGCTGGCTTGGGAAATTGATTACTGAGATCCCAAGTAAGTACAGTTAATTAAACCTCTGCCATGACAAAATGAACTGTGGTCTAGTTCCTTTTAAAAGTGAAAGGATTATTCCTATAACCTACCCAGGGTTTACACTTGGGTTGTGGCCACTGCATCTGCTAGTGTTAGCCTGCATCAAGAAGCAGGCAGGACTCTTGTAACCAGCTGGGAGCATGCACATTCAGTGCAGGAAGCAAGAGCCACATCGAGTTTTGGTAAGCCACGTGTGATCTGGATGTGGCCTTCGGCAGACTGAGGTTCACACTTGTCAACTCCTTTGCACTCTAGTATTACATCAAATGCAACCATGCTTGCTGTATGGCAAGACTAAAAAGTACATTTAAGGAACAAAATGTCAGACAGCACTAAGCCAGCTAACAGCAGTGAGCTAATAGAAAAGTCATTATCACAACAATTTCAAGTGGCACTAGAGAGCAGAGCTCCAATTTCAAAAAGCTGGACTTGCACAAGCACGTTCTGATCCTCTTTTATGCTGTGATGTGAGAAACATCACTATGCTAACAGTTTGGGTGTTTTGTTTTGGCTTTTTCAAATGAACAAATCTAAAATCTGTATGAAAGTAAACAAGCAAAGGCGAGCCTTGTTTCTTCCGTGAACACCTGCAAAAGAGACAAAAAACGATTGCAGTAAAATGAAGCACAAGACACAAAATGCATCAGAAGCACATGAATAACATCAAGGAAGCTGAAGCAGCTGCTGGAGGTGCAGCAAAAGACATTAGTGATTCAATAACAATCATCAAAATAAACAGTCCGTAAATTTGTACTAGCACAGTACCTCTTACAGATAAACAAGGAGACACAGGGACAGAAAAAGAACCAAGAACTATAGCTAAGACTCTCAAGGCATGGTAAATAGGCTGGACTCCAAGAGAAGCTGTTGCCTTTCAGTAACTACTTGCACTCAACTAACCCCATCACATTATAAGCAAAGAAAGGAAAAATGAAATTCAAGTAAAAGCCAGGGAAAGTTCCAAGTTAAAATGCTGAAATCTTGTAATGAGTCCTTTGATTTTAGAAGTTTTACACAGCTCCAGCAAAGCCTGGGCCTGTGAAGAGTGTTCTGACAAAATACAATAAAATGCAGGTTTTTCCCTTTGGAAAAAAAATTAATAAGTTGAATTAATTTATAGCAAATGTTCAGTTGTAACAAATCTCAATAACTTGAATTATCAGAAAAGAGAGGAAAATATTCAGGGCCCGTGTTCAGAAGCATGGGAGTGCTTAATTAGATGGCTGGGACAAACATTACCAATTCTCCACTGCCAGCTAGGAGGGATTACCGTACCACTATCTAAATGATCACAACTGGTACGCAAGGGCTGCTCTCTGTGTAAACTCCCACAGTCCCATTTTGCATGTAGGAAGCTAACATAACTTTTCCAGGACAAAGTGCAAATAGACATGATTCATAATATCAGGTGGATATCAGAGAAGCTTCCCAAAGAAGGTATTCAACTGTTTCCTCATCTCCATGCCTGGGGTGTATGATGGGGCAGGTGCTCTGGGAGCAGAGCGCCAAGATAACTCAACCCTGTGATGTCTGCCAAAAAACATACATCGACAGCGTAAGAACAAAGCCGCTGCTCACCGCTTCTCCAGGCTGTTGCACACCGGTCCTCAGCATACAGGCAAGGCACACTGTTTGTTATGCCACATTGAAGATGGCAGCATACCAGGTGGTACAGCTGATACAACCCAAAGAAGCTCTGCTTAGCAGCATGCTTACCAAAAATTGACAGCTAGCAAGGACCCTAGTTAAACCAGCTGATCCAGAATTAATCCTGAAAAAAAGCTGACTGTAGCCAGTGCAAGCTCAAAAACATGGCATAACTTTTCTGTGATGCAAGTTCCCATTAAACTCCTCCCCAGATTTTCTAATTATTCCTTCATTTATTTCCCCAGGAAAGTTACAGCGTAACCATAACTAAGGTCTCTGTTTATGCTGGAGTTTTTATTCTATCATCTGCTTAACTGAAGACTACTTACATCATTTTTCCTTTATTTAACTGGAGAATGTTTTTCAATAATTGCTTAACAACAAGTTCAAGCAAAGTTTGTTTAACCAAACAGAAGAAAATCACAGTGCAAATCTGGACATTTGCAAAATGGAATTTCCAGCAGGAAAAGGCTAAAAGCTGATATATTTTACTGTGAAGCAGGGCAACGGTTAAAACATTGCTTCTCAGAGCAAAGTTCTGAAATATTCAAATTGTAAATCTTGAAACAAAATAAACTTTTGAAATCTTTGAAGTGAAACAAAATTGTTTATGTTGATTTGGGTTTTTTTCAGTCAGAATCATCAAAGTGAAACAAAATCTGAAGCGTTTTAAATAAGTGGTATGGGATCAAAATCCGGACCCCTTTAAATAGGCGGGTTTGGATCAAAATCTGAACTTCATGGCACAGCTATATTAGAAATAAAGCTTTTTTTCCCCCGAATCTTTCTCAATACAACTTTTATCTTTCATGATGACCTTTTACATTTTCCACTCAGTTGGAAGCCTGGTTCGTGAATTGTCTTTTAATGTTGCTTCTGTTCCCTAGATAAAATATACTTCCTATCCTGGCAGAGAACAAGCTTGGTTTTTATTTTCTGTAATGTAGCAACAAGCCAAATGTGAATTTGTGTTCTGGAATCAGGAGTGTTAAATTTCAGCTGTAATGCTGACGTTAAATCTGTAAGTAAATGGCATTTAAGAACAAGAAGCGGGTAGACCTTGCTGGCAATTCATTTGTCGTAGCTTTCTGGTATGATATAGCTCATTAAAACCAATGAATCTTCAGATTTCCGAGGAGCACAGTGTAAGTTGATAAATGAGAGGCAGAATTATTGAAGTGCCATTTTTTTACCATAATGTGCATCATCAGTTTCTTTATTCTTGTCTTTGAATGAAGAGGTGGGAAAGGGAGCTGGGACCAAAAACTGCAACTGCTGTTCCATTAGTAAAAAGTGCTTTCACTTTTGTTTTTCTCTGGACATGAACAGTAGGAAGGTGGTATTCATTTTGCAAAATATTAACTATATTACTTCAGATTATCTTCTCATTTAATTTAAATTTGTAGCTAGGCGTAGGTTAGAACACGGTCTCATTGACACTGACGCAAGAAGCAGGTATAAACTGATTTATTGCTGTAATTCTATGGCTGCCTTGGTCTGTTTCCATAAGTCATCTGGCAGCTGAATTGCACATCATGCCTAGGTGTTGGAGAGGATTTTTGATCCTCAAAACTCGATTGGCTGTAATCAGTAATTCCACCATGCTGCTGCTTGTATAGCAGCAGATTTACACAACAAAATACACTCGTTGATCTAAAACATTCCTCCCTAGGCTGTTCGGTGCCAGATCTCAAGCCAGCCAGAAGTGTACACTGTACTAGCATCAACTGGAGCCTGATGGTTTTCATCTGGCAGCACGGGACAGCAAATGGCCATCACCCCTCTCCTGCCTTGCACTGGCACCAGGTATCTGTAACACAAGTTTGCATCGGGGAACGTTCAAGCCCGCTTCTGAGGACAGGGCACTGACTGGGTCTTCTCATTGTGGAGATATCTGCTAAAGCTCCTTGTTGCTGTGAAAATTGTCATTGTAGCAGTCCAAAATAGGTGATTAATCTTGGTGGAAGATTAGAGATCTTAGAAGAATTAAATGTCGGACTTGAAAACCAGCTTTGCTGGGCTGTTCCATCACTGTTGGGACTCTGCGTGCATGCGTGTGCACACAGCCCAAAGCCAGTGAAACTTCGCTTTCTGCACAAAAGGAGTGAGAACGGGAACCCCGCTGGGTGATAGTCTCCTGCTTCTACGATGTGTGTGTGCACATATGCAGATATCACCACATCATCTGACAGTCAGCTGAAGTCAAGGGGCTTGCTTTTAAAAAATGTTGCTGCTTATGTGGTTTAAAGCTTTTTAAGTTTCCTCTCTTAATCTATCAGGACTTTACTAATTATATCTTACAGTTGGCGTGTCTCATTTTCCCACTGAAATCTGAAACACAAAATTATGAGTCGGCGGTATTTATTTACAATATTTGTATGGATTATCCTTACACTCTAAGGGTCTCTGGTGCCTTTTGGGTATTGTAAAGAAATTAGCTACATGGAGAGGTTTGTCTAGGAGGTAATGGAATTCAGCTGTGATCATTATTTCTCCCAGTCCTCTTACCTTTTTTGTTGATGAGTGTGCTAAGAAATCACTATCACAAAGGCTGAACACAATCTGCATCTATTCTTTGGATGACAGAAACTGAACAAACTGACCGCCTCAGGTGTAGCACTATGGGCTTGACTTAGGCTTCTCCTTGCTTTCATAGCAGTGAAATCATCTTTGTGCAAATTGGAAACCTTTGACTTGAAGTTAGGAAAGATGCACAGCTTTGCAGCCCAGCAGTGAGTGGCAGAACAGCTAAGGACTCTTTGGTATGTGACCACAAAGAATTTTGTCATTTTTACTTGATAACTTTATTCCTACTGTTGTGTCTTCATTATAATATTTGTCTATATCTCCTGTTGAAACATAGCATGCTCGCTGAATAATAACACATGCCACTATTTCAAAGTATTTATTACAAATGAGAGAGGATTATATAATGCACTGGTCTTCTCAGTGGGTTGGAACAGATTAAGCTTCTTTGTAGAAAATTGTGTTCTTCTTTCATCCTAATTCTGTAACATTCTTAGAGCTGATATCCAACTGCAGCCCAAACACACAGAATAATTATCAAAAATGCTAAGTCTGATCTTTCATCATGACAGCTATCACACTGCTTTCCATTAAGAAAATAACGTTAGAGGCTTTTATCTATATAAATCAGGAGATGACTAAATACCAGTCTCTCTGATAATATAGAAGATCCCCATGATCTTGAATCTGCTTTTGGTTTGTGCATCACCTACCACCTA